>NC_047058.1:5789295-6101821 GCF_000738735.6 Corvus cornix cornix | reverse complement strand
TTAAGACTGGATTTTTTAATCAACATTCATAGAGCAGTGACACATGGACATTAAAGCGCCATGCCTGCACATGAAGGAATGTCCTTGTGTTTTCTGGAAGTGCGCGGGGTTCCATGTATGTGAGAGATGCTCCTGCTATTCAGATGAAAGTTTTGTCAGCAATTTTTCCTAGAAATGTAAGCATAAAGGGAAGATACTGTGATTTTGCTTCCAGCTGAACTTTAGTTTTGGAAGGGTCTTAGGTCAAAGAAGACAATCATGCTAAACAACTTGTTGGAAAAGCAACAACGTCACAGGTTAGAATATGGGTTTGTCTTAATGAAGGTGCCATGTGTTTAAAGATATCATAGACTTTGAATTTGTGTGTATGTATGTGTAAGAGGGAATGAGATTAATTTAATGAAATGAATTTTTAATTTAATTAATGTTGATCTGCAAATATTTGGGCTCCTTTTCAACAAAGCACAAGGATTTCAGTCTGTTTTATATTTTGTTATCCCATTTGCCACAAACCGAATCCTCATGTACCCATGACCGCCAGTTTCCACTGAAATCGCTGCAAGCTGGGGATGCTGCACAGCCCCTGCTTTGGAGCAAAGGAATTTTCAGAACTGTCTGGGCTGTTTGTGTTTTCTGGTGTACAAGTGGCTGTCAGTTTGAATCCCCTCTGCCTGGCAGTGCTGATGTGCTCACGGAGCAGGTCGTGAGCGGGAGGGCACAGCGGGTTCACCCCGCGCCAACACCAGCAGCGCTCCCCCCAAGCTCCAAATGTGCCACTGGGAGCTGAGACACTGCCTTTGGCTGTTGAGGCAAAATGAGGTTGTGATTTAGGAGCTGTTCTGAGCAGCAGTGCAGAATTGTTAGTGCTTCCCTCCAAAGGCACAGTGCTGCGTTGGAGGCTTGTACTCATTTATTTCTCTTTCTCGCAGGTCCTCGGTTCTGTGCCTGTTCTCAGCTAGGAAATAGAGCAAATATGTAACTGTCACCTTGTATAATGCAAATATCAAAATTCACTTGTTGGATGTATTGTTACCTGATATAAATCCTAATTTTTTTTTTTTCCTTCATTATATATCTATAGTGAGACTCCAAAGGCAGAAACGTACTGAAAGGCAAGTCAGACGTCTGGAGCTTTATCATGGGAATTCAGAGCAAAGCTCAAACATGTTTAATACCTTAATCTGAATATCCTCAGGGTGTTGAAAATGTAGCTTTTTGTTCAGTGGGATGTCTGTGAATATTTCTGAACAACTATAATGGAGGAGATTAAGAGGGGAGGTTGCCTCCCTGGTTGTTACCTGCAGCTGTTGACCTCCCTTGTTTTGGTAAAAGTGTCTCTAAATGAAAGAACTTTGCTTGAAGTTTAAAACTCTAAAGTCTAGCTCCCAAAGTTACGTTATAATGCTTGGTTTTTAAAGTTCAAAGTTCTAAAGTTTAATTTTAAACATGATTGTTAACTCAGAAATGGCTGCCTTTTTCAGACCAGCTACAAACTTTGGACAATTGATAAAAGTGTCTCTGTACTTCAGTTTCCCATCTTTAGTTAGTGTACAACTATTTATGTAGCAGGAGTATTGTGAACATAAATTCCTTGCAGTTTTGTGGTGCAGCTGCGTATTTTTCTGAAATATGTAATTGTATGTCTGCAGTGCATTGTGAAAGACCCCTCAAGTAATGGCCCAGTTCCTTGAAAGCCATTTCTTGGTAATTTTGTGTCCTGTTAATGCAGCAGTCTGGGTTCACCATTACTCCCACCCTAGTTTGTAGAGGTGGATGAAGTGAATTTCTATTAAAAGAAAATATACAGGTTTCTGTTTTGCTTCAGGTTTTGGTTTTGTTTGCTTGGTTTTTTAAATTTTCATCCGTGTTTGAAAAGATAAATTAGACTTAATTACGAACCCACAAACAATTCAACTTGAAACAACATTTCAAAGGCCAAAGATGTGCTATAGAAAGAGAGTTATTCATGAAATCTGGTGCAGTCTTGAAAATGTGAAGTGTATGTGGGTTGCCAATTTCCAGCTCCTCCTGTTCTCTCCCTTGTAAAGCTTGTAGTTAAAAATATTAACACTTTTAAAGTATGGAGTTTCAGGCTTGCTTAAAGTGTAGACTGAAGAAATAAGGCCAGCAAATAAAAGTAAATAAATTAAAAATATAGTTTTCCCTGTCTCTGATTGTTTCTCCTCAATGGAGGTGAACACGATCCAATAAACATGGTCTGACAATTGAATGCCAAGAGCTGAGTAGGATGAAAAAATGTTCCATCTCAGAAAAAAAATATGCCTATCTCATATCTATCTATCTTAGAAAATAAAGTTGACAATGTTTAGAACATGACAAGATTGAAAAAGGCTCCTTACAAAAGGGACCAAGTATTCCAAAAAAGTTTAAGGAGACTCCAGCAATGCAATTCTTAGGACTGTTTAAGTGTTGTTGTAGCAACATTAAATTTAACATTAAATTTATATTTCCAACGAAGTAATTTCCTGTAAATTAGGGTAAACCTCCTAGATTTTGTTTTTTCTTTTCTTTTTCAGAAAATCAGTATTAAATGTATTGATTGTCCTCATTTTGATTCCGTGTTGTACTTTTTACGTTCCTTTCCAGCATAAGATAGTTCATTATTGTCCTTATGTTCTGTTGATCCCATCCACAGCGTTGTGCTTGCTGCCTGCTTCACGGGACAAGAGCTGCTTTGTGTGTGGCTGTGGATCTGGAGAGAAAATTTTGGCAGCATTTTCCATTTATAGGAGCTCTTATGTAATTGGAGGAGGAAAAGTAGCAAGTTATGGTGTAGACACTGCTAATAATATGATGTCCTCAACTTTTACGTAGGAATGGAGCTAATTAGGATTCTGAATGCCGAAAATGCACTTCAGGTTTATGCATAATTGGCTGCTTCCAAGTCCTGTTTCTACTGTGGTTCTGAACCTGAAAGTTCAGTTTATTCCAAGCTAAACTTTTTTCTTGCTTTGAAGGAAACCAATGGAAACAGTGCCTGACACTGACAGAAAACCATAAATTGAACAAAAGTCTTAAGAATTTTGGCCTACAAATTAAAAGGCTGCATTGCTTTGACAAAGAGAGTGTTTCAAATCTGTAAGCAACTCTGCATCTGCTGAGGTCTGCATTATAAAAAACTTCTTACCTTTGTAATGTCATTTTTCTCCTTTGAAGTTCTCCCATTCAGTTCATAAGGTAACTGCTGGTACTAATGACACTTATTTCCAGTAACTTTGGGTTGTAAGCTGTGGGATGTCATGAGAGGAGTGACTGTGGAGTCTTTAAGCAGGACAGCTGTCCAACAAATGGTAATTTTCTAGAATGTATGGACAGCAAATTGCACACTGTGTGAGTAATAGCAGACAAGGGGCCTTTATGAGAGCTGCACACTTAGGGTAGTTTGGATCTGAGTGCATTCATATGCACCCATTATAGACACATAGATCCATTATCGCCTACCATGTGGAATATTTTGTGTTTAAGGCTTTAACTTGGCTTTGGCAATTCACAATTTCACAACCAAAGTAGCACCTTTGAAAGAAAAATGCAAGTTTAGTTTTCAGCTTTTATAGAAAAAGTTGTCCACCGTGTAACTGTGGTCTGTTTTTCTGCACTAGGAACTGAAGTTGTGCTGCTGTGCTCTCTCCTTTGCTGATAGCACAGTTACAGAGCAGTTCTGTATGTCTTGACAAAAACAGGCAAGGAAAAAGTGTCTGGGACCCATCTTGTAGTTCTGCAGAAGACCTGCAAAGATTGTGTTGTTCCATGTGAAATAACCAGCAGTTAGCAAACCTGCATTATTTTCTGGACTTTCTGAAAAGATTTTAAGGTCCTCTGGACTCAAAACTACTTTCCAACCAAAGGTTTTTAATTAAGTGGTTACTTTAATGAATTACTGATTTACTGATGAGAAGCCAATCTTTTAATCTTTTTATTTTTCTTCCTTTTTTTTTTTTTAATAGGATTGTTAACATGTGATAAATGTGTACTTCTAGTGTGTTGCAATAGCCATTGAACTGAGTTAGTGTAGAATATTAGTAAAAGTTTGAGCTGTGCATGTAGTCTGGCCCTTGACTTCTGTTTAGAATTCAGTTGAGCCAAAGACATCACTTGATGTGTTTGTCATTTACAGTGCATGGAGTATGGATAATAAGTGTAGGGTGAAGCTGTAGACACAAAACAATGAGCTGTCTTTGCTCCTGTGGCTTTCTCTGGAGGTTCAGAATCCTCTTTTGAATGAAGATTGAGGACAGTGTTGATCTCCCCTTTGTCAGCTAACAATGGATCCTTGTTAGGCACAATTACATAATTTTTATGTTTTAAGGAATGATCACTGGTAGCCTCTCTTAATGTGAGTACTTTGTATCACAAGCAGTTGGGTTTGTATCGTTATTTAGCACAATATTCTTTCCCTTCCCCACTTCTTTGAGAAATTCCTGCCTTCTGCCAGCTTACTGGTCTGCAAGTGTAAGTCCATAGGACGTTTTGAACACATTGGAGCATCTGTTACCAGCATTAACCAGAAGCTGGTCTGTTTTCCCATTCTTCCCAACAATGTCCAGGCAGTCAGTACCCCACAGATTTAACAGGATCCTGGGATGAAATGCTGTGATACTGCCATATCTGTGTGTAGACTTTTGGTGCACTTTGTCACATCCAGCCCTGTCTGTAACACTTAGAAGCTGCTCTAGCATATCACACTACGTGTCTGTGTGTCATTGATTATGTATTTATGAAACCACCTAAATGCTGCAATTTTTAAAATACTCTCTAATTTTTTATTCACATGACAGCCCAAAACAGCTCCGAAAAGGACATTTGGATCCATTACAAATGACCAGGTAAATATACAGTAGGGAGTGTTCAACATGAAAGTTGCATTATTTGAGAGACTGTGTGCATAAATCCATGGAAAAGGATGTTATGAAAATTGAATAAGGTAACAGAGCTTCTTACTGCCCTGATAAAGGATCTGGTTAGCAGGGTCAGAACATGTTCAAAGCTAATCCAGGCTCTGAGATAGGCATAACCTTGGTTTGCCTCCTATAGTTAGTGTTTAAACAGTATTTTTAAGTTTAAAAAGTCAATCGCTCTTATTTCTCACCCCCATTCTTCTGGGGTAGAGATATTGATGCAGCAAATTATTTATACCAGCCATTTTAATGGCCAAAGGTACTCTGGAACTGTTAATTATCTGTTATGCTTTTCCAATGGATTCGTGCCCTCCCCAGTGTGCACAAATCCTTCAGGACACTGGGATAATGTGGTGACTGAGGCACAGTTCAGTCCAAATTGAAATCTGACCCTAATGGAATTTTTATCTTCACAGTCCTAATGATGGTAAAGCCATTTACTTCAACATCAATAAATTAATCCTGAAGGTTTTTCGTCATATTTCTCATTTTAGCTCTCAATGTCTTTGCTCATAATGGAGAGAATTAGATATTTATAATCTTAAAAATATATTTCTTGCATGTTTCATCTTTTTTTTTTTGAGTGTTTAGAATGCGAGAACTGTCTGTTCTTAGAAAATGTGTTTGTTAATTTGCAGCATGTCACACCTAACCTTATCTCTTAAATAACGTGAAATAGTGTTGCTAGAACTAAGAGACTTCTACTTCTCTGTAATGGTTTTTCTGTGGTTTAAAAAGATGTCTAAACCTGTAAAGAATAAGAAGAAATAGACATGGATAATATTTCTTTCCACAGAACATTATTCAAGCATTAATAATGAACTTGGAAGTGATCTTTGCATTCTTTGCTGTTCTCTAGTCACTCACTGCTGGTGATGGGGAGCTAAAGCACCATTTTTTATATCAAACTCATATGCTGTGATGCAAAACCCCTCTCCCATACTTGATAAGAAAAGCAGAGATGGGCACACACATGTACAGCCACGTGAATTCAAAGTCTGTGTGAAGTTCTTGTTGTAGTTGTGGGATCTAATGACAGAATAATCAGTGCCCATCTGTCAACTTGTGTGCAAATAGAGAAGTAAAGAGAGCTGACAGGTTGCTTTTACTCTGGCTTCTGTTACTTACTTTCCTCTGGAATCTATGTTAAAGCATAGAATATATAATTTATAATTTCCTAGTAATTATGAAATTTATTGCAAATAACTGCTAGCCAGATTGAATACGAAGAGGAAACTCTTGCTCTGCTTCCTATCAACATAGAATTACCAGTCTAAAATTTACCCTAATTGGTTCAAAATATATATCTTGATTTAGAAACAATTTGCAGGTCTTACATTTTCATGCCTTCTGCTAAAGAAGCCAAATCTGTATTTGTTCTATTACTTCAAAATGTGTTCCAGTTTACTTTGTACTGTCCCCAGTTGCAACTTAATGTTGTCACAAATGCTGTGCAAGTGGCACAGTAATTTTGGATATGTGGATGAATAGTTCTGTCTCATGAAATAAAAGATTGCTTATGTAAGGTCAAAATCTGGCTTTGAGGAAACAAATCAATGAAAGAGTCCAGCCTCACCCAGGAGTGTATAGAAGCTATAAATGCAGTCAGTTAATGATGGGTAGCAAGATACAGGGAGTACAAATCTTTTGCAACTAATGAGAAATGAGGAACCTTGAACACTGGGAACATTTTCTTTTGCTTTCTTCTGGAGTGTCTCAAACCAGTTTAGAACACAACTGAACCCGGTCCGGTGGAAGGTGTCCCTGCCTCTGGCAAGGGCTTGGAATGAGAGGATCTTTAAGGTCCCCTCCAGCCCAAACCATTCTGTGATTCCGTGGCAGTTACCTGAGTGAGGGTGAAAGATGAGCAGAGTAAGCAGAGAAGGAACAGTTGTTCATTATTACAAATAGGACACATAAAAAGAAAGTCCTAATTAGTCCACAGTTTTATTTTTGCCTTCTCTTTTCTGGTCATCCCATGCATTCAGCATCAGCCATCTGCCTTCTAGCCCTGCCCTTATGGAAGATGTGGCTGGAAAACTGCCTTTACATAATTCCTCTAAGTGGTGAGATAAGAGAAAAGAGGGTAATTACAATATTCTTAATTCCTGTTTGTCTGAAGAGACAGCAGAAGAGAGAGGGAATGTAGTTCTAGATTCCAATATTTATTTTAGCAGATTTGTCAGCACTAGTGTTTTTTAAAAAGCTGTGTTTGTGCAATATATGGAGCATTTTGGTACCGTTCCAGAGATGTTCAACAAATCCCATGAAAAATATTGATCATTTTCAAATTGATCTCGCAGTTCTGTGATTTTTTTTGGAATGAAAATAGATCTTTTTTCACTGGGATTGTACTTTCACTACAAATATAAAACATACAGTGATGAATGCAGGAATATTTTTAATGAGTTTTTAAATATATTTCTCATGAGCTCTTACGATTTAGTTTTGTCTGTATCATCAGACACCTGAATTATGTAATAAGCACTTTTTCAGTGATGGTGTTGGGGGTTTTTTTTGTGCTAATGGTTTCAGATCATGTCCAAAGTTGCTCCACAAACAGAAATAATCCCTTTGTCTTTGATGGTTTCCTTGAAATTGAATATTGGTATAGGTCCTCCAGTGACTGAACTTTGGCCTCATTCCTCATTTCCACACTCACTCATACAATACAAAATCTGAATCACATCTGTCCAGGAATTTAATAGCTTTTCTTTAGAAATAGAGAATCTGGATGAAAAAAATCACTATCACTCCCACATTTCCTCTTTAGTTTCTAGAGTATCTGTTTATTGCTGTGTTTGCTCTGGAGCTTTCTTTAGTTTCTGGAGCTTAAAGCAAAATCAGATGTTGAAAAATAAAGATAAATATAAAAATGTATATTCCTGTATAGAGTATATGTATAAATATATATTCCACGACAGTTTCAGAAAAATAATGTGGTTCTTTTCTGTTTAAATACACTGTCAAGCTAAAGTGTGTTCTTTCTGTGTCTTGTAGGGTCAAAATGTATTTGGTCTTGACATAACTGAGACACCTGAGGGAGATAAGTGGCCTCAACTGATTGTCCAGCAGATCCTGGATAGGGAGCAGAAGGACACCTATGTGATGAAAATCAAAGTTGAGGATGGTGGGAGCCCCCCGAGGTCCAGCACTGCCATCCTGCAGGTCACAGTGACCGATGTCAACGACAACCGCCCGGTGTTCAAAGAGAACGACATCGAGGTCAGCGTGCCAGAAAATGCCCCAGTGGGCACCTCTGTCTCCCAGCTCCACGCCACCGACGCAGACCTGGGCTCAAATGCACAGATCCACTTCTATTTCAGCAATCAGATCTCCAGCCTGGCCAAAAGGCTCTTTGCCATCGATAACACCACTGGCCTCATCACCATCAGGGAACCACTGGACAGGGAGGAATCTCCTGTGCACAAATTAACTGTTTTGGCAAGCGATGGCAGCTCAACGCCATCAAGAGCAACAGTGACTGTTAATGTCACAGATATTAATGACAATGTCCCATCTATAGACACGAGGTACATCATCAATCCGGTGAATGGGACGGTGCTTTTGTCTGAGAAGGCTCCCCTTAATACAAAAATTGCGTTGATAACAGTGATGGACAAGGACGCTGATCAGAATGGGAAAGTTACCTGTTTTACAGACCACGATGTCCCTTTCAGGCTAAAACCAGTGTTTGATAATCAGTTTCTCCTGGAGACAGCCACATTTCTAGACTATGAAGCGACACGGGAATATGCCATCAAAATTGTGGCTTCGGATTCGGGGAAGCCTCCCTTAAACCAGTCTGCAATGCTCCTGATCAAAATTAAAGATGAAAATGACAATGCCCCAGTTTTCACACAGCCTATCATAGGTCTTTCCATCCCTGAAAACAACGCTCCTGGTACTCAGCTAACCAAGATCAGTGCTACGGATGCCGACAGCGGGCGGAATGCTGAGATCAGCTACATCCTGGGTTCCGATGCGCCCCCAATATTCAACCTGGACCGCCGTACAGGCATCCTGACAGCAGTGAGAAAGCTGGACAGAGAAAAGCAAGACAGGTACTCTTTCACTGTGCTGGCAAAGGATAATGGGATGCCACCTTTGCAGACCAATGCTACCGTGACGGTGTCGGTGCTGGACCAGAATGATAACAGCCCTGCTTTCACACATAATGAATATAATTTCTATGTGCCAGAAAACCTGCCCATGTATGGCACAGTGGGGCTTATCACAGTTACGGATGCTGATGCGGGAGACAACGCTGCGGTCACTCTCTCTATCTTAAATGGTAGAGATAATTTCATTATAGATCCACTTACTGGTGTAATAAGACCTAATATAACCTTTGATAGGGAGCAGCAGGGGTCATACACTTTCCAGGTGAAAGCAGTGGATGGAGGAAGACTGCAGCGTTCCTCAACTGCCAAAGTGACCATCAATGTTGTTGATGTAAATGATAACAGGCCTGTTTTTGTTATTCCCTCATCTAATTATTCCTATGAGTTGGTCCCAACGTCAGCCAGCCCAGGTTCTGTAGTTACTAAAGTCTTTGCAGTTGATAATGACACGGGAATGAACGCAGAGCTCCGCTATAGCATCATAGGTGGGAACTCCAGGGGCTTGTTTACCATTGACCAATTAACAGGCAATATTACTTTGAAAGAGAAGGTGATTACATCAGATCATGGCTTGCACAGACTGGTGATCAAAGTGAATGACCTGGGACAGCCAGAGTCTCTTTACACGATAGCTCTTGTGCACTTGTTTGTGAACGAGACGGTCACCAACAGCTCCTATGTGCAAGAGTTGGTGCGTAGAAATATGGAAACTCCAGTTGGCCAGAACATTGGGGATGGTGAGATAACCCCACAGACCAATGATTATGTCAAGATCATCATTGCCATTATTGCAGGCACCATGACAGTTATTCTGGTAATTTTTGTTACCGCTTTAGTCCGGTGCCGCCAGACGCCCAGGCACAAGGTTGTCCAAAAAAATAAGCAGAGTGGTGAATGGGTTTCCCCCAACCAAGAGAATAGGCAGATCAAGAAAAAGAAGAAGAAGAAGAAGCGCTCTCCAAAAAGTCTCCTCCTCAACTTTGTGACTATTGAAGAATCTAAGCCTGATGACCCTGGCCACGAGCACATAAATGGCACTTTAGACATTCCCGTAGAGCTAGAAGAACAGACTATGGGAAAGTATAACTGGGCCACCACACCAACCACATTTAAACCTGATAGCCCAGACTTAGCAAAGCACTACAAGTCTGCTTCTCCGCAGCCTACCTTTCAAATTAAACCTGAGACTCCTGTACCCCCCAAGAAGCACCATGTCATTCAGGAATTGCCTCTAGATAACACCTTTGTGGTGGGCTGTGACTCACTTTCCAAGTGTTCATCCAGCAGCTCGGACCCTTACAGTGTTTCTGAATGCAGCTGTCAAGGAGGCTTCAAGACCCCAGGCCCCATACACACCAGACAGGTAATGGAATTTTAAGGTGCTTTCTTCCTTCTTCCCTCCTTACTTTGCCAATCCTATAACTCTAGTTTGAAGTGCTGCAAGATAAATTCTCCTGCAAGGAGTAAAAGTCTGAAAGTTCATATTCCATTGAGGTGTTGCAAAGTAAACAATTCAAGCTTCCTCAGCGGTAAGGGAGAAAATGAGAAAGGAAAAGAGTGTTGTCTGTGAGGAGACTGAGCAGGCAGAGATCCCTCTGGTGGTATCCCGACTGCAGATGGCAGCATGGCACTTCCCGCCTCGCCGCGGGACCTCGAGCAGCTCGGGAGGCGCGGGGGGCGGTGGGACTGTCCTCTCCAGTCTGGTGTGCTCGAGGATCGAAGCCATCCAGGCCAGGTGGAAAGCAATAAAGCTTTACAGGAGCTCATAAGTGGTTCTTAATATTAATGGAGTCTGGAATTGCAGCCTTCATTTGGGCGTAGCTTTGCTTCAAGGTCTCACAGAAGCGGGCGAGGATTTTCCTCCGAGAGTTTCAGTGCCATTTTCAGACTGGAAGGAGCATTAAATCTGGTGGAATGACACAGCTGACAGGCAAAGTTAGGGAAAAATTAGAAGCATCAGCATAATTGATCTCACTTATTTGCTGCTCTGCCTGATAAACTAGGTATTAGCTTCATAGAAATGCAGTACAACAAAGGAAATGCCTAAAGAATCCTCAGCTTAATATTAAAAATAAATTGAGAACTAAAATACCCCTTATTCTTCAAGACTCCACAGAAAAGCTTTAAGTCACTGGAGATAGAATCTAGTGTTTATCCATATTCTGAACAGTTTAATAAAACTTTTCTGTTTTTCTGTTTACTTCTGTTTCTTCATAAGTATCACAAAGTTTTCAGGGGGGATAGTTTTCTACTTAAACTTTAGTTGGTCAAGGAATTAATCAAACTAACATGTACTTCAAGAGTGCTTATTATGGATAATACATTTTAGCTTGATAATACATTTAACTTAATGTATTCATTGGGAACAAATCCTCAGCATGACTAAGTTGTTAATGTTCTTCCTCCAGCTGAATTTTTTTCTGGGAGGTTTGTTTTACTACAGCTGTAATGATAACAACATGCATAAAAAAAGCTTTGCATTAAATGCAGTCATCATATCTTTGAAAATTTCAGGCTCTGTTGTTTATTTTATTATATTTTGTTCCCTTTACCAACACAAATTTGTATGGTAATCTATATCACTATGTACAGCATTTCTTATTCAATATATTTCAATGCGTTAAGTTACATTACATATTAGAAAAGCCTCTTGCCAGTTTGTTCATCTGTTTGAACTCCCGTCACCGAGGAGAGGGCAGTGCTGTTTTCAGCATTTCTGTAGGCCTGATCTAAGTGATTTCTTTCAATGGAGTTCTGGTACAGTTCCTGTGAGTCAAAAAGGTTCTGCCACTGTCTGCTGAAACACACTTTGTCATGCAGTAATGCAGCTAACAAAGAAAGAAAGCTCATGACTCTCAAAGTCCCTTCTATGGCAGTAAAAAGCTAGAAAGCAGAATGGAAAGCAATTCTCTTCTGCAGAAGTTGGTTGGCGAAAAGGAGCATTTCTTTTTATCTGTTACAGGGGTTCCTATCTGGAAAAGCAGAATAGAACTGTGGGTTTTTTTAATGCTCACTAGCTGATATTAGCTTATCTTCATAGAGCTTCGCCTAACGTTGTTAGGAATGTATGCTGAATAGATAAGAAAAGAGATTACTGTTACAATTTGTACTGATTTTGTTAAAATTACAGCTATCCTTATTTTAGGCATATTTTTCTGCATGAAAGTGATAACACTGTGTGGAGGAAGGGTAACTAATCATCACAATGGCCCTTTACACTTATTTGGATAGAGTGTTTACCTTCAAACACATGAATTCACTTTTTTTTTTTTTTAAAGATATATATATATATAAATAATTTCATGAATGAATTATTTACATAAATTGAGCAAGAGAGGCCACTAGAGGAAATCCTTTGTGTTGTGTTGGACTGTGAAATGAAAATTATATTTCATGGTAAGTAAAAATGAGTAAAGAATTTCTTAAAGCTCAATGGATCTTTTAAAATCAGTCTCACTCCTGGCTCTGTGTGTTGTAACCTGGATAGTTTTGTCTGCAGTGGGGCTTTGGAAGGTGTCTCAGGACAGGCTACCTGAGAGTTGTCTCTGTTAGCCTATAAAACGAAGAAACAAATATAAATACAAATAATCCTGAGGCACGGTGCTCCAGTTGTCCTGCTGTCCCACCACCCTTCAGCCTCAGAGACCAACAGATTTTCGTGGTTCAGGATGATTTTGTGCCAGGCACTCTCTGAATTTGCAGAAAACTGTGGGGCAAGCTGGAGAACAGAAAGACAGTTCAGTTAAAGGGAGATGTGCTAGTTTGAAGAGTGAAAATAAGATGCCTGATACAAGGGGAAAATAGAATCATTTATCACTTTTACCTTAGTGCAGCTCTTTTACAAGGCAAAAGTTCTCTGAAGGAGCCTGAAGAAGATTCTGTTCACTGTGAAGTGTCTCTTCAGTTTGAGGACTGATATTATTATAGGCTGCGCATCTCAACTATTGTTAGTTTTGTCCATGCAAGACTTTCTACTCAGATATTTGAAATAATACTGTGTTACAGCTAAAAATATATGTTTTCTTTGGAAGCTCTAAATTTTGTGTCTGTCTGAATGGTATTGATTCAGGTCTTTAAAGAAAGGAAAGTATGCCTTTGCTTTACTGCTAAATTTGTCTAAGTGGTCTATAAAATGACAGAAAGTCATTATAACAGTCATACGCAAAAAGCATGCAAGCAAAGATGGAGAGATTTTTCTGCTAAAAAACCCCAAAATATCTCTTTAGTGGTCATGTGGGCAAATAAATACAGCAGTGCAACAGCTGAAATTTTTATGGGGAAGCAATTGGAGACTCCTGAAGCAGCTGTGGACACTTTGAATCATAAACTACAGGAAGCTGAAGAGGGAAAGTATGGTCTTAATGTAACGTCCCCTAAGAGAGAGGTTAAATTTTGCTCTGTTTGTCTGTGAGAAAAGGCGAAGGGCAGAGGTACTGATATTATTCTGAAGTTACCCAGGAGGAGTTAATCAATACCAGTGCCAATAGACCTTCAGAGTAGCATGCTTTTTTGGGGGATGTCGTAGAGATAATTCTTTTAAAGGAGTTTTACCAAGTGATATAAATTGTGAAGGGGCTCATTCATAATAAGGTTTTTCAAAATAAGGATATCTGGAGTGTTCCAAAATCAAACTGACTTTCCATGTCATCAGGTTTCCATTGTTTTGGCAGTCGTGGGCCTCACAGAAATTTTCTTTGGTGCAGAAACATACAACATCTTTCAAGTTTATTTATCTGCAAGCTTTGTAAAAGCTCAGTTATTTTTGACATTCACCTCAGTGGGAGCAAACTGTGTGAAGTGCTCCAGACTGACACAAATCTTCTAATTCTCTTTGCATTTGCATGGGAATGACGAAAAGAAGGGAGAGGAGTTTTCTTTAGTCTCATTTTAATGTAACACAATTTCAAAATCTGAAATCTTTGCTCATGTTCTTTAAAACAACATTCAGACGTTTCAGATTCCTGTCTAGGTATCAGCCTGTCTAGTCAAAACACGCATAATTATAGAGCACAGTTTTATCTGTGGCAGCTTGATTCAAAGAAGGTAATGCTGCAAAGATTCATCAGAACTTGCCTTGCATCCTCCTTCTTCTTGTCCCTTTCTTTTATTGAATGCTATTTCAGATGTGCCTTTCATTTGAAAATAGTAGAATGAATACTATAGGAACAGGGGAAATCTTTTCAAATTTACAGCTGGTCACCCAGGAAGGGTCCTGTGATCTTTTGGGTTGTTATCTTTACCTTCAGAACAAGTTTTTTCTGCCTTGGTGCTACTGAGGAGCTGTGAGTGCCCCTTGAAGCAGCACCTCTCCCACTGGAGGAGCTGGAAGGTGCAATGTGCTCCTCATCTGTGATTCTCTGCTGTTTGCAGGGGTTCTCCCTCATCTGTCCAGCTGGACTCTGGTCTGTCCGTGAATCCAGCTGCACTGCCAGGACACTGTACCATGTTGGGAAGCTGCTGAGGGAGGGAACAGGCATGGAGATTGATTTTTGTCATGTTTGCTGATGCAAATCTTCATTAGGGGAGTTCAGTTGGCGGGATTCTATCATCTGTGAATTTACCCACACTTAGGAATAGAAATTTCAGATGACACAGGGGTCTCTGCTGGACTGGTTTGTTAGGAGCTGATGGAGATAGACATTACACTCCTTACAGAAATCTGAATGGGAAGTAGACCTCATTTAAAATACACAGCATTTTGGGGCCCCACTGTCTCAGTTCTGTGATTCTATCACTGCCTGCTTAGACCTGATTACAGTTATGGGATATTTGGTTTTCTGATTTAAAATGTGGTGAAATGTCATTATAGCTTCCCACTCACTATGAGAACAGTGTGCTCAGGATGTGAATTGAAGGAATATTGCACTGTTCCTGAAAATAATAGCTCTGAAACTCACCTGTTCTGTGAATCTTTAGCTGCAGGATTTTTTGTTTTGTGTAATAACAGTGAGTTTAATTTAGAATCCTGTGATCATCAGTAGGCAGGGCTGATGCTTCTGAGGTGTAAAATATACATAACACTGGTGTTTTGCGTTGACAGATACAGAGTAAATTGCACTCAAAGAACATTTTCTCCTAAATTTTAGCTAAATAGCTGTTGGTATAAGCCCTTCCAAAAAGCCATTTCTAAATTGATTACTATGACTCTAAGTATTCTCATTATTTTACCTTAATTTTCTGACTGGTAATTTTGCTTGGGGTTCTGATCTGATGCCATGTATATACATTTCACAAAAAAATGAAATTTGAAGAGACTTCTGACTGAAGTATGAGTCAAAGTGTGCAAGTCATAAGTTAGCAAGCAATTATTTAAATGTGCATCACTACTGAAGTAAAGCTGATCAAGAAAATGCTTTTCCTCTGTGCAACACTCGTAGAAAATCTTCGGTGTTTTCTTTTAATACCTTTCTCTAGAAAAGCATGGGGAAGGTATCTGGAAAGTGTCCCCTTTACCTCATAGTAGAAGGCAAAAACAGAGCATGAGGAGGAGTAAAAAAGAAATTTGTGTTTTGTGTGAGGAAATAATGAAAGGTTTTGAATATGACAAAAAAACCCCCAAACTAATCCCAAGCAAAAAATACACTTTTTTTTTTCCCCAGTAAGACCTTACTGACTGAGTTTATACTGAAGTTGGTAAATGAGGTTGCAGCATTAATAACGGAGTGATTTTTGTGCAAGCCAGAATGACACACAACTCCCTCTTCAACAGCCACTTGCCTTGGGCTAGAAGCAATATAATATTTCAAACATTAAGTGCATTTCACATCATTTTTTTTTCAGTGGGATAACTGAAAAATTTACTCCTTCCTCCTTGTGACCCAACTGTGTTATTTCAAATGTCTTGCTTAGCTATAAACTATTGCTAACGATGAAGTCTGAGTTAACTGTGGTTTAATTTTCCCACTTGATTATTTTCCTGTTTTCTTCCAGAAGGTATTGCACTCAATAATCTGCAGTTGATAGCAATTTCCTGACCAGTGAGTGGCTGGTGTCTTGGTGACTGTGGTATTGATAGTGCTTTCTTTTCTGTGAAATAATTGGTCAGAATGGCTTAATTTCTGTGAATCTTTAGGACTAACCCCGTTGATGATAAATGTAGATTAAAGATGTAAAATAATTCTTCAAATAAAAAATATTTTATGCTTTTAGGAATGATGCTCTTGTATGAAGTCCACAAAAACCCTGTAGAACCTGTTGTAGGTAGTGCAGCAGCATTCTGACAGCCCTAATCTTGCAACAGCACTTTGGGTTTGAGTGGATAAAGCAAAAAAAGGAGTAAGAAACTTAGAATAATATCCATAGAAGCTATTTCTGTGGCTCCTTCTGTTGCAGCATTTGTGCTATGTGTGTAGAGATCTTTGCCTGTGCTGGGAACACACACACACCAGCAATGGTTGGTTACTTAGAACTCAGAACATCCCAGACCACACAGTGCCTGATGTGGTAGAGATTTGGTAGCAATTTGGAAGCAAACGTGACAATTTATGGTGAAAATGCTGCAGGAAAGGGCTTTTCTCATGCTGTTTCTCTGTTTGCCAGCTCTGAACGCCATCGCAGCTGATGTTATGTACTGAAGTCGTACGTGTACTCAATGATGTTAAGCCAGCAAATATGAAAACAAGGAAATAGCACGAGAAAGCCCTTTGTCCTGTCTCTGGTTGCCGAAGACATTTATCGCCTCATCTCCAGAGGGGTTTGGAAGTGACGATGAACTGTTCAAGCTGCCCTACTGAAAGGTATCAAGGGCAAGAATTTTTTAAAAGGAAAAGACAAAGAAATTTTAGTACGTTGTGCTATAGTGTTCTATAATGTAGTTTTGCTAAGAAAAAAAGTAATGTGACCCATCCTTCTTCACAGTTGGTGATTATGGTAAATTTATTTTGCTTGTAATCATCTTCTTGTCCCAGATTTTTTCCTTATTTATTTTAGTTGAAACAATTAGGAATTTTGTTTCTATGAATATATTAAAAGGGAGCAATAAATTTTATTCATATGTTAAAAAGAGAATGTAAAGTTCTTTATACTCCCTGCATTAAAAAGAAAAACAAATGAGTTGTAGTCACTTATAGCACCATTACACATGTTAAGAATTAAGTGTTATTTATATCTATTCCATAATCTTTTTAATGATGATATTGCTGCTATGGGTCATAAATAGAATTGATCAAGTTACTGCTTTCTCATTTTCTAGGCACAATAGTAGTAGTGAAAAACTAGAACTTCATGCTTTCTTATCCACAACATTTTGTAATAAATGGTCACCTTTTAAATAACTGGAAAGCATTCACATAAATTTTAAAAATAAACTTTAATTTGCATTTTGCTTGCTGAAGTCTAGATAATGTCTGTTTAACAGGTGCCAAACATTTAACCTTTTGAAGTATTTTTATTTAAAAAAAAAAAAAAAAAAAAAGTCATAAATCCAGTGGCTTGATTTTCAGTGTCATAAAATAGGAAATAGTATACATAATTTTTTCACTGTTAGCCAGCACATGGGGTGGGTGGAAATGGCCTACTGTTGTTTTTTTGGTTTTTTTTTTTTTTTTTTGTTTTTCCCCCAAATATTTTTCTATAAAGGTTTTGTTTTGTTTGTTTGGTTGGCTTTTTTGTTTGTTGTTTGTTGCTTTTTCTTTCCCTTAAAGTTTTAATATTATCATTTGTTATTTAGCACTGCTCATTTACAAAATAAAACTTGAGAATCATAGCTTTGTTTGAAGGTTGATTGCAAGTTCTTGTATATTGCCTCACATTTTAGGTAGTAATGCTTAATATGTATCATCTATAATATTAGAACTTCATATGCAATGCGAAATCTCTTAGGAAGCAAAGGAGTATAAAGAACCCTGTTCTGCACTTGTATGAAGACGTGTAATATTAGTTTGCTAGAATAAAGTGAAATACAGACACTGCTTTTAACTGGGATGTATACAGTATATAGAACTTTCTTTTAAAGAAAGAGGTTATTAATGATTCATGAATTAGACTACAACATGGAATTCTTACACATTACTGTATGTTTGATGTAAAGATATTTATAGGCTTGTACTTAATAATCACGTTGCCTCAGTTCTTGGACTGCAGAATGTCTACATGACTGTTGCCTATAGTTTGCTCCACATTTGCTATCTGGCTCTTTCAAAAAAAAATGTGTATTTGGCTATTTGATCTGTAAAATAAATTCTATTAATAATGAAGTACGTATTGTAATTTAGCATATTGTATTGCATAATTATAGCTATGACTGTTACGGAAAAATTTTCATTTCTGGTGATGGAATAATTTTCTTGGGAAGAAGTTCATGTACCTGTGAGACAGTTTTGCTGTTCCTATTTATCACAGCCTTGCAGCATTTATGCTTCAAACTAAAATTCCCCAACACTTCCAGTGGTCAAACATGCAGTGACATTTATTGACTCAATGCCACAATTCAGCCAGTTTAAAGTTCATTCCCAATCCCAGAAGTGCTGTTCAGTGTCCCAAACATGGTCCTGCCTGTTGCTGCTGCAGTTTGTGGAGGTGCTCCCTAGGTGGGTGGTAGGATGATTCAGTGATGTTTAAGAGTGTCAACCCTTCTGCCTTGTTCAGAGTGCTTTGTCAGGCAGACAGGATGATTTCACAGACTTTGAGTTTCTGTTTTTACTTTGAGTCTTTGGATGTCTTTCCTTATGAGAATTAGGTTGGATTTCCTTTTTGGGAAAACCCCTATACATAAATTTAATGTTTGATTCAGAGAAGCACCAAATAACTTCAATGCTTACCTTGAAACTTTTTTTTTTTTTTAAACTCAAGGGATACTGAGTGGAGATAATACAATTTAGTCATCTCAAGTGAACATGTAGTTGCTCTCAGTTTTTTTTCTCTGGTGGTGACAAGGCATAGATAGACTAAAGCGGGTTATTTTGATTTTAGGACTGCATACCCTCTAGAAGTGCCTACTTTGTTACATTGAGTATGAAGAGAACCTTTGATAAGTACTTTTCTTGTACCAGATGTGCCAGTTATGTGTTTTCAGAGAAAAATAGACTTCATTTTGAGTTCCTTTGCTTTTAACTTAGCTGAAACTCAACTTTTTCCTAGTATTACACTGGTCCTATCATTCTAGTCTACCAATAAGTAATTATAAAAGAATCAAGGATGGTTTTAAAATTTGTTAAAGTTACACCAATGAAATAAAAGGTATATCACATGGTTTGTTGGTCCAAATCAGTAATCTCTCTCCTCTGGTTCTCTCATGAGTCAGCCCAGCCAAATATGATAATCTTCCAAATGCCCTAAGGGAAAGCCAGCAACCTCTTAAGTGGCTCAGTTTCATGCATTTTTTCTGTTTCAATTTTTGTTCTCTTACATCTAAGTATCACTTTTTAAAAAGTGGTATTTTCATAGACTGGTTTAAAACTTGTTCTGAGCTGATTTCCTCTTGATGGTTGAATGGGTTCATGAAAATCTCATGAAAGCCTAATGTTTGTTGACCGAATATGTGTGTGTGCTGGATATCAGTTTCTACACTTTCCTGTCATGAATGCCAGTCAAAAATTTCTATTTTTTTTAAAATAGTATTAATACCCTGAGTCAAAGCTTGGTACATGTGTTTCAGAACCAACTCTGTTTCTCAAATATTTTCACCCACAGAAATATTTTTTTTCTGACTTCTTAGAAGTCAGAGTACCTTATGAGCAAAAATCACTGAGTTGACCAAACGTTACTTTTGAAATTGACAACTCATTATATTTTCTTTGGAATATCAACATATTAATCACAGTTCAGACTGCAATTATTACAGTTACCTCAGTATAAACTCCTCAAGACATTCCCCCTTTTCCCTGGAGCTCATTGCCTCATCCCCTGAGCAGCAGGCTGTGTCTGTAGGGAAAGCTCTCGAGCCTGCTTTGGGTCAGTTCCAGTGTGGCTGAGCAAAAAGAAAACTTCTCTATGTATTGCCAGTTTTAGATTTAACTGATCCAGTTTTAGATTTAAGTGATCCCATGGCTGCTTCCAGCCCTCCAGCACAGCAGCCAGGGCTGGCTCTCAGACGAGCTGGCTGCATCCAGTGCTGTGTTGCCAACACGTGGAATTGTTATGGATTTCTGTGTCTACCAAAGCTCCCTCCCACCCGACCTCAAACACCCCTGAGAGCGAGTGAGGCACTTCAGGAACTTTGGGGGATTTCAATCCTTCTGAGTTTAATTGAGTGGGGGACTTCTGAAGGGCAGTAGGGGGCTGTCAGGAACAAAGCTGGTTTGTGATGTAAATAGAATTATATTTTTAACATAAACTGTAATGCTGCAGGGTTTTTTTTGTTACACTTTGCCAGTGATTTCACATTTTGCCATAAAACATATATTTATGGTGTATCCTGGTCTTACGTATTATTTGTAAAATCTTTTTAACAAATAATTTGAATATATATATTTTTGCTTTCATATTGAATTACTGAGCATTGTTCCTTTTATGTCTTATTTATCTATTTCTAAAATAAATTTTGTTTGACAATTATCTCTGTATACCTTCTGGAGAAGCACTGTTTTTAAATACACCTCTGGTCTGTTTGCTTAATGCATGCACACCATCAAGCATCTATGGAGACTGGTATTTTTCACAGTTTAGGACTTAAATAACGTAGCCACACGTAAGCTTTGCAAGAAGAAATGTGCCTCTTTGAAAACCTCATACTCTTCAGCAGAACATTTCTTTTGTCTACAATTTTTTCAAAGAAATCTAAGCAGGAATTCCGAGAGTTACACGGTTCCTAGTGATGTTTCCAGGCACTGTGAGTGTTTATATCTGTCTCTGTATGTATTTTGTTTGCATGTGTAGGTGAGGGGCACGAGGGTGCACACGCCACTGCTGACACCTTCAGTTAGCAGAGGTTGTAGGCAGTAACTGCTGCACAGGCTGGAACTGCAGATATCTGCCTATCCCAGCATCTCTTGCTGTGAAAGATAGCCAGGCTCTAAGGATTTCAATCTGCCACATTATTTGATTTTTGGAAGATTTGTCTTCCCTTCTGAGAGTGTACTGGATTCTCAATATGTGAGAAAATGACTCTTGGTGGCTTGGAGGTTAGGATACAAATATGAAAAGTACAGTTTTGAGTTTTAGTGCTATGATTCTTTCGCTAGGTTATTTTACTCATTCTGATACTGTCTCTCAGTATTCTGAAATGCAATTTTTTTCTACTAAATAGACTCATATTCTTAAATTTTGCCACTGAAAATATAGTGAAAATGACATTTTTGTGTTTTCTCCAATTTGTGAGCTTCTGCTTATTTCATAAATAGACACATGTAAATCAAATTCAGTTACTTGTATGCATAGAGATGGATATTAAGTGTGATACCAGGAATTTTTCAGGGTCACTATTGACTTTTTTCAATCTTTTAAATAGGTTTTATTCATTTACGTTTTCATTTCCAAGGAAGGTGTTCATTCAAGCTGAAATCACTTTTTTCCAATAAAAGCTGAACAATGGTATCAGAGGTATGAGGTTTGATTTCTCATTGCTGAACTCCAGCTAAGAATTATGAGCTGAATTTTGGTCTGTTGTTCTCAGCATTGTTTCCATCCTTTCCTAAGAGAAGGGTTCCGTGGCTGTTGGATGGATGAAGTGCCCTCTGCTCCTGTTCTATGTTTCCTTCTGGGCTGTGATCTGAAAGCCTCCAATCATAGGTTTTCCCACACAAAAATACTTTTCCTAGGTCTGGATCTAAACCATCCATGTGCTGATGTTTTTTTCTCTCCCTCTCTTCTATGAAAAAGAAACCAACAGGGGACAAATTCTGGTCTTTTCCAGACACTTGGGCACGTGTGTTTCAGACAAGCAAATGAACTTCAAACAGGTGACTGGGATTTGGAAAGTCCTTTCCTTTGAAAGGGGTATTGGGGTATTTGAGTAATTGGAAATTACTCAGAATTCTGTGATTGACAACCAGACTTGGCAGTGTCTGCATGGACGAGGTCATGGCCACGTGCAGGGGTTAGGCAGAGCTGGGATGGAAAGGGATGAGGGAAAAGGAAGATCTTGTCAGTCTGTAATTATTCTTGTGGTGAGAAACTGAATCAAAGTCTTAGTGCCACATCAGAGATCTTTGCAGATGCAGTTTTGAGTCGCATTGGGACAATTTTCTTAATTGTTTTAGTGTTGATTTATTTGGGATAAAAGCAGCAGAATTCTGCTGCTAACTTAGAGTGTATGTGAACACATGGATGTGTGTTCATATCTGGGTTGAAAAGTGACTCAGATCAGGTTTATTGGGATTGAAAGGTAAGGTGTCTTTGTTGTATTGTTGACTGATTTTTGTAGATTGCTAGAAATTGTGTTTCCCTCCTTTTGAAAACAAATGTGTTTGGAGCTGTAAGTGAAGAAGAAAAGTAACTCAGACTTGGAAAAATATATGGTACAGTTTTCTTTGCTATTTAACTGGAAGAAACTGCTTCAATTCCTAAAGATGGCACAAAAACATTGATTTTTTTTTTTTAATTTTTTAACTTGAGCTGAGGTAAAATTACAGTTTTTGTATAACGATAAACTGCCTTCTACCTTTTTTGCATTTTAATTCTTGAAATACATTAAAATAAATTTAAATCAAGTGCTTTTGCTTGCCAGTACCCAGTTATTGTAACTACCTAACCACATAGGTACAGATATTTTGAACTCTACTCTATGAAAGCCTAAGTATTTCCTACCTTCTGTCTTCTGTTCTCCAAAGTCTGTGTTTCTGGAGGTGTTTGACATGAAACCGTCTGTAGCCAACACACCAAGGAATCAAACTGAAGGTGGAAAAGGGCTTTTCTGTTTAAATAAGTCTATTTGTAAACAAAACGTCAAGAGGGGAGGAAAACATTGGATTATGTTCTCAAGCTTAGCAGAAGGGAAACAACAACTTCTCCAGCCTGCTGAGATTTTGATTGCTATTGATTTCAAAGTTAGAAGCCCAAACAACTGCAATTTATACGAGAAGTGTTTCTCCCAACTCGTGTTAAACCCAGAACTCAGTGAGAGCTGCAGCTAAGAGCTGCTGCCACTTGTGAAGGTGTATGAGATATTGTTATTAGCAGCAGTGATCAGCATTGTTGTATTCACTGCTCACAGTCCGTGCTGAGTCGCCTTGATCTGTTATATTTGCTAGACCTGAGTGGGAACAATGGATTTACCAAAAATCCTGCAAGAAAATCTTGGTTTTTCCTCCTTCGAATAGCAGTCATACTCTATCCAAATACAGATATCTAATACTTTTCAGAAGTGTCTTATTAGACACACTGTATGCTTACCTTTTTAATTCTTATTTTATATATTGTAGAAGCTTATACATGGGTATAGATATAGATACAAACAAAAAGATATGGTAATTTTCTAAAACTTTTCTTGTTTTCTTTATAAGAGACTGTTCAAAGACATTTCCTGCTGTTTAGAAGCATGAGGCTGAATGGATTTTTCAATGGCCTGAAGCAGATTTTTAATCTAGCAAAGTGACATTGTGACTAATTTAAAAAACATGGGTAAACAGATTGGTGTTTGCTTACATGCAGCAATCATCAAACCTACTGATTTTGCAAACAAGAGTCTGGAGGATTTGATAAATGCATTTTAAGAAACTTGTATGGCCAAAGTTGTAAATCAGTCCCTGCTAAAGGATCTTTCCTGATTCCTTCCCTTGCATCACCAAGTTTATTGTAAGACCACTTCTGTGCATTATGACTTTGGCCAACTTTTAACCCAAGTTACTTCGTAGCCTGTCCATCAAAAGTTGTCTTTATTCTTCCATGTTGGAAAATAATACACATAGGTCTAACACTCTGAGATTCTTGTTTTCTTGTCTTTAATGGATGGCTTAGGATTTTCCTATTGTGATGTTTTCCTATTTTTACATTATTATATTGAAACTGTGGGTGGGTGGGGGATTTCTGCATAAGGATCCAGACATTTGTAAGATCCTGCACTTGGTGATGTGTCAATTTGACATTTGACAACAGCACTGTGATAATAACCAAAGTAATTATTACCAGATGTATGAACCTCCTGGGACAATGTATAATAACCATTGAGGATGTGTCAGTGGGTCACACAGTATATTTCTATTTCTTACATCAGAATTCTTAAAGATTGCAGATCATGGAATCATAAAATGGTTCAGGTTCTGAGCAATCTGTGAAAGTCACCTACGCCAGTCATGGCACTCAAACCCAGGCTCTTTCAGATCAGTTTTCCCTGGCCCTTGTTCAGTTGACTTCTAATATTTTAGGATCCTCAAGAGTATGTCGGTATTTCAGTGGAAATCAGAATCCTAATTGTTTTTATGAATCCACTGCCCACATGTATAAATACCCAATGAATTCGAATTACTTTTAGCTGTAAATTTTTAAAATATATCTATTGGTATGGATTTTTGGGGTGAACCCCCAAGTACACTGTTTGCTGCTCACTTGTATGGCTTTTATCAACTTTCGTTTTCATCTTTATTTTATAAATATGTTGTGAGTATTTATTCAAATTTCATCTAGTGGTAGTGAAAGCGCTGAGAAGTTGGCACAGTCTTGATAGTTTTGCTCACAATGGGGGTATCAAACCTCTTCAGAAACTTATCTCAAAGGTTGGATATCAAAAGCAGACAGAAATGACAGAATAATTCTGTCAGGAACAGTTAAACCGGGAAAATGTAATTGGAGGCAAAAAAGCCTTTTGATGCTTCCTGTATACAAGATATACAGTGGTGCAATTATCTGCTTTCAGCTCCCAAGCATGATTTATTAGTTACAGTAGTTTGGGTTTGAAACACTGAACATGGCTGAGACAGCATGTGCTCACTTGTGTGAGGGCTCCAACATCTGTCCTCACAATCCTCTTACAGGCTGTCTTTGAGGATTTAGGAAATGGCAACATGAGTTCTGAAATGGATATGAAAGAACAGGAGTTAGGAGAGGGGGGTTGGAAGAGGATATTCCATTATTTCATTGCCCCTTTTTAACACATTAACTCATTGAACTGTTTGTTTTTATTATTCCAGATGGGAGCAAGATGCATATAAATGAATAAAATGAAATAGAACAAATCAAATGCTTGGCTGCTGTTCAAGAGCTGCTGAGGCTGAGCTTTATTAAATTCACATGAGGATATGATAACTGTGGAATTTCACACAATAAACTGCACTAATCTTACTCGTGAAGAACATAATTTTTCTTGAGATAGATGAGAGAATCTGAAATTTTGTCATGAAAAAAAGTCCCTTTGGAGCTTTATTTTCTGAGGGCATTCACCACTTGAGTGAAATCTGTACATGTCCCACACCCACAAACAGAATCTTCATGCACAATCCATTTTTACACATCAAAAGTTTCAAGGGTTTGTTCTTTCTCCGTGGCAAAGTGGAGAATACTTCAAAGTAAGTTACTGTGTTCTGTGTTAAAGCTCTTCCCTGTGTCATCCAAAGTCCCTTCAGGAATAAGCATAGTTATATTTTAAAAGGGGGGCAAGAGCATTACATTTTAAAATTATATTAGATATGTTTAATTTATATTTAAATAGGAAAACATTAAAGGAGAGCAAACCAAATATTTTTTATGATTATTTTCAGGGTATAATTCACATTGATGCCTTTTCTTTTTTGTGCCTGTAGACCATTTTTATGCTTCTGCAGTTGAATGACTGTTTATAACTCAATGCTTTTAAGACATTACCTGTTACTTAATGTAATTAATGTTATTTTTAATAAGCTGTTTTTCCTTATTTCTTTTTACTGAAACTCCAAAATTACTGTTCAAAATATCAGATTTTTTTTTCCCCTCAAAACTCCAAAAGTATAATTCCTCACAATACTCACATAATACATTTTGTTACATTTTCCATTTAAATGTAGTATAAAACTGCATTCATAAACTATTTCCTTGTATCTAAAATGAAGGAAAAAGAAAATGCTAAAACTCAGGGTTAAATGACTGAGCTCTCAAATTTATTGAGAACCTTTTCTTTAACAGAAAAACAAAAGAAAAATCGAAATTGTATGGGAAATTTTTATAGGAACTGATTAATCATTACCTTCCAAAACTCATATATAATTAGAGTGGACATCACATGGAAATAAAAACAGTAGAAGGAACCTGCTGTTTTAGTGTTTTGATGGCATCTCATGTATTTAGTTGGGTAATGTCACACACGTCAATTTGCTTTTGTGGGGCTGAATAACTCGTTCAGTGCTGTCTCCTTTGAAAATGAGTGAGAGACACAACCTGTCTGCCTGAGAAACTGAAGGAATTCATCAAAGCCACAAAGGTAGGACTCACCTGCAGACTACCTGCACTTATTCCTGGAAACAGCAGTCCAATGGTCCACAAAAAAGATAATGGCCAGACAAAGCCTGACATGTGTCATAACACATAGAGAACCTTTTCTTCTTGTGAAACCAGCCCCAATAAAAGCTCAGATTTAATCAGAACTGGTTTGCCTCTCCCTATGTCAATCAAACCTTTTATATTGATAATCTGAGGAGAATAGGGTTGAGAACACAAAGTCTACTTTTGTATTATTAAGATGAAAAGATTCTGCTGGGGTTTGATAACACTGGAGATGCAGAGGCTGTTACAGAAACATAATGAATATCAAATGTATCTGCAAAAAGGACTTTTTATCAAGATAAAATCCTGATGAAAAATGCCACTTTTTATTTTCCACCAGACAGGTTTAAAGACTGCAAGTCAAGAATGTAGATCTTTATTTAATGGAGGTATTTAGTTTAGAACACTCTGTGCAGAAATATGAGCCTTGAATTCAGATGTTTCTCATCTGAGCTAAAAAAAAAAAAAAAAAATTAATATTAGACTTAGTTCTTTCATATTCAAAGACAGAATATTAATAAATTAGAATTTACCAGTGGATGTCACAACCTTGTGGGTAAATCTGTATAACATGTTATTCCAAGTGAATTCTGTAGCATTTGAACTCATTTCAGTGTAACTAATTTTGTTTCTTTGTTTGTTTTTAAATTATTTCCAGAAGAGCAAGTATCTGACTAGTCACTTCTAATTTATACATCTCAGAAGTACTGGGTTCCATAAGAGATGAGATCAGATTTGGTACAATGAAGCAAAAGTTGGCATATGCTAATTTTATATGGTGGGTCAATGACTGAGTTTTTTGGGTTTGGTTTTTTTTAAGGTAGGATAGGGTTATTAGTCTGCTGTTAATTTTTTGATTGCTTTCTGTTTAGGGTGTTATTCAGGAAGGAGAATGAGGAGCTGGAACAGGATGTTCCATTTCTGATCAAACAAATGTTATGTGATGGGAATTCTCAAGGGAATGTATCATAATCTCCTACAGGAATTGTGGCAGATTGGCTTACACTGCTTGTGTTCCACAACTTGTGTGGTTGTAAGCTTTGTGTGGATCTTCTTTTTGGTAATTGTTCTTCCTTTAGCCATACTGTGGCCTGAGATTGGAAGAAAAAAACAGAAGGTGAGAAAGGCTTAATAGCAATTTTGTTTTTGAAAGGGAGAGGCTGGTTGATCCAGCTTCAATCTTTACAGCTGGATCAACCAATAATTATTGAATTACAGAGACAAATGGCAACTGCAGAACCTTATGAGTTCTGCTGTAACCAGGAGAGTGAGAAGGAAAGGAGAATCCATACCACATATGGTAATAACATTTTGAGAGGATATCCAAAACCAGATAGGTGGGAATGGAAAACCCCGTCTTTGCTATGTAAAAGACAAAGAAAATAAAAGAAGACTGAATTTCGTCTCTCTGCTGTTTGGTGTGTGGTTGAGGCTGATTGGGGTTTTCTTACTGAGAGACAGAACTGCACTGGCTGTACCCCAGGGGTTTATGGAGCCATATCCAGGTGTTGGTGTGATCTCCCCAAAACAATGATCAGACCAAATCCCTCTCCCATACCAGCATTTTGGGCCTATTATAGTAGGAGAAGTGCTGAGGTGATGTTTTATTTGTTACTGTCTTTGGGTTATTTTTATTGTCTTTTGCAAATTTAGAACAGAATGGCTGGCAGAGGGGATCAGGGAAGGTGCTGTATCAGGCAGATCAGGTGTATCAGGCTGGACTGTCAGAGTGCTGAAGCTTGGGGAGAGAGAATAAGCAGAGCACCTGCAGCCCTACCATTCACTTGGGATTATGTAATACTGGGTATGGAAGGCAGACATTTTTGTAGTGATTTCTTCCAAGTGATCATAGTTTCAGTTTTGAATGACTGTAAAGGTAGCAGAATTTTTTTTTTTTTTTTTTTTTAATGAAAGACTTAGCTTGGAATTCATTTCTTCTGTAGGAGGTGAAGGAAGAGAGCCCCACGGAGAGAATCACTGCTGTAGCTGTCTCAAGCTCACACAAGCTACAATGAGTCACTCTTAACTCTCTTTCCTCTAGGTACTGTAGGAGGTAGCTGTGTGAACACTTGGCTTTTAGATAGCTAAGGCTGAGTAAGATGATTTCTGAAATCTAATACAAAAATAATTTTAAAAACTAGGGCTCACAAAGCTGAGAACGTTTTGAAGCCATGACCTTTAGTCCTATAGGCAGATTGCTCTCAGTTAGAAAGAGTTGAAGCAATTAAAAGACAGATAACACAGAGAGGAGTTTTTAAACTAAGTAGAAGTATTGTACTCAGATATTTTCACCTCCAGTGACTCTAAGGTTAGGATGCTTATTTCACTGTGTGTTGTTCAAAGTTGTTTGAAATATTAGCAAATTTTATTGTGAAGGGAGAGATTAAATTCTCTGATATATTTCCCTTATTTCTCTAGAATAAACCATTTCTATGCTGTGTTATAATGATTGTATTTCTTACCATTAAAGTGATTTCTCCTCATTACATCCTTTTTGTATATGTATTTTCACCAGTTTGATTCACCTGCTTTACTCTTTGCCATAATCTGGCAGAGACCCAAGTGCATTCATTCTGCTTGTTTATTTGGCATATCAGTTATAACCAGTATAAACACCAAGAGAAAAGGACCAGGGGTTTTGGAGAACATGCATTTAGGGAGGAGGCACATGCCTCAGACAAACTGCCGTGGATCCTGGTTCATTCCAGCAGACTGAAAACCATGATTCAGGAGCAAGTGAGAAATGTTGTCTTCAGGCAGTGGGTGGTGTAAGCACTTTGGTTTTTTTGCAAAGTTCACTGGTGTCAACATGCATGATTTTGTTTCCTTTGATAGCATCTAACCTTTGGAGGAAATGCCAACCCCTTTGTGCTGTGCTGGCACCCATGGCAGGGACTGTGGGTCTGTCAGTGGGACCTGGGTCAGTCCCTGTGGCAACACATCCTCACCAGATAAAGTTCATGTCATGGGAGAGGGGGCAGAGTCAGTGTCATCCTGAGCTGTGTCCCTGCTCTGCTGATCCATCACTTGCAGCAAAACATTTTGGGAGAAGAGTCCAACAGAGAATCTTTCAGAAAAGTCTTGACATTTTGCCATGTAAGTACTACTACAAAGCCTAAGCTGAGTTAATGGTTTTAAAGTTTTCCTGATCCTCTTGGATTATGCCACCTGTACTGCTTTTTGGAAAAACTAGACTAAGAATGATAATTTGTCAGTATAATAATTCTGAGATGGGTTATAAATGGAAAATATTCCATTTGGTTGCCTGTTTCCTCTTCCCTGAAACTTTTGGAAGACTGAGCAGCACAGCTGCATCTTTATGCACAAGTGTAGGAGCAGAAGTTGGAAGTAGGGTGATGGGAAGGTGGGAAGTGGGCACTTTGAGGGGGAGGATTTTATCCAAATTAAATCTAGAAACTCCTAAAATGTCACAGAAATATTTGAAGCAGAAGAAACTTGGTTTTTTGCATAACTTTTACTGAAGTCCAGAAATTTTGTTGTGTATTGGGCAGTTTTTAAGGAGCACTGTGAGGGGTGAAAAGAGCCTTATAATGTAGAAAACTGAAATTAAACTCCACTGTAATACAATTCTGCCTTTTATTTTTTTTTTTTCTTTCTTTCCCAATAGTCTATTGGTCTTTACTGCTTTTGTTGACAGACATCCCAAATCTCATCAACTGCTATCCCGTGTGATATTAATTAACACATTTATTGTGATGTCCAGAAGGATGTCAAAGTCTAATTAGACACTTGAACTATATTTCCAGTGTGAGTACAGCTCCTGTCTTGTCAGGGTTTGTGTTTTAGGGTGGTGAGGCAAAGCTGCTCTTACCCTGTGATAACAATTTCAGACTGGGGAGGTTTCAAACCTGAACCTTCCTGAGTACTCCCGATACTCATGTGCAAGACTGAAGGAGTAGAGAAAACCCAACCTCAACACAAACTGTATCTTAATCTAGTTTCTATTAAGAAAACCTGACAAAAAATTACTTTTGATGGCTGCATGTTGGTAAACCATAAAAGAAGAATTTCTATTATTGCTATTTCTTACTTGGCTGATTTCTTCAAGGCTACATCTTGAAGCTATTTTAATGGAAAACCAAAGTTACAGTTATTATCTGATGCTTCATCTAATTTTCTTTCTTCTGGTTTGGAGCAATAACTTGCATTTACTGTCGGAAAAAAAGATCAAGATAAATGTATAATGAAGAGGTAGAATGATTTCCTATAAAGACCTCTTTGCAATACTGTACATCGTATTGCATTTTATTTATTCACAGCTTTGCACTCGAAGAAAACTACAAGGAGATGAAACTTCCAGAGGAAAAGCCCTATGAAATGAGAACAAACAATATCAGAGCATAAGGTGTCTTGCTAACCTTTAAAAATGCGATTCAGTCCCACACAATTTTCCTCAATCAGGAGCAAATCTGCAGCTCTTTAGCAGCAAACCAATCAGTTGGGTTCTCACTCACTTTGATGTGTGAGTTGAAATTTAATACAGAAAAGAAAAGACCTTTTGGGAAATCATATTAATGGAGGTTCATTTCCATTATGTCCAGTTTTCTTTCATTATTGGATACTTGTAGGGATAGGTCTTTTCCCCAGAGTGCCCTTCTCTAGATCACTGTGTTGTGTGTGTGCTTCTTCCAGTGCCTTGAAATCAGTGTGATATTCTGCTACTGCTTTCTCCTATCTTATCTTGCTGCATTAATTTTAGCTGTGAAATTTCATAGGATAAAATTTTAGGATCATTTGTCCCTCACTGTGCTTTGACACACTGTATTTCTCTGTTCAGTGGCAAAAGGTTGCCATTGCTTTCCAGGATATGATTCATTTGGAGCTTTATATGCAACTGAAGATCTTTGCATGATCTCAAGTGCTGAACAACAACCAAAAAGTGAAGTATTTTAGTAAATTGCTGGAGTTAATGACCCTTATAATGATCGAGGGTCATTATCTGCTTTTAGCTCACTCTATTACCTACTTCTACTGACTCAAAGCACTGGAACTTGATTATCATAGTGAATGAGTGCTCGTGTTTTACAGTGGAATCAGAGGCAACTGCACTGCTCAGGAGTTGAAGCTGCTGAGTGCCACTGGTGGAGTATGAGGTCATTCCTGTTTTTCAGAAATTCTTACTTTTGCTCATGCCTAAGATGGGCTTTTCAAACTGCACAGGCAAACTCTGCTCGCAGTGCTGGAGTTAACCACTGACTTCTGGGGAAGCACAGTAAGGTCAATGCACAAAGCTCTACAAAACTCCATTTATCTGGTTTTCATTGCAGGCTATCATTAAGAAGGCAGCCAGTATGAAACAGGGGTTTAGCTGGGAATGCATGTGTCATTGAAACGGCTGGAGTTACAGATGACTCCATTACTGTCACTCTTTTATCTAATGCCATATTGATTTATTTTCAAATTACTTAATTTTTCAGTGTTCTGTGTAGGTTAGAGATCCATCTTTTCAGCCAATGCCAAACTGGTATGGACTACACTGAGAATTATACCTTTTATGACATTATATCAAATCAGGTAATTCCGTGTGTCTGTATAATGAAGTGTTACATTAAGCTAAACTGAGCATTATGTCAAATTAAACTGTGGCTTAATTCTCAGATTTGAAGCAGAAGTTACTTTGGTTTTGAGTAATCAGAGAGATGTGTGTGTACACATATTTATTTCGCTAGTTGTCTACAGATGTCTACAGAAGAAAAAATATTTAAATATTTAGAAGAATTTAAGTGTTGATGACTGATGAAGGCCTGTGTTTAGAGCCATTCAAATTAAGGCTTCTCTTTGCTGATCCACTGCTACTCGCATCTGCTCACTGGGGTTTCTTTCACGGGGTTAAGCTAGGACTGGATGAATCTAAGTTGAAACAAGACCACTCTGGTTGATAGGACAGTGGTTTGATCAGAGTGAGATGTAATGGATCAATTACCTTGCTAATTGGAGAGGGACAGAATTGTCAGCTCAGGAATGATGATCTGAACCCTCTTTTTAGGAAAGGGAGATTGCTGTGAAGCAGTGGAAGGGAAGGAGAAGTCTTCCATTTCAGCAGTAGATGTTGTAATGTATAGATCTTTGAACAGTAAAGACACATGATTAATGTGTTGCTAAAGTCTGCTGGTCATCCTCACCAGTCATCCTGAGAAAGGGCAGGTGGGAACTAATGAATATTTTGTGGGGAATCTTCAATTTAAGTGAAATGAAATGTTGCTCAAGCAAACAGAGGGGACAGGGACTCACTCAAGACAGTGTCCCTTATATATACTGGAAAAATGGGAAATCAAGATGTAGATTCAGTGAATTAGGAGACAGCTGTGATATGATAATTCTTGATCTGTATTTGAGGAGAACTCCTGTGTTGCCTTCCTGAAGCAGTTGCTTCACACTGCCCTGCATCCCTTTTCACTTTGGAGGCCAACATGTGAGGAGGCTGTGCTTGGATCGTGTTGAATACAGCAGGAGACTTGTACTGACCAGCAGATCTGTTCACCTGCAATTTTGTAGATAAACATAGAACAACATTCACTTGTGGTACAATTTGTTGGGTCTCATCCCAAAATTTGCTGGAAAAAAAAAGAATTTTTTATTGAGACAGTTAACCAACCTATTCAGAGTAGAACCTAATGAGAGTTTGTTTGGAATCCCTGCAGTCAGATAAACACAGTCACAGATTTTCATACTTCAGACGACAAAGGAACTCACCATTTGGAAATCACCTGTATTAATTTGACTACATCTAGAACAAAAGTTGGGGCTTAGTAGTCTTCAGTCTCTATTAGCTACATTCCCAGAACAAGGACACGGCGAGCCTTTTGGAAAAAAAAAAAAAAAAAAAATCAGTGATTACTATTGTGAATTATTGACCACTTGTTCCACATATTAGGGGCTATTAACCTTGTTATCCATTATTTAAAGGAACTATATCACTTCACAAAACTGAGTATTCTTAGGTGGCCAGCAAAGAGATTTTATTAAGTTGAAACAATTTTCTTTAATTATCCTTCAACAATTCACAGTCTAAGAACAATTGCCCTTTTAGCAAAATGAATATAATGAACCACTCCAGAGAGCTCAGGGTTTGTGCTGCACAGGAATCCATGTGTGTTGGTGTTAAGTAGCAGGAGAATTTTCACACCAGATGGGACCCATTAATTAGAGGGGAACCAAGAACAGGGAGCAGAAAGGATCTGAGAGTGGATTAGGGATGTCCTGATTCAGCGTGCCTAAAGAGAAGCATCTCAGCTGTGCAGTGTAAATGATGCTCCATGGGAAGGGTTTCACTAGGATCTCTGTTTTGGTGTGACTTGGAAGAAGAAATGGCAACTGGAGAATGGTCAGGATATCCTTGTGTAGCATGTTTTATCATACAGACATTCAAAACAGGCTTTGTCTCCCTGGGAAGAAAAGTTTATAAGGTATTTGTTATATAATGACATTCTGCACCAGGCAGAGGCATCTGGAGCCTCTTCAGTGAACAGAAGGGGGGAAAAGAAAAACCTGTATGACTAGGAAAGTAAGGATGAGTTTTAAGTTTTGAAGAATCTATGATAAATTCTATTAAAAAAAAAAGGACAGAATTCTGAGATCTCATAATCATAAATCATACTGAAATCCAACTGAATATTTAAAATAAAAATTCCCCCCCAAATTTTTAGGCTTGGTATTTCTTGAATTAGCATTTAGAATGAAATAGCAACAGAAAAAGAACAGAATCTGAATCTGTTTGTCTTCCTGTTCTCTAAAGATTTCATACTCTTACAGATAATAGAAATGCCTGTGAAGCAGTAACATGGCCACTCGACTCTGAACGATGCCAGATAAAAGTCTAATTCTTTATTCAGAGAAGTCCATCACTTTCATTTCCAGTCTTACTTGCTCTTATTGTCAGATAGTGTCTGTCATATTTCCATAATTAAGATAGATCTGTAGGGTTCACTCTCACTGAGTGATGCTCTCTAAGTTCTGGTTCTCTCTACCTGCTTATAAAATAAAGATGATGAATAGATACCATCCATGTATTTATAAGATGTACACTGTGGCAACTGGATAGATTTATCTTTGTCTTTGTTTTTATTTCAGGAGGTTCATCCTCTCCTGTTCTGGTAGCATGAGTAGCATGTGTGCAATTCAGTTTGAGGTTTTAAAATCTGGGAAAACTGTACCTATAGGCAGAATTAAAAACCTTAATTAAAAGTAGGAGTGAAAAAGCCCTTTTTTTGTGTATAGTCACACAAAATCAAGAATATCAGAGCGATCTTTTAAAGTCACATCTCAGTGATGTCACAGTAATTTCTGAGAGCAAACTCTGCAAGTGCTAAAGCATGACAGAAAGCTGGTTGTGAGCCTTCAGCTATGAACTCCAGAAACACAGGATGTCTCAGAATACATTGCATTTTGACAACAGACAAACTCTGCTTCCATTACATCCCCTGATCCCAGCCTTTCACCCAGCTCGGTGCCTGAGGCAGAGCCAAACTCGTGTTTTGGGCAAAGTGAAGAATGGTTTGGCATTCTGTCAGATATCTTTAAGTGCTGGAGTTTCCTGTCTTATATATTTTGTACTCTCATAGGTGAGGACTTTTGTTATTCCACATCTTAAAACACATTTAAGTTAGAAAAAAATAAGTGTAAAAGCATCACCTTTTTTGCATGGCATTCAACAGGCTATGACATCACAGCCATTCCTAAATACAGATGAAAAAATCAAATCTGTGTCTGATCTACTTGTTCAGTGGTTACTGCAAGTTTCTTTCACTGCATTCATCAGAACATGGGGAATGCATGATTGGAATGATGGCCTGAAATGATCCACCAGCATAAATTAACACAGCTGAGCAGTTCTTTTAATTCAAAGTGAGTAGCAGTGTAGTGACATTACACAGTGATTACAAAAGTGGGAACATCTCTTAGACTGGCCTTGTATTCTGCCAAGCCAGGAAAATATATCTAAGCCACTCAAGTGAGAAATCTCTAGATCACTTTTTGTTTCAGCTGTGAAGAAAAGAACAGTTCAGCTGCACACAGAGCAAATTCCCCTCTGCCCCTCCATGGCTCCCATGCAGATCAGGCTGACATGCACTGCAGTTGTTCAGGCTCTGCTCTCTGTCTCTTAGTGGCAGCGTAGCTGAAGCCTTTTGGTACTTGCAAAAATGTTTGCTGGGTTAGGACACCTCATAAATTCTTTGCCAGCACTTGTTCTCCAAAATAAGATCTCTGCTCTGTGTCTGACAGCCTCAGTCTTAAGGATGCTGCCTTGGGGTATGTGGTACAAAGTACATGGCTGGGACTGGACCAGTGGTCCTTGCTCAAATTCCCATGAAGTTCGGTGGCTTTGTTAATGTGCAAACAGCATTTTAAAGATGAGTCATGATAGCTGACATCATCTATTATTGGCATTTATATGAGGAAATATATTCTGTTGTATATATTTGTTTCCACAAAAATCATCTGAAAAGTTTCAAAATGCTGAATAAATATAAGTTATGAAAACATAGACCTAACCTGGCATGGTGTCAACAATACCAAATTTACCAAAAGAATGCTGGGATTTAGCTACATTCAGAAATGAGTAGCATACTTGGTCATGATATCTGTAGCCTAGAAAATATCCTTTGGAATTTATCCCCCGATGGCAGGAAAATAATAAATAAAGTGATTGTGTTCTGTACCAAGTTTGAAAGTAAACTAATGGAGTTTTAATGATCTCACTAAAACTAGAAAACTGCTGGTTTTTCTGTCCAAGTGGGTCATTCAACCAAACCTTGACTGGGCAGAGGAATTAATCATGTGTTTTCTGACTTTGAAACCAGTGTCCATATCAGTTTTAGCTTGCATTTTGTGTAGCTGTCTGAATTTTGTGAACACATTTTCCCATAGCAGTTGTTGAGACATCCTCAATTAAGCATGTAAGTGTAATGTGCATGTCATCCAGTGGCTGAGAAAGAAAGGGAGAAAGACATTTTTGCAACCATAAATCAATAAATTCAAAGATATTGACTCTGTACATTCTGTAAATTTGCTTTCCTGTTACCACTGCCTGTTGCCACTGCTTAGACAACGAACGGAGCTTAATGCACAACATGAAGAAGATTCCAAATGTTTTTCTGGTGCTGTTTGTTCCAAAGCAGGAGTCAGAATCGCCCCTGCAAGCTTTCTTCGTGGCCAGAAATGAAGACTGTGCAGTGTGGTTTCATATTTTAGCAGTGGCAGACACACCTTGCAATTGATTCAAGTTAGATGCATAAAAAATGGCAATGACACGGCCACCCACAGGTGAATTAGGGAGAAGCTTTTGTTTATAGAAATAAAGCACATTTTCAGTCAAACATGCAGTGTGTTATGCTGCTCATACAGAATAAGTTTTCTTACCTGTAAGCACTGACATAACAGGACTGAGTTATAGACTGTAGTATGGCACAATTAGATGTGTTTCTACCACTTTTTAGAACAGTGGAACTGCACTCTAAATTTAATTTAACTGCAAAATTTCTCCCTCAGCACAACTACACTGCCTCAATCTCTCTCAGACATTTAATGCTTTGTTCTTGTCAGAAGAATTTCCGTAAGAACATAATGCCTCAGCACCATAACTTCCTTTAAATGTGAAGACAAAAAAAAAAAAAAGAAAAAAGGTTTTCTTGTATTTTCCCCATAATGGATTGCAGAAATCTCCTTGGCTTACCCTGCATTCCTTCCTCAGGCTAAGTTCCCATGGAAGTGTGACTTTGATAGAAGTCATGAATGAAGAGGACCCATTGTGATTAGACAGGTATTTTGAAAAAGCTTTAGGAATGACAAACTGCACAGTTGCAGTGTTGCTATTTTATTTTATATTTTAAAAAGACCAATGACATTTGGGATCTTCTAAAAGAGCAAAATGGATAATAAGAAGTATGTTCTTTCAGTTTCCATGAAGGCACTTTTTTGTCAACTTCTGTCATGCTCCAAAAAGTGCAAAATATTTTGTAGAAAGTAAATGAAAACTTCTACAAGGAGAAGCTTTTTTTGTCAGTGTAATGTAAGATGAAGTCTTCGGAGAATTCGCGGGATATACAGTGGTTTAAAGATTAAAAAGCCAGCAACATTACAAACAAGAGAAAGGTCTGATGGGGCCATCATGCACGCAGACATTGAATAATTCAGTGTTTTGCTGTGGATGTCACCTGCAGAGCTCACATAGTTGAACAAAGTGCACAATCATGGCTTGCTGAACCATGCTAATAGCCCAGATTATGAAAGGCCAATATTAATAATAATTAGCAAGCACCACTCAGAGCTTAGGGCTCTTGTGATGAGTTCAGCTGGTAGAAGGAAGAATGAACTCCAAGGTTGTTGGCCCACTCAGCCTGAGCTGGGCATCCTTCACCAGAGCCTGTGTCAGGCTTGGAAACCCAAATCAGACAATACCTTTATTTTCCTTTGTATGATAATTGGTTTTGTCTGTGGAGCATGAGATGGAGAACAATAATTAGCAGCTGGGAGCGTGACTTGGCACTACGCAGCCGCTGGATCAGTGGTTAGGAGTGACAATGAGTCTCCCTGGGAATCATGTCCAGGGTGTCAGTGCTGGCTGCACCACAAAGGAGCCCCACAAGGAGACCGATAGGAAATAAAAAGCATGCAATTAGGAAATAGAAAAGAGAAAATTACTTTGAAACTCAGTAGGGGTGCAGGGCAATCTTCTGCTCAGAAGCAGATGAAAACTGCCTCGGTCAGAGTGGAGTGGCCCAAGTTCCACGCAGCACTGCGGATAATGAGTGCACCGCCAGCCAGTCTGTCAGTGCAAACCCCGCTACTCAAAGAGTCACAACTGCCAAGGACAGTTTGACTCATCTGATGACAGTGCTGAACCCATGTCACTTAGAGGCAATCAACAAATTAAGTTTGAAATCTCCAAAAGATTATCTCAATTTAAAGACGACGTTGGAATCAATAGGCTTCTGGATCTTCTAGGAAAAGAGGGATGTAGGTTGATTCAAGTTTACAAGCTTTAGACAATGGTCTGTTAAAGCAATTACAGTCACACACCAGGCTGGTTGGAAATCAATATCTGCAAATGTGAGATATTTGCAATTTTTTTGGCACAAACCTATTTGAAATAAACTAATCATTTTCCCTCTCCAGGCTTTGAGTTACTGATGTTTAAAATCCACTTTATATTCTACATTCAGGATTCTTAGAATCAGGTAATAATATTACAAATAGTCTGGGGAAAAAATGAATACCAGACCTTGTTTAAAATTACCGTCATGAACACCATTAGAAAGAACTTGAATGTTCTGTGAAATGAACTTGATTTACTGTCACTTGTCTCTCCTTTGCTTTCAGGTAGATTTGAAGTGCATCAGTACTTCGATGCCAGCTTTTTGTAGATTTACTTAGCCACCCTTTCAACAATCTTGATGGACTATTTTGATTCTTTTAGTCCTTTCTCCAAGTAATTTTAAAGAAACACTAATTAAAGCTTTTCTATTGAATAATACATGTGCTTCACCCTCCAAAGTTTAGCTTAAGGGACTCACATTGACAAAAATACATTATATTCCTTTCACTTAATTTCATTAGTGGGACTTCTTTGGCTTTTTGGGAACATACAGATTTTCCTCCAGAGCATGTTAGAGCACAGAATGATTAGCAGAGCATTAGGAGTAACCACAGCCCAGGAACAATGTCAGTTAGCCCTATGGCAGTATGTGTGTTCCAGGGCAATTTGTAGATGTTCTGTTCAATGGTGTATAAAATAGGGATGCACTCATTGTACTTGAGGCATTTTCTCTAGAACTCCAGCCAAGTCTGATACGCTAAATAATCCAGACTTACATTTTCCCGATTTACCTAGTGATGTATTTTATGTGTTGTGTTAATAACAGAAGTCCCCTTAAAATCCGTATTTTCTTTTGGCATGCAAACCTAGGGAAGGTGGTGTTTATGCTGCTAAAAATCAAAAGAAGTTCTACTGAAATCAAGAGGGCTTTACTGGTGTAAAAATAGTTAGGGAAGGGAAGAATGATGCCCTGGTGAAACACTGAGAGGTGAGTGGGAAAGCATTGGTATTCTGCTGTGAGGAGAAGCTTCCTGCAATAATGAGTGCATAGCAGAGGCCAAGCAGAAAGCAATACATCTGGGTTCAACATCACATTCACCTTCTGTGGGCTGAGAGCACATGGGAACAAAAAGAAATACGAGCACTGATTTCAAATGTTTCTTGTTATCCTTTTATTTCTTTACTGCTTTCTCTCCCTTTCTGTCAGTTATCGGTGGTCATCATTTTAAAACCACTTGTAGTTCTGGGAACAGTTCGTACTCCTTTGTTAAAGCATTTGTGATTGCCCGTAAAACTTTCCAGGCTATCATTTTACTTAATATAAGCCAGTCTCATTCTCTTTCAGGCTACTAGATGCATTTTTCTTTTTCATCAGCCAGTCAAGTTGCATGGCTGTGCTGTATGGGTGAAGTTTTGAATTAATGTTCTGAATTAAACTGCACTTATTCTCATTTTAGGACAGCTCTTGCTCAACCTTGGTGGTGCATATCTATTCATATGGAGGCAATTTGCTAACACTGATAGAAATTGATAGATATGTGCTTTTATTAATGGAATTAATTTTTTTAAGTGCCAGGTCTAATAAAGTGACATATACAAAAAGCATCTGGGCTACCGGTTTCAATGTTTGTTCTATAAAAATTCACATTACACACATATGAACTAGCAAGAATGCGGGTTCTACTCAAACAGCAAAGAACTGCCCTGGTAAATAAATTTTCAGTTTAAAATGTTAATAAAAAGTAGTTGATAAACTAAAATGGAAAACTGACTGAAATTCTGCCGCTGCTGAGCTGCTTCCCTTCACTGAGTATCTGCAGTTACAACTGTTATTTTACAGATTTGAAAATACGACTTCAAAACCTTTACAGTAGTGTCAAGACTTCTCTCACTAGGTCACCCACTCCTCCTCCTCCTGGTTCTCTGATCATTTCTGTGTTTTGTTACCCAACAAAATTTCATCTCCTCTTCTATCCCCTGCTACGCCTTCAGTCCATTTCCATCATTGCCCTGTCCTTACTTCCTTTTCTGTCTCCCTGTAGATAAAGTATCTGAATATGATGAGTTTAAAGGCCATCACGATACTGATGGTTCACAATTCCACATCCTGGCTCTCCATCACATATCTCCTGTAGGCAGAGAACTGAAATGCAGCAGTCAGAATTGTCCTGCTGATGGTTTTTCCCAAGCCCTGACTGCTTTAGGCTTTCTCTGTGTTGCATCCAACTTCTCAGCCTTTGGGGATGGGACACCATGAAGAGTGGAGCACAAACCCAAACAAACACCAGCTGACGCTTTGCCTCTAAAATAAGCATATGTAGCAGTACAGGCTGCTGGAGAGATGGGCTTTTCATATCAATGTGCAAGCAGAGCTAGTGTGGTTTGTTTTTTTGTTTGGTTGGTTGGCTTTTTGTTGTTTGTTTGTTTTTATTTTATTTCAGGCTTGCACACAAGATTTAAAGGCCAGGCTACCTCTGTTCTGTGGTTGTTACCTGAGGAGTTGAGTGTGTGACCCTATACAGCAGCCAGTCAATGTTTCACAACAGCTCCCATTGTTCCTCACTGTCCTTCCAGACGAGGAATTTCTCCAACAGGAGAATTTTGTTTTTACCAATACTCTTTAGGATACAGCTTTCTGCCAGCATAACTAAAGGCTTCATTAACACAATTTAGCCACACATGCAACCTTGGGTTTGTCATTGCTTTTGTTATGGCCCAAAGCAAGTTTCTTTCCAGGTTGTGTTCTCTGTTTACCCTCAAGTGTCCATCTGCACTTTGTTTCTGGTTTTCTTCTGGTTTCATCTTGTGGCTGCATTTTTAAGGCATCTCCTGTCAGCCTGGGGTTCACTCCACGAGCAGTGTTGTTAAAGTCTTCGACAGTTAGGGCTTCAAAAATAATGGTTTCTTAAAAGCATATTTATTTATAGGTATCTAATAATTTTTCAGCCATCTCATTAGTGATACCCAATTATGGCAGTGAGTTTTCAAAAGTGTTTTCTTTTTATTGGCTTGATTTTCTTAAGGTTACATCACCTATAAATAAACTGTTTCCCACCTGACACTCCATTCAGAAGCATTTTATATTTGACTCTTCCTCATATCCTTTGATGCCCACACATTTGCTGCTTGCTAAATCTTCATTGCGATTTTCTGAGGTTTTCCTCAATCTTGGATATTTTGCTCATCCATTTGTTTCAAATCTGAGAATATCCAGAAATGAAAAAATGACCTTTCACTTCTGAAACTGGGAATTATTATAATGTACTGTGCGGCAGATGTGTTATTTTAAAGACACATTGTTATAAATAATGGGTAGTACAGTTTGATAAAATTTCATTCTTTTCGTGCATATCAACTTGGACACACAGGACACTGGACACAGCAGAACTTTCAGATTTTTTAATGAAGTTTTTTCCCTATTTTTTCCCTCAAATTGTTCAAATTTGGAAAAAAAAAATAAAAAGTACTTGACTGCACAGAAATTCAAGATACATATTACATTATCTTACTTTCAGACAAGTTCTCACTTAAAATGTGAGGTTGACAGAAAAGATGAAGTCCAGAAGCAGAAATAACCTGCTGTTTATTTCACTTCTGTGCTGAACAGTGAACACTTTTCAGTTTGTTACTGAACCACAGACCCCCCTGGTCTTTTTCTTGCTTTGACACATTTGGATGATGAATTTACACTCGACTGGAAGGGGTTGATTTTGTCTGTGCATCATTTCCCTGTGCAGTGCTGTAACCTGCACCAGCACGGCCAGTTTACTTCGTGGGCTTGACCTCACAAGGGCATCTCCATTTCTTGCCTCATTATGGATGCAGGACAGCACATGGATATTTTAGCAGTTTTATTATTTATTGTTTTATTCCCAGAAGTTTCTTGCAGTACACACCACTGTATCTCTTCAGACTCTCGCTTCCTTTGCAGCCAGGTGTTGGTTGTTTTTTGAGAGAACCTTCTTGTTTAGTGTTCACTGAAACTATAGAATAATATTTTGACTTTTTAAAGGCAGAGGCTCAAAGTGAAAGGGTGCTACACAGACTCTGTCCAAATTTGAATGAGAGCAGTATGAGGGCATAGACAATATTACAGCTTTGCAAGAAAAAGAAGTATTTAAACATCTTATCAATCACTCTCCCTGGAATACACCTATTTAAAACTCTCTTTAATCAAAATCTCTTTAATCACTATCTTAGTTGTAGTAAACTTGAGTGAAATGTCTTTATTTAGTTGCCACAAAAGAAACTGTTAGACAAAAAATGCTGGCCATTGTAAACATATCACCTAAAAAGGGCTTTGTTTAATGGATTCCTGCCCTTGCTTTTCATTTTCACCAAAACCCATTCTCCTGTAGGATTAAAAATCAAAAGACCAACTGCAAAGCAGATGTTTCAGGATTAGAATGCTAAGTTTTTTGCTTCGTTTCTTGATTTAAAAAAAAAAGAAAAAGAACAGTAGATTATAATCAACATTGTTTATTTCACTGCTTCACTTCATAAATACGAGCGACTGGATTATGAGCTTGTCTGTGGATAATCAGAAAAGGCCAAGAATTGCCTGTTTTGAAAATCCTTTCCAACCGAGGGTAGGAATCTGTATCTAGCAAAGCTGACGGCAGCTCTTAATTCCTGATTAGTGCCAGGAGAAAAGCTGTAGCAATTAACTGACCAGAGAGTAATCAGAAAGCAGGGAGAGACAGAAACTTGGAATGCCTAATGGATAAACTCTGATGATTAGCCCGAGAGTGCAGAGCTTGTTGCAGTACTCGAAGGAAACAAAAGAGTAACACAGCTGGAAAACAGTTGAAGCAACTTGTTTATAATGATAACAAGAATTCTTGTGCTACTGGGATTGCCAATTCTCGATTCCAGAGGCCTTTGAATACTTCACCTTTAGCAAACATTTAACTGTGGCTCAGATTCACACCCAAGTGCTTCCCAATGTGGTGCCTTCTGCTTGTTTGCACTGCTCACCCCAGTGGAGAGCAGCAGAGTAAACCCAGAGGGGTCCTTTAAACCAGAACTGAGGTTTTTTCTACCTTTCTTCCAGGACTGACTCCTGTTCATAAACTGCAGGGGATAACAAAATATTTTGATTATTTTTCCCTTTGCATTGTCTGTGTTTGCTCATTCTTCCATGTGCCACGCAGGTTCCCAGCAGGCTGAATTTCCTAACTGTATGTGCCCTCAGTGCTGAGTGCCCTGGGCTGTTAACGCTGGCATCCCTGGTCTATCAATCATGGCTGGTACAAAAATAATTCATGACATCCTTAGAGTTGTTCCAAAATACGAATTTTTAATCCCTGAACTGGAAAAAAAAAACCAAAAAAACCCACAAACATTTGACAGCATCTCTAAAGAATGCATAGCATTTTAAGAAGAGGTTCCATTCACATCTGATAAGTGCTGTGTGTGGTTTGGTTGGTTGGTTTGCTTGGTTGGTTGGTTTGTTGAGTCAAATTCCACCTGCTCACAAAGTGTAGGAATGAAGGAAGTCGCAGCTAGGAAGCTTAGAGGTTTTACAGGAATTAGTTTGCAATGTGTCACAGGGTTTGTGGTTGTCAGGATTCAGGATCATTCAGTGCTGTCAGTTAATCTGGAATGCCACGAGTCACCAGGGCTCCTTCAGTATGTCGGGATACTTTACCTGACTTGATGTGTAATCTTTATTTTTTAATCTCTGACTCCATGACACACAAACCCAGTGGGTATCCTGAGATAAGCGATGCAGTAAAAAAATGGAATTGTGACCCAAATTGTTAAGAAACTTGGATATCTTTAATTAATCCCAAGCAGTGGTTTGCCAGCTTATAGAATTTCAAATGTTTTGCTGACTTATGCCTGCACTTTTCCCATTATTTAATTTCTTGATCTAGTTTGAAAAGATTCTGTTTTATTGCCGCTTTTTTTTTTTGGTGAGTCACAGGGACCCAGTGGCCTAGTGCTAGTCACACATTTATCTTCTTATGATGTGAAAGGAATGGTCATCAATGTGACCTTTCTCTTTTGCATAATCTTGAGCATTAACAGAAAATAATGCAGAATGAGTACTCTGAAATCTGCACTGTGAGTGTCGTGTCCTCCACAGTGTGCTCTCACAGAGAGACTAATTCTTTGTAATGGCTCTGGGGGTATATTTAGCTCGCTGTAATGTGGCACTCTTTCCTCTCCTTAAAAGTTGCATCATTTTCTTGGAACTAAATATAACACAGTGCAGATCTTCCCTGGAATGCTAATATGACTCACTCCTGGGTTTGTGAGCCTACCACTTTATAGTTATTGTATCTTCAGTGTATGTTAGTGGAAGTTGTTGGACGTTTTTGTACATTACTTGACCAGCTGCATTACCTCTCCAGAGTATGAATTTAAATTTCTGGCATTTCTGGTGTCTGGGATTCCAGGAGCAACAATTAGAGACCGTACTACCAGTCAGTCTAAGTTGTCTCCTTTCTGTGCTTAGTCATGACCATTTAAATCTCACTCTGCCTCTCGTTCTCTACCTTGTGAAAGTATTGCAGAAGTGTATTTCTTGCAGAAATGATTCAACAACCCAAGGTATGATAGAGACCTGGTGAACAAATGTGTCTGTTGGACTAGGAGAATGCGTGGGTTGCTACAGCTGAAATAATGGCTGTTGTTCCTGTCGTTGTCAGTGATTTGGGAAAGAATTCCAGTGTTTGTAACGCTTCTAACAGATGCATCTCAGCAAGCTGTAAATTAATGGAATGCAGAGACTCAGAAGAGAGGGAAATGATATTTTGGAATATGTATCAATTGCAGGAGAGTGTGTTTTTGTGTGATGCATAATTAAAAATGCATATTCTGTCCAAAACTCCAAATGTGAAGAAAACAGTCAAATAAAAGCATTGAAAATTCTCAGATCTCTATTTTCATTTCACCACTGGGACAGAGATGAAAAAACTTCCAGGATCCAAAAGCCAGTAGGAATTTGTGTGTCATCCCAAATGAACGTGTGATGCTGAACATCAAAAGCACTCAGTGCTGATAGCACTGAAGTGTGTGTGGAAATAAATATATGGTGCATGGAGGGGAGAAATATCGAACGACAGATTTGAGTCTTAATGAGAGTGAGAGTAAAAGACAAAACAGAAGAGTGAAACATTGTGTGGAATATAATGAGGTGAATCAACGGGAGAGTGTGCAGAGGAGAGGGAGATGTGAGAAGTCATGGCACTGTTGAGTTAGAAGAGATGTCAAGGTGCAGAAGCAATGGGCAGATTAGTGGTGCAGCTGCAGGCAGAACAAGAATTAGTTACAGGGAATTATGTGAGCCCTACTTATTGGGAATTAATTTAAGCTAATGAGCATCTCACTTTTTACAAAGAGTCAGTGCCAGTTTGAAAAACAAGGAGAAAAGAAATAGTTAAAATCTAAGAAGCTGCCAGAAACATAGTCAGGGATATCGCCATGGAACCTGAGACTTACGTGTTACACTCCATAAAACAATTCAGGTTCTGTATCTGGCTTGGCCTTCCTTTAATAAAAAAGCCTTCCCTTAAGAGGGGAAATCTTGTCAGTGTTTGGCTCTCTCTGGAAAATATCCAAATGACAAGAGATCCAAAGCAGGTGGTCTTCTCAGATGTTTGTGGTGCATAGTTAGAAACTTGGGGGAATGCAGGAAAGGAGGAAGAGCCAGTGTGCTGTGTCTGTGATCTTGAGCTAGCACACAGCACTTGCTCTTCCTGAGAGTTATGGAATGAAGATCTTTCAGCACTAGAGCTGTAAATTATGCTAATATAGTCATGGTTTTATGAATGTTAACAAGTAACTAAACTTCAACAAATTAATTAATGAAGAAATACATTTGAGAAGCAGAGAGCCCATTTTGATAAAATTGAGGCATTTTGTAAGTCTGCAGCTGGAAACAACGCGTGGGATGATCAGAGCACTTCTGAGGTATTTTAGCTGTTCTCTTGTTAAGAAGTTGGTCATTCTTTGTGGCTTTAATAGGAGCAAGACTGATGGTTTTCATTAAATGGTCCATCCGTCTGCAAGCTAAGAGATAAGAGGATCACAGAAATAACTTTAATATCTATCAAACTCTAAGGGGTTTGCTTTCTTTTTTTCCCTTCTTCCTTTGAATGGGGAGAGGTATATTTCTATAGTAGAATTTTTCTCATTAGTATGAGAGGATTTTCTTATTATTAACAAGTAAATTAAATAAATAATTGGTGAGATTTGATCACTTGCAGCCTAATTTTCCTGTACAATTAGGGTCATGGATATGTCCAGGGTAAAGCATAATTTGTCCACTGGATCAGTGCATAAGTACTGATATTAATACGGTCATGGAGGGATTTGTTCAATGTGCAGAGTGAATTTGTTATAAGCTTGATGTGAAATCATTTAAGATTGATTAATGCAGTTCCATTTGAGAAGTTGGCAAACAGGCTGCTTGTGGAACTTTTTGTAATTTGGTTTGCATTGCGTTCCAAAGACTTCTAAAAGGAAAATGGGAATAAAAAACAAACCTTGTTTATTGTGTAGGAAAGCACAATCTTGTTCCCAATATGAGCTTTGGACACAGTTACTCCATAAGAGGACACAAATAATTGTATTTGGAGTCTCTTTAGATCCTGTTTATGGTAATGTTTTGAAAAGAAAAAACTCCTTTTACTGTCCTACCTGGAGGTTTTGAGTGCAAATGTAGTGGTTTGTTTCTTCGGATGGCTCATCTCACCTAACTATTTTCTCATGCAAATATGACCTTTCTCTCATTTCATTGAATTAAATTAAATTATGGTTTTGCCAGGATGTGCAAATACTTCAGGAAAGGCAGAAAGGTTATCTGAGGAGAATTTGACCTGTGGACTCCTCTACTGTTTGTTCCTTGCCTATTTCAAGAAACAAATATTGTTTTTCTTCTTGCTAACTTCTCATCTCTTCATTTTGATGATGGTACCCCTCTCATGTCCAAAAGTAGATTGTAAAACTACCTTTGGCCATTCTGGAGCTTGCAGGCAATTTGCAGTGTCCTGTGTTTCTGAGTAAAACAGAGGACTAGGCTTGGTTCCTACATTTTTATGTTAAAATTCAATAAATGTTCAAGAAAGACTGATAGACACTCTGGGATTGATGCACTGCAGACTTTAATAAGAGAATGACAACCGTGCTGCTTTTTCCCCATCAACACTCCCTTCCTTTCCCCTCATTTCATGCTCTCACTCCCTGATCCCAAAGGCCAAATTTACCATCCTGGCCACATATTTTTTTGTTTAGCATGGCCACTATTGATAATACACAAAACAAATGCAAATAAAGACAAAGCATGTGACTCGAGGAGACAGGAGCAGAAATAACAAAAAGGGAGGAAGCAGAAGTTCATCATGTTTTACATAGTAAAAGATATTTTACATGATGTTTTATTCTTCAATTTCCTTAGAAGACAAATAGAAAAGGTCATTAATAATAACATTTATGCTACTGACTGTTATTTTATTATAGGAAGGGGTATTAAATAAGTCCTTGTAGTTGCAATGTCTGTAGTTCTAGTTCTTTTTTTTTTTGTGCAAACTTAGATTTTAATCTATGCAGTGCTGTAGGATATGATGAAGCAGTAGACTAGATATGATTTCTGTTTTATTTTGTGCCATCATTTTGGATTAAATTATTACCATTTTTTTAAGCTACTTACTTGTAAAATAAAGATCAAAGCTCTTTGCTTTATCCACCACCTTTTTTTTTTTTTTTTTTTTTTTTTTTTATTCCAAAGCCAGATAAACCAAAGGAGTTCAAGTCCCTCAAAACAACGTAATAGAAGTCTGTTCATGGCTGGATTGAGGACTAGAATAGACTTTGTAGTTTTTAAAAAGTAAGAATTGCAGAGTTTAAATATTGGTTTCTTTAATAGATTGTAGGGGATTTTTAAGTCAAGGGGGGTGTTCTGGCCTGGGTTCATTGCTGTTGCTGAGTACATTTTACATTTGATCTCAGAAACTTGAGTTTGTACTGGAACCCTCTCAATTTTGCACGATTACAGTGGTAGCTGTGGAAACAAATTTGTACTTTTCTCCTTGAAGTTGCTCTGTACCAGGAGGGAGCTCTAAGTCACCAGGGTACAGAATTTGCCATCCCTGGCTGGCACTGGGGCCGTTTCCTGCTTTGCAGGAGGGTAATTTAGCAATTTCCCTGATGAGGAGCAGCAGAGTGAGGGAGGTCTGCTTGTGCTGGGCACTGTTTTCTGTGCTTCAGTCACTTTAGTGAATAACTGTTCATGTTAATATGCATTTTAGAAAGGTTTTAAAAGTACCTCTAATAATCTGTTGCTGTTTCATCGTTTATCTTAATTTACTATTGATGTCCTACTAATCTGATTTAATGGGTGAAGGCACAAAGCTCTGGCTGATGTTTTCTGTGCGGATGTTCCTTTGGTTTTTTGTTTTCCTCATGTTAGAAGTAGACAGTTTAGATTAGTGCCTGCATAATTCACAGCATTCTGGAGGAGTTTGTGTATCACTCTGCAATTACCTTGATTGCTGATGCATTTTGTCAGTGCTCTTGGAACTGGCACTGCTGCTTTGGGTGCGTGGCTCCTGCAGTGGCTGTGATTGCCCAGCTCTGTGCTGCCTGCACAGCACATGCCCAAAGCACTGGGCCACTTTCCTTGGCACATTTGCATGTGGGCACTTTATATTTTTTCATTGCAAGTTCATTCACTTTCAAACCCATCCCTATCCTCTGCCTAGAAATAAGTCCAGAGAGGACCTGAACTTACATCTCTGACTGTGCTTTTTCTGTAGGGGGGCATCCGTAGGAAGGAATTATCTCTGTGGAAATGCATTCAGAGCACTGGTTTGAGGATAAGTATTTAGAAATTGTAAAAAAATCAGTTAAGAAATGAGTGTGGCAACAGTGGCAAAACTGTCAGCTTTTTAATATACCAAAACCTACACTTGTCTTTTGCCAAGCCTTTGTATCACCCTTGCTATTACGTGTATCGAGATTATTTGAATGAAAGAATGAAATAAAACCACTTCTGCTCTTCCCAGTGCACGTGCACTCTCTGTCACTGCTCTGACTGATGGCTGCAGTGTGCACTGTCTGTATTCCTGCTCTGCTGCTGGAGTAATCATTCTCAAGTTACACTCCCCCAAAGAAAATTAATCATTGGCAGGTTGGTTGAGCAAAAAACCCTAGGGGGATGGCAAAGGAAACTCATATAGGATGTTTTATTTTACAAATTGTGATTAATTTCAATTTCTTTTTATAATCCTTGAGGAGTAAATCTTTTAAAGTCCCATAAGGTAATATGAAGGAAGAGCTTTATGACTTAGTGGAAATTAGAGTAAAATTTCCAGACTTTCAGTCTGGTGTCAGGTCTTGAGGATGCAGCTGAAAGCCAGCATTGGTACATAGTTCTGAAAAACTCATTCATTTCTGTCAGGAATGATAATTCTGTCAAACTGTTGGTAGTTCTCACGTTCTTTCTTCTGTTCATTTGAACTTTCACAAGGACAAAAATTCATCACAGCAGGAGACCGAAGCTACTGCAAGAACTGGGGGTTCACCAGTGTGGAAGCTCTGCCCAGACTGGGTCATTTGATTTTTCACATCATTTTCCCGACAAAGAGCAGCTCTAACAGGAACACAGCCTTCAACAATTGCATTTCTATTTGGTCTGCAAACTGGGAAGTGAAAGGCTTTTTATCTCTCCTTTAAAGCTGAGGGACACTGCTTGGATTCCTGGATATAACCACGGGTACTTAAGGCCTGATGTACAATTTCGATGTACAAAAATTTGTAAAAATTTTTCCCCTTCTAAATGAAAAACAAAGGATTGGTAGGAGATGATAAGAGAAGAAATTCCATGTGAAATCTGCTATTGGGCTATGCAATGACATGTACATGCTGAAAATAATGCATGCAAAGCCTTTGCTAGACAAAGAATCAAAAGAACTGAGCTCTAAGTTAAAGAAATATTTTTTTTTCTGTGAGACAGTCTGACAGGAGGCTGCTTTACCATTTCTTTTAAGTCACTTTTTTATTAGTGGATATTGGTGGCTGTGGTGAATGCTGACTTTTTTTTTTTTAATAATTATTATTTTTAGTTCTTTTTGTAATTTGACTACTTCTCTTACAAATTCTCAGGTTAGCTATGCTAGCTTATTCTTAGCCTTTCTTAGTTAATTTTTTACCTTTCATGAAAATCCCACTACTTAATCAAAAGAAAATTAAATTTCCTTGGATCACAAAACTCAAGAACTTTGATGAATGGTTTCTTTCATTGCACTTTCCTGTAAGTCTTGTTTTTCCTTTTGTGTAGAACATTTATACAACTTCCATGAATAGCTCACTTGGATTTTTGCTTGCTAAGAAAGCTTTTACTTTAACCTTGAAGATTTCATTTCATTTCTGAACTATGGGACGATATCTTTGCTCATCTGACATCCTTTTTGAATGAAACCTGAAAGTAAGCACGCTTTTGCAGAGAAATCTTATTTTGTTCAGGGGTGTGGGGGGGCAGGGAAGAGTGAGTTTGCATCAGGTTTAAACTAGAAGTTTCACTAGTTTATGGCCTGCATTTGGAAACCTTAAAAAGCTCCACAACTTTACCAGTTTGTAAGGTTCCTTTGCTGTGATAGTTGTTACTGAGGTAGGTTTTCCTTGGGCCAGCGTGCTTGGCAGAGTTATTCATACACTTAGGGCAGGCAGACACACGAAACCTCACAATGCTTTGAAGTGTGAGTGTGCAAAACCCTAAGGCGTCCCTTTCAGCTGCTGCTGAGCCTCCTGTTTCAGATACTCCTGGTGCAGTACGTTATCAGCTGACTTCTTCAATAAAATAATAGTATGAATGTGATCTTTTATTTTCAGTTAGGATAAAAATACTTGTGCACTTTCAGTGTTCAGTCATCTACTGCTATGTCTATTTTTTTTTTTTCTCTGTTTTTAAATATTTGGGGATTTTTTCTTATTTGTGTTACACAGAAACACAGGAAAGGTCATTAAAGGATGTCAGGGGGAGTCAGAGAATAAATGAATGTTATATTAAATACTGAATAGTGATCCAAGAGACCAGCCGTGAGGAAAAAGAATCCCCACAGAAACTGTCATTATTCTAGATCAATCTTTCAACTTTTCAGCTCATGCCCCATCCCCTGGATCAGTGAAAGGAACTTTGTCACCTGTGATAGCTGAGGGAGTGTGAGCTCTGCTCCCTCCCAGCGAAGGGACCCCTGACCCTGTCAGTAAAATGTGAACGAGGTGCCACTCACAATTTATCAGAGACAAAGGAGTCTTCTCTGCAAGAGTTCCATCAGAGCCTTGCTGTGGGGTACTCGCTGTTCTTGTACTGTTCAAAGGTGCTTCCTTGCTGAGAGTCTCTACACAGTTTGCATTTTCCCCTGAAGCAGCAATGGAAATATTGAAGATTGTTTTATAATTGTGCAATGCACCTACTACAGCAATCCATGGGAATCACGGGACTGCCAGTACATCCAGGCATGGCATAGTGACTTACCAGGGTTTATGGGTGTTGAATAAAAGGACAGAATTGTCAACTACAAAAAAAAAATATATATATATATTTATTTAGTGTATCAGAAAGGGTCTCTGTAATGTAAGAAATTCTGTGTCTTTCTTAAATGACATTTTATGTAGAATCCTGGTGAAGTATATTAAATAGAAGTCATTGAAATAAAATGGGGAAAAAAACTGTCATGAGGGTACTTAGTTTTATTAGGAAATGCCTTCAAAGTAACTTTACCATGTTAATCACTTAAATCTCTTAAATAATTATCAGTCTTATTCACTGGGGCTAAGCATTTAGCAGGGTTTAGCAGCAATTAAGTGCTTTGCAAAGTTAGCAGAGCTTTTAAATAATATTTATTGAGAGAATCACATAGAATATTCACATGAGCTCTGAAAAGAGAGTTTGAAATATCTTTGGAAGAATAGCATGTGGGCACACATGCAGTCTGTCTGAATCCCAGTGAGTCGGGCTCAAATGGATATTTGGACAAGCCAAGCAGCACAAGTTGAAGCAGTGTGTTACTTGCTGGGTTTTGGAAAGCTTGCATGTGCCCAAATGCTCGTGTTTGGTATTATTATGTAAAAGTTAACATCAGTACATGCATTAATCAAGATATAAACGCAGAAGCCCAGTAAAAACCAGTTTGTCACATTGCAAGTGCCTGCAGAGAGCTGGTGTGATTTGTGTGCTGACAGGCTGTGCTCCAGTGTCTGCATTAATGGATAGAGTGATGGGAATACTGTGGTGGTAATTTGTCCCTGAGAATGCAGGATGAGGACTGACACTCGAGGGAAATAAAATTTTTCAGGAGTGTTGGGAGTTTCCCTGAATCATCGCTGTCACTTTTAACATAACCTGAATTATGAATGCATGTGATCATGCCACTGTGAGATTTGCTTTTTCTAAGAGTGCCACTCTGGAGGAGACTTATTTCAACAGCTAGGGCTGGATTAATGGTGTTAAAAATTATTAACTGCAAATTTAATTGATTATTTGGTTAGGTATTATCCTTTTAAAATCCAATAGGCACCATTTTGGGAGTAATATTCAAAAAGTATCCTGAGAGAACTCTGAAGATGAAATAGCATTGGTATCTTGTGGTCTCTCGTGTCTTTCAGTGCCTTTCTTTTGTGAGCCTGCTTGTGAGTTTGTTCCTGTGTGGGAATAATTCTGTCTGAGGTGTGACTTGTTCTGAATTTTGAGGAAGATGGAAAAACAGTAAATGGCTGATAAATTCATGTTTTGGGTCCTTCCTGCTAAAATGTACATATTACACTGCTTTGTCTTAACACCTAGTGTTACATCCATTCTACAAATCATGTGTTATTTTTTTCTAATATACTAGATTTTGAGTTATGTAGGAGATATTCAAGACTGAAACCCAAATTTTGTGGTAAATGGTTAAGTGCTGAGTGTCAAAGATCAGCACAATAATCTATAGGACAGAGGTTAACTCTTTCCCAAGAGTTGGTATCAATACCTTAGAGGGCTTTTGACTCACTATAAAATTGGAATCCAGACGTGGGTGCTTCAGTTTGAAGATGCCATCCCCTACTCTGTTCATTTTATTCCTCACTGGAGATGAATAAGTTCCTAGAGAGCTAAAGTGTCTCTCACTACAGCCCTGCAGAACTGTTGTCTCTCCCACTCTATGATCCACAGCCTTTAATTGCTTGCTTTGTATGTTGGTCCATTTTATCTCCTAATTAGTTTGTGTTTGGAACGCCATTTGGCAATAACAATCCAATCTGCTTTGCCATTTGGTTCTTCATTCATTCCCTTCCAATGGTTTGTTTGTTTTACTGAGGAGGGGAAAGAGCAAAAGAAAAGTCAAAAAAAAAAAAAGAGAATTTTTTTTTTGCCACAAGGTATCCACCACATGAGGAAATGCTGCACTGGAGAATGCACACAAGTTTTTGGTAGATTTTCTCTAAACTTCTCTTGGATTTCAACTTTAGTGCAGTTCTAGCTTGGGAGGACTGACACATCTATATTAAAAGCTGCAGGGGAAGATTGGTAGGTAGGGAAGACAACCCCCAAGTGCATTTTTGTTGTGTGTTACAATCCATGCCTCTTGTCTGCTTTTACCCATCCCAAGCTCCTTGTCCATGGCAGCTCTGTGTGCTGCTGGTCTCACACGGAATCACTTTGTTCTTTACCTGTGTGCCAAGACTTGTCGTGCCAAGCTTTGGGAATAGTAGATATTTTCAATAGGTGATTGTCCCTGGAATAATGTTTGATATCTGAAGATGCTCTTTCATGAAAAGAACTGCCTCCATCAACCATGTGTTTTCCAAAACTGATTGCCTGTGGCATGGTTGTTTTACCTGTGTCTGAACAAGAGAATACGTCATTTACTCAGTGCTTTAAATCAGGGAAACAACCTTGAGTGAAGAATAAAATGTCCTTGCTCCCAAAACAGCATTTTGAACTATATGATAATGTAAATTTAGCACCTATAAACTTTCTTGCAGATAGAAAACATGTAATGACACTTCATTTTCTCTAGAGTGTAGCTAAATGAGGAATTGTTGTAGGCAGAGGACAAAGAACTCCCATTCCCTGTAGAATGATAAGCAGTGGATAAAGAGAAGGAAATTCTTGATTATTTTACTGTATAATAACATACTAAAAAAAAAAAAAAAAATCTGTTGTAGCATGATACACAATTATCAGGCCAGGAAAACAGAACCTTGGTAATGAGCTGCCTATTCACTGCAGTGATTTTGTTTGCCACCATTAGTTATGCCATGGAAAAAGTCGTGGTTCTTTGAATAACTCGGTATTTCTCACCCTCCACCCCACACACCCCCAACACATATTTGTCACCAACTGTTTGGGTCTGAAAACTAGACTCATTAATAGTGGGAAAAGGAAACTGTAAATCAGCTATAGCTGATGTGTTCCAGGCACTGCAAAGTAGAAGTTAAGAACTTCTAGCCTGAACTTGTTTGGTTTTTCTCATGTTTTTTCTAGACCAGCATTCTAGAGAAGACGAAATAAGTGGGAAAGGTAGAAGATACTATTCTCATCTTATGACAGTCTCTGTCTTTGTTGTACCTTTGATTCTTATAGATACAGTTAATATATTTTACTTTCAGAAATTAGTCCAGCTTCTTGTGAACCCTCAGCCTTCACAGCATTCTGCATCAATTAATTCCCCAGTTTAACTTCAGGGTGTCTGAAAAAGTAACTTGTTTTGTTTTTTGGGGTTTTTTTTTGTTTGTTTTTTGGTTGTTTTTTTTTTATTATTATTATTTATTTTCACTTCTTTCTTGGTAGTTTTTCTTAAGGCCTCTCATAAGTTCTTCTACTCTTATTCCAGCACAAGGAAAATACAGTGAACAGTCAATCTTTGCCTTCTCTGTTCCACTCAGTGTAAAGGTGTCATGTCATACACCCAAAGCCAACTCTTCTGACAGGAGAAGGGTTGTTTGTTCACTGTCCCTGCTACAAAAAGCCTTCCTTACCTTTGATTATGCTGTCTCTGGGTTTTTTTGAAGTTCCTTGCATATTTTTTGATGAGTGGAGCCAGGCTTACACACAGTATTGAAATATCTGCCAGTGCTTTAGAAGGTGTTTCATGCTTAACTGCCAGAAAATTACAGCTACAGTCTGCAGTCAAGGAGTCAAGGTATCTTTAATATTTAGATTGATATTACTTGACACCAGGATGAGTCTGGGGTGGGTGTTTGGATGTCATTTGACATGTTGTTCAAATATCTGACTTCAGGTGTGAAATAGCTGGATTTGTTCTTGCTCTAAAGTGTTCACATCTCAGGATGAAATCAGGACGTCAGTGGAACAATTAAGGATCCTGGTATCTCCAACGTCAGACCGATGTCCTTACTGTGACATGTGTGAGTCAGGATTGCAAAGAGCTCCATCATCTGTGAAGGGGATTTAATGCCAGGTTAAGAGAATTTAGTGAGAGTGAGTTACACACATCTTCTCTTCTGCAGTCGTTGGCTTGTATAGGCACAGCAGCAGAGAGATGGTGGCACTCTTGAGGAGAGTTTCTCTAACTTTTGCAGGGGTTTGGTTCAGTGTAGCCTGGTTCTGTAGTCAGGGTATCTCCTACTCGCTGTCCAGGCAGAAACAGGGACGAATCACCTGTGGTTTGTGTGTCACCTGTGTATCTGCTGACTTGGCTCTCACTGACACTCCAGCTTTGACAGAGAGGATCAGAAAACCTACAGCAAAACCACCCAGAACAAAAAGCATCTCACAGTCAGCAAAGTGCAGCAGCTCTTTTCCATGGCTTCTGTGCAGCAGTCCTGTTGCAATCAGATTAGAACAGCAGGGCAGCAGTTGTGCTCACACTACCAATATCTGTCAGTGTTATTTTTCCTCAGGCATGGAGAGGAAGTCTTTGGGAAGTTTCATCCTTGTCCGTTTCTGAGATGAAAACGTTTTTGCTATCCTAGACAAGGTGAACTAAGAAAATGGAAATAAAATCCAAGTATCTGATTATTAATCTTATTTTTTTAATATATTTAGAAAGTTTCTATTGTGGCTGCTAAGCTGAACTTCTCCTGCATGGAATTGACACATCTCCAGCTTTGCAAGAATTGCAGACAGTGGTCCTGGTTTCACTGCTAAATATAGTTGAAGTTGACAAATGGAGGATAATGAAAAACAGTAATTGTTCTGAGGAAATCACCTCAAATTTTTATTAATCTGTGGTTAGATATCCATAACTTATTTACCTTGAGCAGACCAGTATTAACCTCTCCCTTCATGGATGGATGCTCAAATGGATTTTCTATTTTTTTCCAGCTCTTCATTCTTTTGGGACCAGAAAGGTGACCACCGATGACAACCCATTAATTTAAACAACTTCTGTATTTCAGAGAAAAAGTGGAGGCTGAGGTCCACGGGCTATCCATACATGGGAGTGTCCTCACATCCATCCTTGTCAGTAAGACTAAACAAGAAAATGATTAAAACTTCTTAAAACAGGATGGATTGAACACTTCAAAATAGTGAGGCTTGAGTTTTGCGATCTGTAATCCAGCCCTACTGCTCTTACAGTGATTTATCCAGCAGTGACTCGCTTTGTGAGGGAGCTTTTACACTTTTTACAAGGCAACATCTGATAAAGGAAAGTTTGGGGTTTAGTTTGCTTGGTGTTTTTTGCTTGTCCTGTTTTCAACTTCATTCTTCTCATCATATCTTCCATTATTTGTGCTGGAGAGGAAAACCCCCTGTGATCAAATATTCCCAGGCTCTAAAAATAGATTCCTACACTGAGATCTGAATTTACTGAAAGAGATCCATTGGAAGCACATCATGTAGTTAATCTTCAGAAGTCTTTCACAATACTCAGAGGTGGGGGGAAATCTTTTTTCTCTCTTTATTTTTGATCACCGTTCCTTCCCACAAACTGATCAAACACACAAGCACATTTTGCTAAGTTTGAAGGTTGTTGATTTTGCCAGAAGGCATTTTAGCTTTCGTCCACCTTGGAGTGTTTTTACATCACCATAAAGACAAATGCAAATTGTGCTTGTCTTCTGAACTGTGCTTTTGGGGTGTTCTGTTGTAGTCCTGGTATAGATCTGAAAAACTGAATGAACACAAAATACAAATAAACCCTTTCTTCATAATCAACATATACAGGAACAAATCACAGTGTGCACTAATGAGATGGGGTAAAAACTGACAGTACACAGATCTTTGTACTTCTGAGATTCTGCATGTGTGTGGTTGCACTCAACACTGACTAATGAGAAAATCTGAAAAATAAATGATAATTGCTTTTTATCCTGGAGTTTATGAAACATGCAAGAATGTTGCTTTGTGTCAACACCAGACTCTTTCCCAAATAAATCTACATACGGAGAATGAGAAAAAACCCCACATTCTATAAACATAAACAGCTGAAAAGCATGCTTGTCTGAAAGAGCAAGAAATCAGGGAATAACAACCATAGAGAATTTTCAGCATCTACTTTATACACTGCAGATTGCTTTTATCCGAATATTTAGAGTCCATGGAATACTTGGGTGCTGCTTCCTGTAAAATGCATATCTATCCTCTCTCTTCTTCCTCAGAACAAATCACAGAATCACAGAATGAGTTGGGTTGCAAGGGACCTTACAGATCATTTATTTCCAGCCCCCTGCCATGGGCAGGGACACCTTCCACTATCCCAGGCTGCTCCAAGCCCCATCCAGCCTGGCCTTGGACACTTCCAGGGATCCAGGGGCAGCCACAGCTTCTCTGGGCACCCTGTGCCAGGGCCTGCCCACCCTCACAAGGAAGAATTTCCCCCTAATATCAATTGTAAACCTGCTCTCTGTGTTTAAAGCCATTATAAATAATTCCCTTGTTTAGTTCTCCAAAGTAGCTCTCTGCTACTCTCACCTCCAGGGCAGTTCATCTCTTCCTGCCTGGTTACTCACAGGAAGAGTGAAAACAGAGCTGATGTGGGTTGAGCAGCCAAAAGTGAGGAAAAGAGAAGTGAAGTTTGGGAAGAAACAAGAACAGGGAATTGTCTGGGAGCCTGCAGGGCTGCTTTAAACTCTGCTTTATCTCAGTGAGGGACCTCTCCAAACAGCCACAGATCTCTGCTGAGGTCACTATTTTACAAACAAGTCAAAAGGTATTACTAAATTTTGGGGGATTTTAGCACAAAGGCTTATTTAGGATTTCATGCTAACATATTTCTGTTAGAAACATCCTTCCTATTGTTTTAGAGTTTTTTGATGAAAATAGGAAAAATATCTCAGGGTGTTGAAAGCCTGAAAGTTGTCTCAGGGCAATCCAGAGGGACTGAAAGCCTGAAGATTGATTCTTTCCCACTTTGAAACGTGTGGTTTGAGCTTCCCATCAGCTTGGCTGCTGGTACCAGTAAGATGTTGCTGTTTGTAGGTAGAGGAGTTTTAATTGAGAATTGTTAATTAAAACCAAACAACTAACTGCATATATTAACTTTACTACTGATTGAAATGTGAATATAATTGTTATAGCATAAACTAGTATAAGCTGTAAAATATGACTGTGTTCAATAATACATGGTGTAAAGCAATACATATATTACATATTTAGTAATCATTGATACCTCCTCTCACCATACAAACCAGACACTCTTCCTAAGTGAACATTGTCCTTCTTCAGTGACCAAAAGCATAGTATTAAATAAGTGCTACTGCAAGAAGTAGTCAGCAGTTTGGCTGTTATTTGTGGATTGACACAAAGTCATCAAAATTCCTGCAAACAGTCTATTTATTTATAGAAATGTCATGAGCTTATTAAAAACTGTAGTCAAGCAAAATCAGTATTGCAAATTACATTAATTAGAGCATATCAAGCTATATTAACCAACATAATTTATTTTTGTATTAGAAAGCTTTAAATGGGTGCACCAACACTAATTAAAAGTGTACAGAAATCCTTTTTTATCGCCAGGCTGCCTGCCTTGTTCTACAGGTGTCAAACCATGCAAATGGCTACTAAACAGACCTTAGAAAAAGTACTCAAATTAAGTTTAAATAGTGCTGAATAGTGCTATCTTTTTTATGGCTCATTAAATAGATTCTTACAGCAAACAATTTCCTAAAGCTTTTTGAATATGATGTCAGATACTGAACTCAAAATAGAACAAGAATTTTCTGAGCTTTGCTTTTAAAATATGCAAAAAAGAGCATTTAGTTGAGTGGGTTTCTAGGTAAAACAAATCAAAGCTCTCACATCTGATTCTAAGAAAATATAAAGATCTTCAATATTTCAAAAATTGGAAAATCACAAATTACTGCTTGTGGTAGATAATGGTTTTTAGCACTTCTGATATGTAATCTGCAGAGTTTAACACCGTGTGACTCTTTGTAATGCTCCACTCATATATGTATAGATATATATATATGGAATTTTTATTTTTCCTCTAATTAACTGTCACTGGTTTTGTTTATGCCTTCTAATTGCCTTCCAACTAGCACAACATCATTGTGTCATTGTCCCAGGAATAGAAAACTTTGTGTTTTATAAAGTTTTAAAAATGTGTTATTAAAACATTTCCCAGGTTGTTTTCTATGATCCACTCAGACTCTCAGTTGTTTTCAAATAGTTCAGATACATCTCACAACAGCTCACATATTTTTAAAGGCCTTTGCTAAGGCTTCAAACATTGCTTGTTTCAGGTGCATTGGATTCTTACACAGAGATTTTCAAGTGTAAACAATAATAGTTGTTGCCTGAACAAAAGCACAAAAGTATTCTTCATAATAAAAAAAAATCCAAAAAATAGAAAGTAAAACATAAAAAATCTGGTCCTGAGTTTTGAAGTCTTCCTTAGTTAGTGAACTTGACCTCTTAGCTTGGGAGTTACCAGATCTCTTATTATAACCTAAACTTAGTTTTTATAAAATATAATATTAAAAAAAAAAAGTTCTTATTTTTTCCAGATGGGTTGTGGAGGGAGCTCTGATGGTGTGGGGGTGTTTAGGATTGATTAGAGAGTGGCTGCTATTAAAAAAGAGCTGTTTTGTTGCCTGAGATTTAGTCTGATCTGGGGAGGAGCTCTCTGGATGCCTGTGGGCATTTGCAAATGTTTCCACATGTCGAGGCAGTCCAAGTGGTTGGAGCAGTTTTGAGCTGCAAAATGAGTGACTGAGAGCAGAGACCTAGTTTGGTTTTAAGTGTTTGTCTTAAATAATGACACACTGGCAATTTAAAAATCATTCTTCATTAGTTTCAACCCTGTGCCAGCCAGACTGCAGAGCTGAAGAAAAAAGAACCCAGAATCAACAAACTAACCACAGGAGGCTCTTGCTTCATAGCAATGCTCAGAAATGTGTTAAAGTGTTAGCAGAGTGTGGGAAGTCAAAGAAGAAACCCGACTTTGTCTGATCTGACACGTAAATAAGTGGATTGATCTGAAGTAAACACATGGATTGATGGGAGTTACAATGGTTTGCAGTCATCAATATGATTTTTTAATAAACTGGGGGTTGTAGGAGAGGGAGAGAAAAACCCTCTACCTGCCCTTCACTGATTCTTATCATAAAAGAAAACATTAAAGGAAAAGCAGGACAAGATGTATATTTCAAGCAAACCAGAAGAGGCTTTCTTCTCTGCTTGATTTTGCACTTGGGGAATTTTACTTCATCTCTCCCTTCAAAGGTAGCAGAGAATTCATTTATTGTAGCCCGAGGTAATAATAGCAAAACAAAGGCTTGCAACTTAACATACTTACAGAAAAAACATACAGAGAAAACAAAGTAATTCATTTAGACCAACTCGCTTCGTTGTTCCTGGACATTTGTGAAGTTGGGAAGGACACATAACTTCTGCTTTTCAAGGAGATAGTCTGTCAGCTGGAAAAAAGGGTCTGGGAGAAGAAAAAGAAGATTGAAAGGGAGCAGTTGGACTAAAGTCACTCAGCTTTCGCTTCTCCCCCAGGTGAGCAGAGCTTTAAAGGGAAAGAACAAGAGGTCAGACCAAGAGGACTGGTCAGTTCTAAAGATAATGAATGTAGTCTGGAAGATAAAATGTGCATTGATGTTGAGGTAGCTGAATATTTTGTACAGATGTCCATTCGATCATGAGAGCTTTGTCCCAGTGATATCACAGCTATTTCTTCTCTAAAGCAAATTACCTAACCCTGAGTAATTTAAGGACTTCCTGCATTATCCTTATAAGTGACTTTTGTCATGTTCTCTGCTGTTCTGAGATTTCATTTGCTGAATTTAGAAAGCAAACACCTTTATTATTTCTAGGATACTTTGTGTTTGTTGTAGTAGAGAAACGTAAGATCTTAATATGGTGAATGTGGTAACATAAATTCCATCATATTGCTGAACTCAGTGGCTCAAACTTTTCAATCTACACAATGTCATACATGAGCTTGTAAATTATTTTGGGAGATTAAACAAAAGAAGAAAGAAATCTGGGAGATTTTTATGAAAAAACTGCCAGTGGATGTTGCAGTAAACTCTGTATGTCCAGATCTGGATAATATCTCTTTGATGGACCCTTAACATGTAAAGCAGTTTGTCTCTTATTAGAGAAGTTGCCAAACCAATTAGCAAAGGTAATCACACGTAGTCCAAGCTGAGCTGCACAAAGAATGTGATTTTAGTATAACAAGTTGAGATTCCTTGTGGCTACAGAACTTCTGAAGGCCTAAGGGGGAGTTGTTCCTGGGCTGGATGAATTCATGCTGGTCAGTGGATGCAGTTTGCACAACAGCTTGTCCTTTCAGAGTTAGTTTGCATCAGGGGAAGTCTCTCATGTGCTCTCTCCCATATTTCTGTGACCTGCACTGTTCTTCACTTCCAAGGCCTCTCTAGCCAAAGTTAGTGCAGCCATTTTTGCCATCTGCTTGTAGTCAGCTTCCCACTGTAAAATGTTTTAAAATACAAGTCACAGTTTTCAGTTCTTGGCAGCCCAGTCTAATCAACCTGACAGGTTTCCTGGGCTGCCATTGTCAATTTTTTTCTTCTTTTACAGAGGGGAAAAGAAAAAGAAAACTTAATAACTGGAATCCTGAACCCTAAATAGGGAATATACATCCCAAGTGTGTACTAATACACCACCTGCTACTTTGATTCTTCCTCCTGGGTTTCACAGTCAAGAGAAGGGGTCTGGCAACCCTGGGTAGTGCCCACTCCTCTTGGGGGTTGCTTCCCTGAAAAGAGAAGGAGGTTTATGAAGGGCTGGGCTGGGGTGTGACACTCAGCCCAAGGTTTCTGGGGTGCAGTGCACTCCTTGGGATGCCTGTGCAAGTGCATAATTCCATCTGTCTTCTCCAGCTTCTCTGGAGATCTCCAGTGCTGCCCTGCCTGCAAGTGTCACCTTCACAGGGCTGAGCTCACATTCCCTGCAGCACTGAGGGTTTAGATCTGCTCCTCTCGGATGACAAGCTGCCCCTTAACTTTTACAGAAAAATAAATGTCAGTGGAAAAAAAAAATATATCCCCTTCTTTCCATAATATTTCATTTGGTCTTTCATACTCAGTCACTCTGGTGCCTATAACTTATTCCTTTCAGAGAAAAAACAGATATAAAGTACTCCTAGTTTTCCTTTTTCTTTTTGCATCCAGCAGTTCCCATGGTGCTGAAAATCAGTTTTTAATCTCCCCAGTTAAAAATAGGTTTGAGTTCAATAAACAAGAAGATGAAATTTTTTTTTTTTTTTTAATTTCCCTGGGCCAGGTATGTCTCTCCCTAATTTTCTATGTATTCAATTCCTTTCCAAGTCCTCATATGTAATCCTGCTTTTACAAACATATTTAGCATCCTTTCTGGAGATGAGAGTTGCAGATGGTGAGATTTTTATAAAAATATTTAATCTGGAAATAAACTGAAGAGGATTTAAAACTATGACGGGCAAAAACAGATGAAGAAAAGAATCTTGAAGTGATGCAGGAAGTTCAAACCCGTTACATTTAGTATGTTAGTGCCTGTTTACATTTTATTTTTCTTCTATACAGAGTTGCAAGCATAAATTTCAGGAATTCTTGTAATGGTGCTACATTCTCTGCTAGTAGGGACCTCAAGAATTTGTAAGAAGTTGTTTCTAATATGCTAACCCAGTAATCATGACATAAACATTTCTCAGTTCAAAGAAATTTGAAGGTTTTTGAGCCTTTCTCCTTTTAAACATCTTTGTGCATGTACAGAACTTGTATTTTCATTTGTATTTAGTGGGTGAATATCTTTAACATGTTAAATTTCAATGAGGGGAAAAAAAGATGGTAAAAATGTGAACCAAAACATTTCAAACAAATAGATGAAAGAAGAACGTGGTGGGAAATGCCTCTGAGATTTCCTTTAGCTGACGGGCTATAACAAACAGCACTTATCCCTTGGCTGGCAGACAGAGGCATCCCTGGGCAGCTGCAGGGGCTGAAATAGAGAGCAGGGACAATGCTGGGTTTATGACAATAAAAGAAGGAATTGAGTTTTGTCCCACCTGTGGAAGCAATTCTGGCCTTTTAGAGAGAGAGAAATATATGCTTGTCTGTGAAATGTTAACAATCACTGAATCACCATTGCTCAGTGAATATTATCTTGGGAAAGAAACTTTTAGGAGCCCTCCTTTGCAAAGGCTGTGAGACGTGACTGTTTTATGTAAATAAATGGATAGCCCTAAGGAGATCGTTCATTACTTCTGCAAAATCAACTTTGGAGGTATGTGGCAGCTGGGAAAAATGCATCTTCTTTAAGAAGTGATTCCTTTTCACATTTTATTTAAGTATCTGACCAGAGGGAGGGATATGGATCACAGTTAGAGGATTATAAAGTTATGTATATCACTTATTATTTCATTCTCCAAGGCAGTATTCTGTTTAAGGAGGGGATTGAGAGAAAAATGGACTTATGTTTGGTTTTGGTTTTGTGCTAATTTATAGGCTTCTTTTATAAGCTACCAAGAAGAAAGAGCTATGAAGTGATCTTTTCACAGCTGGGATTGCCACTCTAAGTTATTGTTTCTGTCCCCACAGCATTCCAGTAATTTCAAAATGACCTTTGTCTTGGAAACTAGGCCCCTCCATGAGAGTGTGAAGCTGTCCTCAGCCTAAATTTAGTTAACCCTCCATAACTACAAAATACTCAAGGTGAATTTTTTAGTTTTCCTAAACAGCCATGCCATCTAGAAAATTTGTACTCCCATGCTGTAATTCCCTTAGAAGGCACCAAATCCTGCTCAAAGGTGGGGAAGCAGTTCTGCCTTCCAGCACAGGGGCTGCTGCCTCCAGTTTTGTGTGCTCAGGTGTGGGTAGTGGTAAGAGCACCCCAACACAGTGTAACAGCTAAAATACTGCTGAGGGCTGTAGGAAAATTGAAACTGAGACAGGTAGATAAGGTTATGATTGAGCAAGAACACTCTCTTGAGGTTTTCAGCAGAAGTTCTACACATTAAACCCATGGTAAAGTGCCTTGGCCTGATGGACTAAACCCACTGAGATTGTGCTTGTGCCTTAATCAGACACAGGAACCCAGCCCTTGCTGAGTCAGGTTGCTGGTAATTACGATGTATGTACGTAGCCTGATTCACTGCCTGCTCCTTATCAAGAAATACAGCGGAGCTTCTTACGCAAGTATTACCTTGTCCTTCTTAAGATTGATCTTTTCTACCGGTTCTTAGATAAGTTTTTGAGTTGCACTGTGGTCAGGTATGTGCTTTGGATGCTTCTGCAAATATAAATATAATGAAATAGGGCCAAACTTCAGAAGAATTTTTCTTTCTGCTATCTGGACATACATTTGAAATTTCAGTGACTGCTGCTTTTACGCTGTCAAGCTGATGAATGTAGATGAACGCTGCCACTGGAAAGGGAAGGGATCCCTTGCAGGATAGGATGTGGAACTCAGTGCTGGAGATAGATCCCTGCATTCATTAAAGGTAATGAATATCCCAAACATGCAAGCCTGTCAACTGCAGTGGTAATGAACTGGGAGAGCTGAGTTTTCCATAGATCTGAATGTATTATTGTGAAAACAGCTTTAATGACTTCCTGACAAAATTTACAATGAAAACATAGTTCAGCTAATTAGTTTTGCCTATATTCCTTTGACAAGAGGGCTTTGGCATGTGCTTGTAATTCCCTTTGGAGTAGAGTGTTAGATTTTAATATGTACACTTTATTTTCCAGCATTTAGTTTATAAAATAAGAACAAGCTTTCTGCTTTAGTCCCTGCTCTCTCTGCTATCAACTGTATTAAGCAGACACAAAACAAATAGAGATTCTTAGAAAACAGTAATATTTCCCCCAGAAAATTTGCAGCTGTTATCTGGACATTTTTCTTTATTGTCTGCATGTTTCCTTTCCTCCTTTAGGTTAATCACCTTTCCACTTAAATAAAATATGTTTTCCTGTGAGATCATACATCTTGTCTTTTGTACAGAGGAATAGCTAAACAAGAAGGGGAGGAAATGCTTTTTCTTTCTCGTATATTGATTTAGAAATGTAAGACTATAATGGAAACAATAATATAACTTTATCCAAAGCTGTAGTGAAACTTCATAGCTATGAGTGGGCAGACTTTTATAAAAGTCATTTTCTTCAAGAACAACCTCTCCATTCTTTACAGGAGCTGCAATGTTCTGTTCCTGTGCTGAGGGTGGAGAACAGCACCTAAACTTGAAGTGGAAGTCTTCACACTCTTTAGGCTACTTTCCTCTTAGACATATTTTCACCTTTTTTCTCCTTCTGTGAGAATAGAGAAAGTAGAACAGTGTTCAGACACCAAATGCAACTCTTCTGGCGGAAAAAGAAAAAGTGTTTGGCTGAAGTTCTCTGTCCTCTAAAAGTAGAGCTTAGGCTGTGAAGTCAAACAAAGTCTAAGCTCCTAGGAGATTTATGTCTTTGCTATATTATTCAGTCAATATCTTTAGTTATTTGAAACATTTGGTGATTCTCTAATAATATTAGCAGTATGTTAATATTTCATTGTTTTTTTTCCTAATGTTTCCTGCTAATCACTTATAGAAATGACCATTAAAAATTCAAGGACCGGAACAGCTCCACTTGTTTTGGAAGTACACACTTGTATCCTCCAGCTCTTGTTGCTGTACTTGAAAACACAGTTAATGGCACAGTTGGGGAAAAAAAAAAAGAAAATCTAACTAGTTTTCAATTCCTATTTTGATGCAGTTTTTTTCTTAATTCATTATAATTTATTTATGATTGCATATTATCAGTATTGCAGAAGCATTGAGAAGCTTTGAATAAGTGTTTAATTATATCAGACACTATAGACATGCAAAGCAAGCAAAAGAAAGGCTATTCTCCAGCTAACTTATAGTCTTACAAGATAAAGTTATGGTGGGAGAAAGGAAGCAGCTTTGCCATCACAGATCAGGCTCCAGCACTGCCTGAGCCTTCTCTCTTTTGCTGTCCCCCTCACTTTCACTGTCTCTCGTTTGGAATCTCTTGAACACACACAGGAGCAGCTTAATACAACAGCAGAATTTCATCCTGTGTGCCAAAATTGGATGAGTTGCTGTAAACCCAAGGCATGTTAGAGAATACATCCAAGGCATGAGCAAATTTTTCAGCCCAGTGGAGCCATCCGTCATTTTGCCAAGTCAAATCGTTAGTGATTGAGGGCACTTTTCAACACCCTGATTGTGGGAGTGTTCCTGCCTCTAAAATGAGCAATGCAGAGTGTAATGAAATCTCTTTTCCTATTGCCATTTTTCACAGTTCTCCGCTGAGTTTGTTGTTTGATAAATTGCATGGAGTTACAAAACCCTGTGTATAAAATGCTTATGGGACACTGGTTTATCTTCTGGGCATGTGTGGGAGTGTGTCCCAGGCAAATCTCTTTCATGGACAGTTCTTAGCATAATATGTTGTGTAAAACTTCATAATTCAGATTCTTGGTGCTGATTCTTCAGTAGTAACATCTAAAAATATCCAATGGTTCTCTATGAAAAGCAAGGTGTAACACAGCTGAAGATGCTTGGGGTGTATCCAAGACATTAAAACAGAGTATACAGAAGGAGTGATTTAAGAAATAGTATCTATTGAAATAGAATAGGGAATTTATTTATGTCAGTAATTTAGAAAGATGCCTCCTTCAGTATCATTCATAGGAAAGGTGTATATAGAATATTTTCCTGCCTTTCTTGTATATTTTATTCCTAACAGCATGCTGCTGAATATTCTTTAGAAAAGAATATTTTAACTTTGTGCAGACAGCAGATTTCTTGACAAAATTTAATACAGGATTGTGTAATTGCAACTGCAGATTTGTTATTATTGTTTTTCCTTAAAACCTGCAGGGCAGTTTACTTTTCTTTTTCATACAAACAAACACGTCCTAATTGTAGTAATCAGTTCACATGCAATAATTGCATTAGCTCTGGTAATTATTATTTGCATCACCTGGACCTCTGCTGGTCTTGAGAGACAAAATCAATAATTCTCAAGCAGGCAGAAGGGTGAGGCTGATTATGCGTTCAAGTGATCAGAGACCAGATTGCATTTGATTAAATGAACTGGTGAGGGATTTTATAATTAATGTTCTTTGTTAACAGACAAAAAGCTAAAAAAACGCATATGCTTTACCCTGGCTGAGAAATGGCCATTTTTTCCCTCCAGAATGTTAGAACAGGAATGTGTTTGCAGCACTGCTGATTGCTCATCTAAGCAGCAGAGGAACACACAGCTGAAGTGAAACATTACTATCTTGCAGTCTTAGTGTTTAATGCTTCAAAATAAAACCTTCTGTGGCTGATGACAATTCGTATTAGTGGACGAGTCTGAGCATTCCTGTAAATCCAGTGCATAGCAAAATAATTGTTAGCACTTATTTGTAAAGAAAACTCCCTTTGCTGGAGGTAAGATGGATTGTCTATGTAGTGGTAGAATTAAATCTTAAAATAATATAAAATGGGTTATTTTTTAAATGAAATTACAGTTGCAAAGGTGAGCTCCCCCTCCTGGATTTACAGTACACTTAAATTGAATCTGACCGATGAGTTAAGGAGATCTGAAGCCCGAAGAGTTAAAGCACCCTGAAAATATTTTCCTATATTTTTGTTTCAAAATTGGTCCAGAAAACATTAACTAAAATTGTAAATGTAATTAATAAAGCTCTGTGTTCAGATCCCAGTTATGGAAGAAGGTCATTCTGTGATATTCTTCTTTGGCCACTCAGTATGGAAACACAGCTCCCTCTTCAGTGTCCAAGTCATTCCCTACTGGAAAAGCTTTTGAAGACACTCTTCAGCATGATCCAGCTAAAATATCAAGTACTCTGAGAAAGTTCCTTTGTATTCTGAATTTTATAGAACAGATTGCTGAGAATTGTCTTGAATTTCCACATTTTTAGCTGTAAGTAACATCTTTTTCCAGAAGACATTAATGAATCTCAAAAATGTCCTTGATCTGAGTGGTGAGGCTGGCCAGGGATCACCTCTGCTCTTGGGACACACTAAAGCACACTGGGACTGAGCTGCCATCTCTCAAATTGTTACCCCTCTGTCCTCCTTCCCCACCACTTCCCTTCAGGTTTTACACCTTTCCATGCCAGTGTTTTTTCTCTCCTACCCCTGAGCCTGCACTAATTACCATCTCATTCTGCTTTTCTCTTCTTTTCTTGGCTCCAGCTTGTTTTATCCCACTTTCTTTCTAACAACTTCTCAATTTCCTTGGCAACCTGAGCCAAGGTCAGCTGGCCATGCTGCATCCAAGCTAAGCCTTGGATCCCAGGCAGCTGAACCCCTGGGCTGAGAGCTACATCTCCAGGATAACTGAAGTGCAACAGGTTTAGGAAATGCATTTCCTGGGTGGATCAGCCTGGACTCATGATTGGCACTTAAGTGAATTTTTAAACCTTTCCTTTGGCTTTACAAAATATTGAGAATTGGCATAATCTTGAGGGTTTCTTAAATAGAGGTATTAGTTATAGAGTTTGAGGAATACTTAAAGTTTGAGATTTGAAGTTATCTTTCCAACAGACAGATCTTTAATACCCTAAATAAGTCTCCTCGCATCAAACAGCATTAAAGCTTAGTAGAGGATTTCTTGTGGAATATTTTCCAACAGGCTCTATTTTCCAGGGAACTATACTTCTGAAGCTGAGCTATATCACACATGGTAACAACCAAACACCCTGCATTTGAATAATTCTCAACGGATGGACTTCAATTTTTTGTGTAAACTCAAATATTAGATCCTAGAAGATCTTTGGAGAGATTTTGATGGTTTGTGTGACTAATGAAAATAAAAACTCAGTTCCTGTCTCTTGTCATTGTCCCTGCTCAGGGAAATGTTAGGTATTAAATATTTGGAGGTAAGATTTCAAAACTTGTGTAAATCAAGGGGGATTGACTTCTTTCTAAATTCCTGTGCATTGCACAAAGTTGGCTGAATTAATTTAAAAAGTTTCAGGAGGATTTTTTAGGGACTGGGGTTTTCTCAGTCTTAATTAGTGAGTCTGTTGTTACAAGTGATTTCACTGGGTCAGGGACTGCAGAAAGCTGAGGGGAAGGACTGAGTCCTGATCAGGAGTCTCTGAACTTCAGTGTTCTTTCTGTTCAAAGCGGTTTGCTTCCCTCCCTTCCTTTCCTCTCCTCTTATCTGTTGTTTCTTTAGCATTCACATCTTTGTGAATCAACACCTTAACCACTATGATTTATCCCAGATAATGTGAAACAATCACTGATTTTTGACATTTGTTAATACATTTCATTGCAGCTTTCAGCGGTTCAGTGACTGTTATATGAACCCTGAGCCTGCAATAGGAATCTTTTGTGGAAGTTACAGGTTTAACCATCTCCAGTTGTAAATCAGGGTCCAATAATGCTTCAAACTGGCTCTGTTTGTCATGCAGTGAGATTCAAAACTCTTTCCTAGGCATTGGCTTGCTAGTCCTGGGTGATAAATGATGACACAGTCCTTGACCAGAATTAAACGACAGCCTATCGAGGTTCCCATGCATGATGACAGGAGAGAGATGCAATCAAATATAGACACTTTCTAATGCAAGTATCTTCTTGCTTCTATTATTATAAATGGTTAGAGTACGTGTAAGTGCTAAAGCATTAGCTCCTCATTTTCACTGTGGAATTATACTCAGCGTTTTCTGCTTATCTGAAAGTGAGAGTTCTTCGTTTCCATTTGATCTATTTTTTTCCCCTCCAGCATAATGAAGAGTGATGATACTTTTAGATGTTGACATTTTAGAAAGCTGAGATGGTCTGTAGTAGACTACAAATGATGAAAGCTTAATGAAAGTTATTTTCTCATAATAGCCCTAAATTGGCTATTTTCGCAGAATGGAGCGGGTCCACTGGATTGAGCTTGAACTTTTTACCCCTCTGTGATCCTGGAGTTACCAAAAGTAGTATGGAATGGCTTTAACTGTTTAGCTTTTTAAAATCCAGAGTTAAGAGAACTGGTTCAAGTGTAATTTTGCCGCTGTTCCCAGGTGTAGGATTCTGTAGCTGTGAGGAGCTGAAGGATTGTTGTTTCCTGACGTCCTCCATCGCAAGCCTGACAGTCAGACCCAGACCCTGTGCTGCAGGAATAGTAAAGATCCTAATGGAAAACAGTAGAAAATGGGGATGTTAAACTTCTGTACTAGGATAACATTTTTGTATTGACCAAACTGTGAGCCAAAATATGAAAACTTTAAGTAAATCAGCCTGTAATCATTTCATACGTGTAGACTGGAAATCTCCTAAACCTCATTTCTCTCTAGAGATTTAGGAAGGTTGTTCCAAATACATAACACAGTGAGAATTTCCCCAGATTTTCTCTTTAAAAAAGTAACATCCAAACCCCTGTTTTCAATACCTAAAATTGTTGGTAATTTTGTTGCCCTGATTCATGAAGACATTCTCAGGGTGCAGTCATTTCTCTTGTTCATGTTCCAGTGGGTCAAAGACCCAAGATAATAAACCTAACACATGTTTAATGCATTTTTAAAACCAAGTTATGGCTGGTTTTCTGTCCTCAGATGTAATTTTTTAGATACCCGTCTCTCTTAGCTATTATAGTAACAGTTTTTCAGGACATATGTGTTGATAAGAAAGGTTGACTTTAATTCTTGTAGTTGTCTCAAGCTAAAGACAGGTTTGCAATATTTCAACAGTCTTAAAATGCCATCAGCATCCTGGGCAAACACATTACAGAGATACAAATGATTTCAGACAGAATGTGACTCTATCAATTTATTAAGCATAAGCCTCTATTTATAGGTGATTGATAGAATTAATGAGGAAAACTCCACTTTGGTAAATCTTCATTTTCTAAGCCTGAAGTTCCCAGTAAACTGTTTGTTCACCCTACCAATTTAATCAAAGTATGTTGTTGAACTTCCTAAGGAAATGTTCTAGTTGCTTGGCAATGGACTGTGGAACAATTTGTTTAAAGTTCAATGAACATAGAACTAGAGTAATTTATTCAAATCCACCACTTATTAAATCAGGATTTAACTTAATTTTTTTTTCCTGACTAATAAAATGGACTTGAAAAGAATTAGCTAAACCTCTGTGGAATTGTCACAAAATAATTCTGATGACTATGTTGTCTATTAGTTTTTACTGCCAGTAAGGAAGGCAAATGGAGATGAATACATTCCCCATTGTTTTGTGGATTGTCAGAAAGGGATTTATTTTTAAACAGTTTATTGTCTCAACATTATCCTCCTTTCAAGATAAGTAACATGGAGATAATATACCTGCATTTTTATTAGGCATCTGAAGTATTTGAACATTTCACAAGAAAGGGTATTTTCTTTCTCTGTCACCAGTGAAAAACAGAGACTGCAGGTGCTGAATTGGGATACTTTTCTGATGGGCATGAATAATTTAACAGCTTGAATTTAAAATCTTACAACAAAAAATACATTTTATTTTAAATATCAGTTCTGGCTCAATTTTACTAATGCGTGCATTTCCGGTTGGAGAGTTGCTGCTCCTTTAATCTTACAAAGAAAGACAAATACAACATGACATATTCTTGAAATGTCAAGCTCACCTGCAGTCACTGGATTTCAGCGTGGAACTCTCTGAGCTTTTGATCAGAGCCATAAAACATCTTTTATTATGCGTTAGGACCTGAAAGAAGGAAACGTGAGATTGGGAGAGTTGTGCTGTTGTTAAAACATTATCCTCACTACCTGCAAATCCTCTTTAGATCAGGGCACCAGAGTCCTGTGTCCTCTAGGGGAAAACAAAGCAAGACCGACCCAGGAGCCTGCAGACTTAGTATAAAACAAGCTGTAACAGAGGAAAAAAAGAAATGCATTTTCTTGTCTCCCCAGTGAGAGAATATGAAATATTTATCTAAGCATCAGTCAGGTCCATGGGATCTACAGCTGTCTGCAACCCCAAGGCAATTAAGCTGATTTTTTCCTGCCCATGCTCTGTTTTGCAGGGCTCTCCGACATGGGCAGGGTGCAGACTGCAGCTGAGATGACACGAGCTGGCAGTGGCTGCTCGCAGCTCCGTGCCAGCCCCCTCCCAGGCAGTGGCTCTGGCTCAGACATGTCCAAGCAAGGCCATTTATCTGCCAGCAGCAGCAGCAGCAGCAGCAGCAGCGTGTCCTACGCTCCCCGAGCTTTGGCTCCATCCCGGGATGAATGCACAGACAAGTGCACGCTCCTGGTGGGCTGGCTCTCACAATTTCAGGAGACAACCAAGACAAAGCTTACAGCAGGGATGATTGGAGGCAGCAAGCCCTACTTCCTAAGAGTTTTGACATGTTCAGTCAGGATTTTGAAAATATTTTGTGATAGCATCCTCAATGGGAATCACAGGGCAGGACTGCATTTATGAAAAAGGCAGGATGTATTCCTGAGACTCCTTCAAAGACTAAATGTGAAAATAATTATGGAAAATTACAGAAGAAGATGGCAAGTTGATGAATTCCAAACATTACCGCTTTCCAAGTAGATTTTCCCTGGCAAACTTGACAAATACTTGTAATTTGTGTTGTAGATTGCCATGAGGAAAAATGATGAGAATGAGCTAAAGGAATCAAACCACAAGGCAAGGAATGGATTTTAGAGATTGAACAGGGGGAAGCCTTATGTAAAACTGCCTTTGATGACTTCACAAGAATCATTTTCCTAGGGGAATTGTAGGATTTTCCTGTGTGTATGCATGAGTGTCTGAAAGAGATTTTAAATAGTCTGAAAAAGACTTTCTTTATTTTCTCTGTCTATTGGACACCATTTAGTTCTTTCCAGCAGAATATCTTGGTTCCAATGCCACCAAATGTTATTAATTTTTCTTTCTATTTGGATTCTCTGCTATGTTATCACTTCCAACACAGGATGAAAGTCTTCAGTTCCTAGTTAATTAGCATTCCATGAGCAAAGCCTCACGTGGTGTAGAATTCACTCTGCCCTATTGCACACCTGTCCAGAGGATCCTCAGCATAACAAATGATTCCCCATGGTTTTCTTTTAGTAAGGAGTGTTTCAAGAACAAAATGGTACAGGGCAGAAGATAGTAGCCACCATTTCTTGAGTAAACTCTTACACATTTTAAATATTTTGTGTCTTGATTAACTGAGTGGTTAGTCTCATAACTATTAGCCACCATTTAACTCAGTGTTTGACTTCACTCCACTTAGTAAAAATACAAACAACTCTTAGGAAATGAGCTGAGTAGATTTAGAGTTTATCATGAAATGATGGAATTGTTAAGGTTGGAAAAGCCCTCTGAGATCATTGAGTCCAACCACTAACCCAGCACCACTGTGATCACCTCCAAACCCTCTCTCCAAGTTCCACAGCCACACGTTTTTTGAATGATTCCAGGGATGGTGACTCCAGCACTTCCAGGGAAAGCTTGTTCCAATGCTTGATCACCCTTTCAGTGAAGAATCTTTTTCCTAAAATCCAATCTAAACATCCCCTGGCACAACTTGAGGCCATTTTCTCTCATCCTGTCACTTGTCACCTGAGAGCCAAGACCAATTCCCCCTTACTACAACCCCAGGTTGTTGTAGAGTTACATTTCTTCTTTCTTCTTTTATTGTAAAATCCACAGAAACTAACAACATTTGGGGAAAATGTGCTAAACCAAACTATTAATAAATCTTCTCTTCGATTTCTATGCTTATTTTTTCGTCAGCATGCATGCTTGCCATGAGAATGGACTCACAGCATTGAAAGCTTAGATGCCTTAACAAAGGGATTCAGAAAAGTTGCATTATCTAGAAATGAAAAGTTAAAAGCCACAGTGAAAATGGCAGGGCCTTACCACGGTTATCAGGGTTGAGAGGAGACATCAGGAATATCAATGACTTCAGAAGCAGCCAGAAGTGTCTGTGGAAAGGGAGGTGCTTTGGAGAATGTGTGTCCTACACCTCTGGTGAGCAAGAGTTACAAGAGATCAGACGTTTATAAAGAAATGTGACTTTCTCAGTAATATGATTTTAGCAGAGCCTAGTGTTTAGTGAGCCTTGTGAGAGAACCTGTTGATTGCAAAGCTCTTAAAAGTTAGTGCAGTAATCCCCTCAGCTTCATTAAATTATTTCAGGTGAAAAGGGAGAAAAAAGGCAAAGAAAAATGATACTGAACATACTTTGAATTACAGAGGATTTTTTGGTTTGTGTGGGGGTTTATTTTATTTTCCCTTTTTTTTTTAATAGTGGAATAAATGAAAGAGTGCTTTATTTTCATTTGCATTCATATAACTAGCTGCTAATCCTTCCTTCAGTCTATTCACTTTGTTTCCATCATAGTTTGGCACATTCACTAGCACTTACAATGTAATTATGTAGGGAAAACTTCCTAGAAAGGAATAATGAAAGAGAATTTTATCCACTTGCTCTTTTACAAGTGAATTCAGGTCCAAAATGTATAAAATGTATTTCTGCCAAGATTTCCTTATCTGTGAGGTGAAAGAGCCTTCCCTATATGTGATTATATTTAGAGCATAATAGGAATAACTATTTCTTAAGCTTAATGGAAGAGATGTGCCAATTAAAAAGCTGATTTAACTTCCCACGGCAATGAGAATGTGGATAGGTTCCTTTAAAAGAATAGTGCAGCATATTTAAAGATATTCAAATAACAGTATAGGGTTTTTCAAGAGATTTTACTTTCCATATCAGTGAGAACAGGGGTAGGTTTCCTTTAAAGAATGGTCTAGAGTATTTAAAGAGCTGCTTGGCAGATATATAGAGAGGAGAACTGTGTTTTGTGTCGTATTCCTGCAGATGGTTTTATTAGATCGTTAAAAAGTTATATACAAAGAGCAGCATTTCTTACCAAGAAAATGAGATTTTAAAATAACTCACATTAGTGGTCAATCCTTGTTGTGTATGTTTGAGTTCTAACAGCTGTAATGATTTGTTTTAAAGGAGTCATCTGAACCTGTGCTGATTTTTAAGCCTTTACTGATTGATTTGACTTGTTTGATGTATTATAAATCACACAGCTATAAAGTCACAGTAAAAATTCCATTAAACTTGTGAGGTAAAAAAAAAAAAAAAATCCATAAATAAACCAGTACAAGATGCAAGACGGCAGCAAACGTGCTATTTCTTTTCCTTTTTTAAAATTTAAGTTTAAGTTTATAGCCAAGGCCATTTTTATGTGAAAGAAAAACAATGGCAACAAATAAGAATCTAGCAGGCATCTCACTATGGGGGTGTGTTTTATTTCCTGTACTTGAACAATATTTCAGTTTCCTTCACTGTGCCTCTATAAAGGTGTTTTTTGGTAATTCATTGAACAGAACTGGTTTTTGTTTGCAAATTAAGACTCTTGATCAGGAAAACTATTGTTAAGAACACCTAAAAAAAGCTGGAAGAGGTAAGGACTTCCAGATATAATCACTCTTGTTTCTAATTCTTTAATCTTTGTATTTTCACAGTCTAGTACTGTTTAGGCTGCCTAACCAGGAGTGATGCTGAACCTCACACCAGACTCTTATTTTCTGGGTGATTTCTTGTTGCTCTGTATTATGTGCCTTTTCACTTTCATATGTTGGCTGAGTTGATAAATACTGAAGTAATTCTTTAGAAGTGACAAAAATTTTGTGCTTGAGATCTCCAAAAGGAAAAAGAACTAATGGTCTCATATTAAATGTCTTAAAAAGCCAAATGAGTTATTCCAGCTTACACAATTTAGTCATCATTCTTGCAATTTTCTTAATAAAAAAATAAAAGCTTAAATGTAAATTAAACAGATTTTTCATTGAAATGGGGAAATGTTAGAAGGTACTTTGTTTTCTTTAATTTTATCTTTTATATCTATAAATTCAGGATAAACTCATTTCATTGTGTCTCAGCATCTTCATGCATAGACACAATGAATAATAGGGCACAAGACTGGCATTTTGGGTTTTATTCTTGCTGTGACAGGGCACGTTCTGCTGGTTGGTTAAACTGATTTGAGCTGTGCTTTGGCTCAACAGTGAAGGAGGGGGGTTTGTGTGTGACACCTGTTAACTGGCTTTTAAAACATCTTTGAAATATCTTTGGCTGATGTCGATGATTCCTGTGCCTGTTTCTCATCAGTGAAATGTGGCTGAAGTTCTTCTGGGTTTCTCTGCTGTAAAAGACCAAGTGATTCACTGAGTTATGCTTTATATCCACATTTCAGCACTGTCACATGGACAGAAATCCCTGACTCTCCTCACCCTCATTCTGTGACTTGCATTTCTGGTGCTCCACTGCAGATGTAGTTGGTTGTGCTTGATGGAGCCTCTGCCCTGGTCCAGTTTGTTTCCTTGTTTCCTTCAGAGGGACAGGGTAATCCCCAAAAAATGACAACCCAGCTTTTGCCATGCACTGAGTGCTGGAAACTCTGCTTCTGGCACTCGGTGCAGTTGGTTGCATATTTGGATGTGCTGTAAGTGTAAAAGGGTGGATGCATGGCTGCCTTTAAATGGTGTCAGGCCAAATAAACACAGAGTGTGCCCCAAATATTGTATAGCAAAGGTTGGGGCTCATGAACTCCGCAAAGGTAAATACACCTGCTCAGGGTGTGTCCAGTTCCCTCCACTTGCTCTTGATTCACAGACTTTCTGAAATTTGTCAGTAACATTCCAGATAACTCATCTGCCACAGGATCACAACAGAAGGCTCAGAAAGCAGCTCCTTGGTCTCCCCTTTTGTTTTCCTCTCTTTTTTTCCCCCTATTTCCTTGTTTCTTATTTCAAGTACTTTATGGAGCACATCTCATTAATCTCTTATCAGATTCCCTCTGTTGGTCTGTCATTTCATCCACACTTCACAATCCTGACATCAAGTGCTGTTCTTGACAGGTTGAATATTTGTTCCAGAAGAAAACCTCGGGTTTATGTTTCTCCTGCGTATGCAGAAACCATTACAATTAGATAGGAAAGAGTAGTTTGGTTGTTTTACTCAAAGGAATGACATTCTGTTGTTCTACAGATGCACACACATGAGATTATTACAAAAGAAGGAATAGTTGGATAACTGCGCCCTTTAACCATTCAAATCCTCTTGGCAGCCACCACAACTTCACAGAATGTGGTGTTTCAAATACTGCAGTGGAAGAAATAGCTGTTATCTCATGCACTGGGACTTACACCATCTTTTTTTGGTAAAGAATTTTTTGTATGTCTTTTGTCAGTTAAACTGATAAATAACCAAATGGGAATTTTAAGGAGCAGCGTGAGGTTTGTCGTGGCAAGAAGTCTCAGAGAACACCTGGAATTACTTCTGATGAAAAAAAAGAGAAATATGTTTTATTACTGCTCTTACTGCTGAGTACCCTTGTGTTAATCACTTTATCTGTCCTGTACACTGATGCCTGCCTCCTTATCTCATGTTCTTCCTGCAGCTTCTTAGAAACACTTCGGCTTGTTCAAGGTTCTTCTTTGTTAAAGTCATGGGTTTTGCTCGTGTCAGCCCCAAACTGCTGCAAGATTAGTGCTCCAAGATTACCAGGAGCTCTCTACAAACTTCTTGACAGGATTAGGAGAGGCCATTGCTGCTTCAGATAATGGTGATAATCCAGACTGGTGAGGCTGCAAGCGGTAGGGAGGTGTAATCAGAGAGATGCCAAGATATCCTATGTAGTGTCTGAAAGTAGGGCACAGGAATGGGAAAGAGAGCACAGGAAAATGTGCTCAGTACACCTGTAGAACAGCGGGGGGGGGGGGGGGGGGGGGGGAGTGTGATACCTGCATTTATTTCAGCTGCCTTGGCTGCACATGTTCCCCTCAATATCCATTTGCAGCATGAAAAGCAGTTACAAAGGCCTTGCTGCCCACAGCAGTGCTTAGATCTCCATGTGTTGGACAATAACAAGTGGGAAGATGCTCACGTGAGTGCCAAAGAATTGCAGAAGAGAAAACTGTGTGAGAAACCTCTGTGGTGAGATTGTGACCACCGCTGGAATAGCTGCTGCATGCCAGAGCCTGGTTTGTTTTCTCCAGCAGAGCCTGGGGGCTCTCAGCTTTCCAAAGGGAAGAGCAGAATGTTGGAAAACCTTCTGCACTGGCTTTTCCTGTGGATCACTGGTGCTGGAATAGCCAGAGCTTTAGGAAGGCGAAGCCAGGGTGTGGGGAATGCTTCTTGCTGAGCTGAGCAGAGAATAGCAGCAGCGCTCGCTCTGCCTTTGATGTCTGCTGTATTTGACAGAGTTTCCCGGGTGGCAAGGCTTCTTTCTGGATGAGGGTCCTGTTAGAAATAGCTCATTCAGGAGACATCAAATAGTTCCCAATTTAGCCTGGTTTAAAGGAACTCAATATTGGAAGGGAAGCAGATGCCAGTGTGATAGCAGCAGGTAGGTAAATGTATGTAGGGTGAGTAAGCAAAGGAGCCACTTCAGAGTACATGGGAAAAAAAAAAAAAAAGAATCCATTTGCCTTTTGCCAGTTTGCATTTAGCTACATCTTCTGAAAGTGTCACTGAAATAAGGTTTTCACATACTTGTTATTCACGTGTAAGGAGTAAAGCTGGGGAGGCTGAAATCCTTTATTCAGACACAGTAAAAAAGGGTGTGAAAACATCATTCAGGAGACGTGGCACATGGAGATGTGAGGGAATTTAAAGACTGGGTTTGAGCAAGGGTGTGGATGTGTGCACCTCTCCTGGCTAAAAGAAAGCCCTGAAGACAGGTCCAGTTTCTGAAGGGCTTTTCCCACCTTGTGATACAATGAACCTACAACTTTCCCCTTTCCTACCACCCTTGAACATTATTCAAACATCTGATTTCAGAATGCCAGCTGGTTACTCTCTGCACTTTAGCCCTTCCCTCATGATGTGGTGTGTTGCCTGTGCTCACAGTACCAGTGGTGACCTTGAAAAACCACGATTCCAGGTCTATTCTTCCAATTCCCAGGAGATGGCCTGGTCTGGTGGTGGTGTCCTGTGGCTGCCCTGTCCTCCTGGCCCCGTGGAATGCTCAGACAGAGCAGGTACCCATGAGTGCAGGTGATTTATTTGCCTGCCAAGCTGATGCTTTCATAATGAGTCTAATTAGTTTCAAATTTACCTGTTCCTTGTGCTCTGCATCAGAGTGGCTTGCTGCAGTGTGAGATGTGCTCCACACACCCAGCACTTCCAGACTTTGGAATGTTTTCTCTGTACTCTCTCCTGTATATCTCCTTCAACAGATTTTCCAAAAAAGTTAAGTGTTCTGGGTCTTCAGCACATTTTAGTATTGCTCAGTATTGATGGACAGATAGCGTTGAATCCAAATTTACTGTGACAGAAGAAGATCCTCTTGCCTTAAATATTTTGCAGATACTTAAGAATATCCATTACTATAACACCAAAGTTTGACTTTCCTACTGGACTGAGTTTGAATATCCTGGGAACACACAGAGGCTGAACATCCCTGTTTGCACTCAGCAAAGCAGCACTTCAGTGCAGTTTATGCAATGCCACATGTTTTTTTCCTTCTGAATGTTTTTCATGGTTTTTCATATTTTCATCGTTACAACTTCCACAAGTACTTGGAAGATGTTTCTTTTCATGCTAGTCAAACATCCAGCATGAGATTATAATATCATCTGTCTCTGATTGCTATTTTGCCTTGTTCCCTTCACTAGAGGATTGTCAAATGGGTGTAGCTGATGATACTTCACAAGCTGACTGAACAAAAAAAGGCTAATTTTTTTAGTACTGACAGTATTTGCACTGTATATATGATATAGAAATAAACTTGCAATCTCACATAGAACAGATTTACAATCTGGACCACTGCAATTAAAGAACAAACTGAATCCAAAACCAAATTAGAAGAATCTGATATAGATAAGTGTTTGTGCAGTGAAAAGGAGGGATTTTGGTTTTTCTTTTCTGCATTTGTTTGAGGAAAAAAATAATATTTTTTATAATGTTCTTTAATGACAGTAATACTGAGATTTTTTTATATGATTCGTTCTGCTGAAATGCTCAGACCAACAGTGAGTGGTTTATTCCTTTCTCACACTGACATCTCTATGACATGAGCACATCAGCTGAAGGCATTGTACACACAGAAAAAAACATTTCTCAGTGCTCAAGTATCAGTTGCCACAGTCAAACAGAAAAAAAAAAAAATAAAGACAAGGTTTATATTTCCAAGAGTACATCCAGATACTACTTTCAAGACGTATTTCACTTTAAAGGACTTTTTGAAGAGGTGCTGGAAACACTGTTCTTATCATGCACAGTATTACAAAAGATTTTTCTGGAAAAATGTCTGATTAAATTCAAGATGAGAAGTTAGAAGTTGTTTGCTGAACATTCCATTAACAAAATCCCTTATAAAACCACATAAACTCCTGCACTGCACTCAACAGAGTAGAATTTCTAGGTACAATAGCAAATTGTGAAATTATCAAAATGCTCTTCAATTAGATTTCTTTCTTAATCCGTGGGGAAATGGTATTTTCACAGGGTATCCCTGCTTCCTCTCAGTTCTGTGAGTTTGAGAGTTGCAAAAAATAAAATTCTATCAATAGCTTAGAGCAGACTTTATACCCTTAAAAAGAAGAGAGATGCAGCACGCAGTTCAGATGCACTTCTGGGTAGTGGATGTTTATTAGCACCCTCCAGAGATCTGGTTTTTTTTTTTTAAATAGCATCCCTGTTTCATGTGTCAGCATATTGGCTACAGTATAAATGTATTTTTTGTTATTAACCTATTTCCGTTTGTGATGGCATGATCTGGATGTATTGCATTTAGAACTTTCTCTTACTTTTGGAAGAATTTCTTTATTGCAAAGACATTGGACCAGATTTTTTCTCTTGTGTTTACCCTTAATTTCACTGCTGATGCTTCATCACTCCTGAATGATACCATGGAAATCACGTGTGTTCTCCAGAAGAAAGTCTCCCTTTCTCAGTTACATTTATAAGAGAGTGAAAAAAGAAGTACACAAATATAATTTATATTTCAAACTTGTAGCCTTTGTCTTTTTTTCTTTAGGATATGTGCTTATGCTTACTGAACTTAACTGGAATTTTGTCATTGAGTTCAATAATGTGTAATCTTGTTCTTCATTTCTATTAAAAGTTATGAGTTCTGTTTGTCCTGAAAGTCTCTCTTGAGAAAGACAATTACTGTCACAGCCACTGGCTGGTGGAACGGAGCCCAGCTTATTGGATTTATTACAAGTATTGTCAGTTGTAGCTCTGAAATAAAAAGAGACACTTAAATGGACTCCTGAAAGGTGCATATACAGACTTCCAATAAATGTATTTTATTTTGGATTTGTATCATTTTATTTCATGTGGCTTGCATATTTTCACAGCCCTTGTTCTGTGAAAACCTCTGCCATAATCGAGTTTTGGCTCCATGAGAGTACCAGGATTATATCATCCTTTTCTTGTGCCTCCAGTTTGTGATCATTGTGTTTGACTTCACAATAACAGTGACAAAATGAGTGTTGACAGAACCACTTTGAGGCGTGGGTCCCGTTTCCTGATGTGACATTGTCTCCAGAGCCCACGGAGCAGAGGTTTTCAGCTTGGAAAGCACCCGACTGTCTCTGTCAGCTTTTGGCTCTCTCTGCCTTAAACCTTTGCAGGTGGTTGGGGAAGAGGCTGGACAATAGAGTGAATGAACAAATATCTAATTGCATTTTAATGGCCTTTTCCCTAAAGGTTCCTTCATACTTGGTTAAGTACAGGGCCATAAAAGTATAAAGGTAAATTTTTGCTGTCCAGTCAGCATGACAATGAAGACTTTCTGGTTGGAGCTATTTAACATCAGTCAAGGAAATTTGTCCTTTTTCTGACATAATTGGCTTGGCTCTGGATAATTGCAGATCTAATAAACTGATCAGGAAACCTTAATATTTTTCAGCAATATAATATCTTCACAGATAAAGTGACCTATAGCTTCTACTTTGCAAATGTGGCTCTTAGTGGCTGCACCGAGTGGAGCTGCTGAAGTCAAACCTGTAAAATGGAGAAGCACAGGAGCACTTTATCAAAGCCATCTGTAATATTTAAGCAGAATGAAATTAGCTGGGCACAAATGAGATCAAAGCCTTAAGTGAGGTTTCGAGGGTGAAGAAAAGGCTGCAGTGGTGAATAGCGATTACTTGTAGTTAATTTAAACTTACGGAAAGATTTTAAGGATCAAAGTTGGGTCTTTTGAGAAAGGGGATTCATCCGATTTCCTCTACTTATATTTTTCCAACATAAATTTATCTTGATATATTTTATTAGCTTTTTACTGCTTTTTTTCTTTTCTTTTTTTTTTTCCTTTCTTCTTTTTTTCTTTCTGTAAGAGCAGGAGCACTTTGGCTTTTGTCTACTGAAACTCTTCAGCTTTTGTTTATTAAAACCACACCAGGGTTACACCCTGGGGTTACTCTGTTGCTGTTTCTGGGTTTCCAGCTCATGGTATGCAGACAAAAACATTTTTCAGTGTATTTCTTATTTATTGAAGCATAAAACTATTTGATCTTTCAAGTATGCAACAAAGCCAAAAATATTAATATTGCATTCTTAGTTAATTCCATTACAGTGCTATTCAGCAAATACACATTGGCAAGTTTCTGTTTGTTTTCTGTTTGGCTTCTAATGCTTCAAAAAATTACTTTGGCCATTATATTTATTATATCTTTTCAAACTGTTGTGCAATAGTGATAACAGCAAAACAATTTGTCTGCTACTAATTGGATAATATATGTGAAAAAAGCACATTTTAATGAGTGAATGATATATAGAGTTCCTTATTTGAAACTTATTAGCTAATAATACACCTTCAACACTAGTATTTGTCAAAAACCTCCAAAAATGTTTCCTTTTTAATTTCATGCTAGCATTTGACAGCTGTGGCAATACCAGTATTTATTATTAGTATACAGCTGAATGGCATTTTAAATCAAGTCTATTACAAATTGTCCTGCTCTAAAGTAATAAAATTAATAGCTGTGTAGCAAAATAATAAAGCAAAGATTAATCACATATTGCATGGGAATAAGAAGTCTCTTGGAAATTATATTTCCAGGGATATTTAGCAGTAATTTTGCTTTCCTTAGCAATTTATTCTGATAATTTAACGTATGTCTTACAATTTTAACAAAAAGTGCTGTTTAGAAAAATGTTGCCTTCAGCCAGCTCTGGTTTTCCTGCTGGTAGTCAGGGATTAGGAGCAGCACAAGTGGTACAAGTTGAGGACACACTGGCAGAGTTGTCCATTCAGCCAGGCAATTGCTTCCACTCCTCTGGCTAAACCTTTAGGTAGCATGAAGTGTTAATGTTGATCCCAATAAAACTGTCTCCAGTTTGAGCCAAGAAGGAATTTGGCACCCTGAGTTTGAAATTTTCATCCTTAAAAGGCTTCCCTCCACCTGCTGCTGTCACCAACATTTACAGCCACGCTTTGTCTTGCTGTTCCCTGATAAGCTGAGAAAAAGCAGAGTTGCAATTCAGCTGATCTCCTGGGAGTAAAGATGTGCATATTGGGGATTTTCTTTCCTTCAGATCACGTTATGAGCACGATTTATATCCCTCAGTTTTGAGATGACAGTCTTTTTAAGCAGCCTTCCAAATCATGATACCTTCTCTGATGACATCCTGTATACAAAAGCAGACTTGCTGCAGGTGCTGACTGGAAATGTGGGAGAAAGGGAACTTTTCAAATTGACTTTTCTTCCACCTTTTATTTTTAAATATTAGTGCTCTTAAAATGTGGGGTTTACCCCCTAAAGTGAATGGCAGAGTTTCAATACAACATCGGTATAAGGATTATGAATCTTAAGGTCTGAAATCTTTTTAGTCTAACCTCCATTTTCTTCTTCCTTTCAGTTGGAGCCATGTTTAAAATTTCATCCTTGAAATTTCATCATTGAAAATCACAATTTTTATATCTTCAATTCATCAGCTTCTTCCACTTACTACTAATTATGGCCTGGGGGAATAAAAACTTACTGGTTTCTTTAAGACTGAAATAGAAAGCTGGGAGTTTGTAAAATACTGTTGTTTCTCTTAGTTCTTGACTGCTGGCAGTGGTGAAGCACTTTCTGTTTGTCCCATCATTCTAGCCACTGTCATGAAAAAAATTCATCATTTTTAAGGCTGCTCCATAGGAAATGGTCCATAAGAATTGTGCTAAATCACTTCATCCCTCATAATCCAGACATTCAGCTGCATACACAGATCTCCACAAGGAAGTTTAAAAAGCTACTCCTGGTAAATATTTATAAAATGTGTAATTCTGCACTTACCTACTAATAACCTAAATATCACATAATTAAGCCCACTGTTTAAAAAAAAAAAGAGAATCTGCACTGCAAAATCATATGAATATGAAATCCAGAAAGATAGTTTAAATTTAGATTAGAGTTTTGGGATGATGTGAGTGTCTATAATTGGCCCAAACCCACTGATACCTTCTTGTGCTGTGTTTCAGGAGGTTTAGACTCTCGGAGTTGACAATACTTGATGTCTTTAAAGATGTAAAAGTGTGCATCTCCACAGATGACTTTCTGATGCCTTCCTTGAAGAGATGTAAATTCCAAAACTACTGTCACCACTTGAAAGTGGCTTAATATCTCTGTTTTTAACAAAGACACACATGGCACAACATGTACACTTAAGCTTATTTGGAGGTTGTCTAGACATGATGCACGGTTTGATGAAAAACAAAAGGTCAGTGGATACAAACAATTTTCACCATTGATTCATTGCAGAATGTCCCCACCTGCAGGTCTCTGATTAGCAGATGAGTCAGGGAGAGGAGCTTAAAAGCAGAACTTCTCTCAGGGCCAGCAGATCTCTACCTCGCTGCTCAGCAGAGAGACAGCAGGTCTCACTGGGGAGAACAACACTTGTACCTCGAGGAAAGAACAAAACAATTGATACATATATTTGTCTACTTTTCTTTACTGTTTCTTACAGCAATTAAATATAAACATGTTTGGGATGTATGAACAATTTTGGGGGGAAGAAAGATGTTAAATCTGCACAGCACCTTGAAGAACTTAAAATGGAGATTGGTGCTAACAGCCAATAGGGTCCATTTTTAAATGGGCTTCTCTGACTAAAGAAACCTGAAAGAGGACAGAGTTCCAGGGAGGTTTTGTCAGGAAAGCATCTAAAGGAATTCGGTTGGACACAGGAAGAGAGAGGCTTTTAGGATGGAATCTTGGTCTGATAGGGTACCTGTGGTTTCTCTGTTGTTCTTCTTGTAGCCATGTGAAACAGTAATGTCTAATTTGGAAGGTGCGTACATGAATTTTATTTTCAGTTTCCTTTCCATCAAGTGTAATCTTTTAAAGTGCAGTGTCCTGGTCAACATCCAACTGCCCACCAAAGGGTGTCATCTGTAAATTAGGATACTGGAATCTGGATAAATATTCAGCTTTCATTAATGTTCTACTCTAGGATATTTAAAGAGTAATGGTGTGTAGCCCTCTGGTAATTTTATAGGCCATTTAGTGCTGTGGTGTTGAGGTGTGGAAGAAATGTCCTCTAGCGAACAATTTTTGCTTGCATGGGTCTCTGGAAAGCAAAAAGGTACTAATAGCTGCAGTCAGCAAGGTATCGTGATGTTCTTCCAAATCTGAGGGTATGGTTGGGTAGGAAATTTAATATCCATGAACACTAAAATACGATATAAAAATCTGGAGACCCACGGCAAGGATTTCCCGAGTGGTTTTTGGCTCGTGAACAGAGCACATTTTAAACAGTGTTGTCTGCACATGCTGCTGTTTGGAAAGATGTGTCCCATGAAAACAAATAAGATTCCTTCAGTTTGAAAATGCCAGAGTATTTACTTGCTAAATAAAATATAAAGAAAGCTGTAAATATGCTTCATTACAACACAGCCTGGTCTTTAGAGGATTTTGAATAGCTGTTGTGCACAGTGGAAGACAAATTAATCTCTCTGAATCTCTCTCAGCTGAAACATTCTAATGTTAACTAACAGTTTCTAGTGATCAAAGTGATTTAGTTAAATTATTTATTTGCATATGCATTTAAAATTTTTTATTGTTGTAGCTCAGGGGAAGAGAAAGGAAGGGGGAAGGGGAAGAAGGTGGTCTTGAGAGAATTACCTGAGATTTAAAAGCAGCTGGCCCTGCCTTGTCCTACTTTCAGAGGTAGATCAGGCAGCTTTGGCCACCAAATCTCATGACTGCCATATGCTCTTTGTTGTGGCTTCTCACCATTAGAATTGCACTCATCTCTGCCTTTTCTCCTTTTAATTAGTAATCAAAATGATTAGAAATAGATAATTTCAATCATTAAAGCCATGTTTTTTGTATCCTACTCTAATCAAAATGCTTGCTGGAAGTGTGAATCTCTACGTTTTCCTGGAGGGCCTATAGAGGTTGTGTTTGTTTTATTGTCTCCTTCCTGTTCTCTGGATTGATCTCTATAACAGGAAAATTGTCTGCTTAAAAATCAGAACCAGGTCGTGTTTGTCATGGAAAAAAAGTCAGTGGAAGGTTGAGGTTATAGCATTGCTTTATTTTCCTCTCCTCCCCCTGGCCAAGTTAATGGGTTGCAATTGCACCTCGGTGCTTTCAGTCCGTGGTGTGGCAGGTGTCAGCCAGGCAGCCCCAGGAAATAAACTGATTTATGACAGCTAATTGGGGTGCAAATTTGTTTGCATTGGTGTTGGAAGCCTGGAATCAATACCATGTAACAAACAAAGCAACTGAACTATCAAATCTTGTATAGCTCAGCTTCAAAATGCAATAGGCAGTAAGTTTTGTTTTTAAAAAACCCCAAAAACTGTGAGCAAAAATGATGCTGGGAGAAAAGTGCCTGTCCTTAGTATTTACGGCATCATTCCTGTTCTATTTTTAGTTCTAATGCCTTTGAAACTTTAAAAAAAACCCCCCTCAAACAAACTCCAAACAAAATAACCTACAACAAAACAAAACATGCAGAAAGCCACCTAGAAAGGTCAAGGGAAATCACTTTTTCTCTTATCACCTTCACCTCTGTGGAGACGCTGATTCTCGGAATTCGTAGGAGGAATATTCTATTTTGGCTTTCAAAAATTAGGTAAATGTAAACAGAATATTGTTCTGCATATTCTCAGAAAGAGGCATCAATCTGTATGCTCTGACAGTCTTTACTTTTGTTGTCTTTAGGGCTGCATTTAAAGGATTGCCTTGTCATACCTGTCAAGTAAAATACATATGAGAAAGGGTCCAAAATAGTAATTAAGATGTTGGTGATTTTTTTTTTTTTTTTTCCTTCCTCTTCTGGAATAGGAGATCTTTATTAAAAGGTTAGAGCAACTCCATATTTTGATTTTTTTTCAGGCATTTTTACAAAGACTCATCCCAGAAAGAATTCAAGAAATATGTGTTGGCCACATAAGCAAGTGTCGTGTTTGTGTCCAGACGCCAGCATGTCAGTTCATACACCCAGAGATATGGGATAACACAAGTTATCCTTGTCTCTGTGGGATTCTGGAGGAGGAAGCCTCAGAACAGGGAGTCTTTGTATGATTATTTGTTCTGATATTTTTTCTAACAAAACCACACAATAAACTCAGCATCCTGTACTACGGCAATGTGGTGAGAGCAGATAAACTTATTTCAGGTGGCAAGTTACAAATAGCAGTTCTGACTGAAAAGAACAACTTGAATCTAATAATAACTATAACTGGTTAATTACATTGCCTCAGATCTGCTTTGTGCTCTTATCAAATATGAACAAGACCTCTCTTCATTGCTCATGAATGAAAGTGTATTAAACTGCTAATTGTTGCAGTTACTTTTTATGGAAGAATCAGTAAATGAAGTATTCTAAGATTAGTTTCAGGTCTATCCTGTATTATCGTGTTCTGCAGACAGGACATCATAATATTAAAAATAGACCATTTTATTGGACTCATTTGTACATTGCTGTGATTTTTAAAACAGATGAGGTTTGACCTAACTCTGCTCCCATTGGATCTGTCCATTATCAATGATGCTGTGAGTCTGTGATTTTATACTTAAATTGCTTTTTATTGTTTCCATTTGCCTGCCACCTAAAGAAAAAAGATAATGCATTAAAGTAAATTGCACTGATAAAATACAGAAATTAAAAACTTTTGGAAGACTTGTGAAAGTCTCTTTTTAAAACTGTAAATTAATCTAATTTCTGACCTGACTGCCACCTTTGTTTCCTTTTGATTTTTTCCTTCTGTCAACTCCTGCCAACTGCTTTTGTGACATTGTCAATTATTTATATGGCCTTAATGAAGACGTTTAAACACTTTTTCACTACTAGGTAAGTCCCAGAGAACGATTAGAGCCAAGGTCCCCTGAGCACACAAATTATTGTATGAGTTCGTGAAGTTATTTCTCACAATAAAACCTAACAGGAGATAAATCTGATTTCTGTAGTTCTTGACTGCCTCAGTGGCACTTTGTCTTCCAGTTTTTGTGATGATTTATGGTTGCATCCATGAACACTTGGAAATCAAATCCTCACACTTAGCATGCTTTGATGTGTCTGTATATTTGATTTTACATAGGGATCCATCCCCAGCACAGCGTAAAAAAACTTCAGAAAGAAAAGACAAAAAAAAAAAAAAACAAAAAAACGAAAAAGAATCTTTTTTTGCACCTCTGGATCTTAAATTTCACATGGCATTGCTTCTAGCCTGTCTGTTGTTCAGAATTCAGATTCTTTTTTTCTATGTAAATTATCCTACCACTGTGCTTTTCTTCCCTAACTTGGATGCATGAATTTCATATCTGCATATCAGACATACTTATAATTTTCAAATTTTCAAGCATTATTCTGCTTGATAATTTTTAGCATTTTGACTTTTACATGTTCTCTTTTTCTTGCATTGAGTCTGGACAGAACATTATGAGACATTATTTTTCCCCTTTTTGCCAAGTTCTAAAAGTTTCTGTTTGAATAGCTGCATAATGGTAACTGTAGCAGTTCTCTAATTCAAGCCATCTGCAAAAGTAGTGTCTCCTTGGAAATGCATTAACCTCATCTCGTGGAAATAAAGGAATGTTTGTGTTTTTTCAAAAGGACTCACTTGAAAGAAGAGAAAATCCAGTGTGTGCCTATTTAAGCTTTGGTTTAAATAGCAATCCTGAGCCTTGAAATTTTAAGGGTGGGGTTTTAGAATGTACATTGTTAAAATAGAATGATGGGGGGGGTTGGATTCCTTTAACAGAAATTTCAAGGGCTGTGGAATCAAACCCTGAAGGGAGATCCAATCCTTCTGATTCCCCACTAGTATAATACTTTAATCACTATGAAGATTATTGAGGCTGCCATCCTATAAATCAATATTTTTTCACTGGGTCTTGTCTATGTGAACACAAATACCACCTTTTTCCAAACGTTTGTAATTGTGCTGAGTTTGTGAGTCCCCAGCACAGATCCCTACTGATAAACACAATCAAGAATGCAGTTGCAGTAAACATAAGCTAATGCTTCTTAGTAAAAATGTGTAATTACATTCCTAAAGGACCTAAAGGCCGTGGTAGTATTAAAGTGCACTGGTTTCCCCAAAGTCCTGCACTTTGTCTTGAAAATTGACTTTTAAAAGGGCTCTCTTTTCTTTGTGTGAGATATAACTTACCTTCAAAATTGGCATACCAACGTCATAGTGTGTTCTAATACTGCTTTTAATTAATGATCTCTAAAGATAATGAGTAATCCTGCATTCTACCAGATTAGTTAAAATAGGGACTTCCAGCTGCAGTATAAGGGACTGAGATGGGCAGAGAGTGGCAGAAGGCTCTGACTGTGTTCCAGTGCTTGCAGACAGAGATCTTGGCTGGCTTTCAGCACTCGGGATGTCTCTGTCAGGACAGAACCCTTCTCCTGCCCTTTAATGTCTCGTTAGGTTTTCCATTCTTACAGACTTCTGAATAGACTTCTGATGATGTACTTTGTGATCATTTTGTTCTTCTTTCCCTGTGACCCATTTCTTGCAATACTTTCTGTCTATGTTTAGCTAAACATGCACCCACCTCTCCTTTTTCTCAGCCTCTCTTCGTTGCCTTTCTTTCTGTGTGCAATTAATTCCATATCTATATATTATGTATTTGATCTAGATGTGTGTATTCATTCCACTGAATAGAATCTCTCAAGTACCCTACTATGTGATATCTATAAATTATTCAAAATTCCAGTCATAAATTTTAATTTCATTCTGAACCACATACTAATCTAAGGAGATGTTAAGTAACCTTTGTAATATATGTTGATGTATAAATAGTGGCATTAATGCCTCTGAACATTTCAATAAGTGTTCCATGGTATCATCCCTTCTTCGTCTCCCTCCGTTCTAAAAGCCATTGTTAGCATATGTAATTTTCTGAGTGAATTCTCTGAGCCAGATCCCCCACAGAGCTGCTCCACAGCTTAACCTGTTTTCCATTCATTTTCCTTGTGTGCAGTGTAGGATTGGGTGTGGAGAGTGCAGGTAATTTTGCTAATTGTTATGAAAGAACTGTGGAATGACCTAGGACATGGAAGATCTCTGGGTCTTCTTGCCCAAAACCCAATCAAAGCTTGGCAAACCTTGCTGTGCTCAGAGCCTTTTCCAGCTATTTTTTTAATATTTCCTGGAATGGTGATACCAAAAAACTTTGGGCAACTTATTCCAAGTTGTATTTGTGAATGCTTCCAGGTCAAAAACAAAGAAAAAAGGCTTTGAAGTATAACTATTAGCGGTCCTGTAGCTTCAAGAGGAGATGTTAGTTCGTGTGAGATCCTCCATGTGCATGGTAACACAGAAGAAATAAATCATCTCTGTTTTTATTGATTGAATTTAAGTATGTTTTTTGTTACTGTGTAGTAATATTTGAGTTATCATCTAAGAGTAAGAGTCCTCACAGGTGCCCATCAGCAGAATGCTGCATAGGAGCGCACAAGTATTTTGTTTATTAGTTATGAGTATGAAATGGTCTCACTCGATTTTAAAAATCAAACAAAGCTTTCCTGTGAATTGCTGTGAACCAAAAACAAGTGTTTGGGATTTGTAGTGCAATTCAGTGTCAGAGAATCAAATAAACCACAGAAAACAGTCAGTGGCAGGAAGAACAGATAACTTGAAAGTTACATATTTGGGATATTTCCTAAAGTAACTGCTGACCATGATGGGCAGAGGCAGATTTTACAGCAGTGCAGTGCACCCGCCAGGAAGTCTGTACCAAGCTCTTCCAGCTGCTAATGCAGCGGTATTAGCAGTGCAAGCCATGACAATTGTTCTATCAATAATTACTGAGACAGGCTAAAAAGCAGCAAATGGAGGCCTGAGAATTGTCTGCTGCATCAAACTGTAAAATATAATGACTTTTGAAGGTTGAAGTTTATGAGAGCAGTTCATTACGTGTTCCAAAGAATGCTTTATTTTGCTATTGTTTCTTCATTATGTGGATAGGAAGCACTGTAGCAGAAATTGGGCTCAAGGGAAACGGTGTCTACCAGTAGTTTAACCTTGTGACATTCCACTAAAAAGCACAGGTTGTTCTGAAATACATAATACATGAACTTCTCTGATTGTTTAGCATTGATCAGTACTCAAGCAAATTGAGTTACTCTCTTATTAGCATAAACAGCCAGGCTCTAGCGAGCCTCTTCACCCTCCCATGGTAAGTGGCTGAGGGATTTCTGCTTCTTTTAAACTGAAAGTCAATTTAAAAACCCAACCTGGAAAAGCTCTTTATTAAAGACAAGACAATATTTTGAAGCAACATCCTTCTGACTGCAGAGGTATCTATTTCAACTTCAATGTCCAGGTTGCAGTACAGATTGCTTCTCAGACTTCTTGCCCTCCATTGGCAGGTCTATCTGCAATTTCATTTTCTTCTCTCTCCATAAGTGTATATATACGTTAGAGTTAATTGTAAATGTATGTGTAGATTTCTGCTGTAGCATAATTAGGCTGCGTGTCAATGTTAATAAAACTTCTCCCTTCTCCTCCTCAGAGAAGAAACAGTGAAAGCCTGGTTTAGAGGCAAATTTCCTTTACTTTATGAGAAGTCACAGGTGAAATCTTTCAAAAGCTTTAGAGCTTGTTCTTGAACATCTTTTCCATGTTAACTTTTCACCTTTCCTTCTGTTCACCTTTCCAGCTGCAGAAAGCAAACTGGCCCAAATGGGTGGAATGTTTCTAGTGTAACACAGTCTGATGGAGTCTGCTTTTATCTTCACTTGTACATAATTATAATTGTCAGCATTTATTTTTAACTCTCAGCCCAGGGTAAGGATGAAATATTATTTTGAATCAGGGGTACATGCAAGATTAAGGCTACCCATGTTCTAAGAGCATTTCAACTCTGAGGGAGGCACTTCTGTCGAAATTAAAGTTTGATGTATTGGGAACTAACTTTGATTTTATAATGTTCTGAGACAGGCGTCCAGATTATCAAAGGTAATTTGCCTATAAGACAGTCAGGAAACATCAAAAAGAACCAAGACTAACTCCTATAGCTATAATTGCTCAGCATCTCTGACAGTTTTGAATCCCTCCTTACTATGCTGTGTCAAACACAGTTTGGCTGTTTCAGGTGCTGCTTGGATACCTAAAATTGCAGCAGCATAGGAATCCTAGGGTAGGCCAGGCAGTAAAAACCCATTTTTTTGGGTCTTCTTCCTGCACACTGGTGATGTTGAAGCTGTTTTTTGATAAATTTAGTAAGATGAGTATCTCATAGATAAGTGGAACTGGAGTGTAAATAAAAATATATACTGAGTATAGTATATGCTATCATTTGCACAGAGTTAAAGCTTTCACATAAAGTAATATTGCCAGAATTTAAAAAACACTATGTGTGTGTACCTATTTGACAGAAGAACTTACGTTGTATCAGGTCAGAGAGTTTTCTGTCTTGATTGTTGTTTGCTTCCCAATTTGTTCCTTTCCCCCTTGAGTTCCTAAATATCTTTTGGCTGTTAAATGCCCTTCGTTCTCCTGTTCAGGCACTCCAGAAGTGGAATAATCAGCAGTGAGATACTGATTTCTGGATGTGCAAAACCTCTTTTGTGGTTCTGTGAGACAAGCCAGGATCTGTAATTCTCGATGAAGGTAATGTTCCTTTAGAGTATGGTTAAAGTCAAGCTGTCACCTTGGCCAACACCAAAACACAACCATGAGGAAAAATGTACAGCTGGAAACTACTTCCTTTAGCCTGCACTCCAGAGCAAATAGAGAACCAAATAATGCCCCTTTGGGACCTAAGATTTGTCCAGAGCAGCCATGAGAGCAGAGCTGTTCATCTTCACTGGCCTTAGTCTAGAGCTTCAGCACCTTCAACTGCAGCTTGCCTATTTGAGTACTAAAAAGGGGGTTTAAAAAAGGGTCTTGCGGATCATCCCTTCTCTTCCTGTCTAAGTCTGATCTCACTGTTCTGCTGTCCTGGATCACCCAGAGGAATCTATAACTGACAAGTCACTGGTGGTGGTTGACCCCAATATTTCATTTCTCTGGGCAGAAAACCTTGAGGTGCTGGTCAGGTGCTAGTTATTTGTAGATTCAGCTGGGCAAAAGCTTTGCTGATTGTGAGTAGGTGGGTTGGCCAGGGGGTGGTTCCCAGGCAGGAGGGGCAGCTGTGATTAAAGGGCTGTCTGCTGTGTGAGGGAGTGCCAGGAATGGGGAAGCTGGGAGAGGTAAGAATGCTCCTAACCATGGAGGAATTGCTGTGAGCTGTAACTGTGCTCTGGGTGATTTTGAGGCCTCTTTAACTGGAGGCCTTACTGTGCAAGCTGGAGGTTTTCTCACCCTTTGTGTGCCAGGGTTATATCTCTGTTCCAGCAGTGTTTGTGGCATGAATTCATTCTCAGCCAGGGAGGGCTGAGGAGGCAGCTCTTGCAGTGTGGGCTCAGGAGAAACTTTGCTGCAGTGGTTTAATTGGCTCACTGTGGTGAGGAATTTGGATGTACATGTATGAGCACTTCTGTGATGAGTGTTTGCACAAATAGTAATTGAGCCTTGTTGTCCAGACTTTCAGGAGTTAAATTTCCATTCTAACCCATGGAGCTTTTAATTTTCTTTGCTGAATGGTGAAATAGTGGTTTTATTTGTCAGTAATATTCTTTCTTTTCTCGAAGATGCAGTTTCTTATTTCTCTGACAGTGAAATATTCTATTCCCAAGTTTCATTTGTCTCAGCCTTGCTCTTCTATGTTGCACTCTCCAGCATCATATATTGTAATATCCTGGAGTTCATACTTCTGCCTAGTGTTCGTTGCACTGCATATACTAAAGTAGATTATGATACAGGTTAATAGCAGCAATTTATGTAATTCAGTTATTTTGGGGTGAAAGATTAAATCGCTGCTTGTGTTGTCTTCCTGTTGAAGTATTTCAGCTTTGCAGATAGAATTTGTTTAGATACTTTCCCTGTTTGAATTATAGTGATGCTAAAAGCAATTTTATTGTAGTAGATGTCACTGAGCTTAGCCTATCGGTCACTTGCATTTCCTTGCTTCATTCTTGACACACTTGTGAACTGAGTGTGGATGAATGAGCGTGGGTAACACGAATGGGAGGTCTAGAGATAATTAAATGATTGCCTAAACCCTTTTCATGCATAGTTTTTTTCTTGACAAACCAAAGCTGTGTTATGTACAAAGGTCAGCCTTTCCAGTTAGGCTGTGTGGTTATCAACCCATTTATTTAGGTGTTTTTTATCTAATAACTGGCATGTATTTAGATGGCCACAACAAAGTTCCAATGCATTTATCTTAAAATAGATTAATTGCAGGTTTCCTGTATTCTACCTGGAGGTGCAAATACAAAGTCAGAAGGAAGAAGTGTCAAATAGCTATGGAATTTTTACTCTATAGAGAAACCACCTCCTTCACACCAGGTCCATTTCAGCAGACTTCAGAAGGGCACTTAGCAAGAGGAAGGTGCTGATTTCCTTATGTCCATAAGTCCTGGGAGATTTATAGATGAGTTGGAAAATAAAACCAGTTATTGGGAATGTGCTAATAACAGTTTACTGCCTATATGCCAATATTCTCTCATCTGTAGAGAGAAAATAATCAACCCCATTAGCAGAGTGAGATTTATCAGAGCAACTGATGCTTCTGCAATCTGTACATGGCTTTTCATAGGAACAGCTGAGAAATGCTGCCAAGTGTTGATTGATTTGGAGGCTCAAAAGAACTTGCTGAAGAATCACATTTTTGTTATTTGTTTACTTGAGACCTCAAGTAACCCGTTCTATAAAACTTATTTTAGGAAGGTTAGTATCTTCTGAAAGACTTTTACTTTCCCTAACTACTTTCAGAGAGTAAATTATATGGATTTTCAGTCAGGGTGTATCAGAACCAAACTATTCTTAGTTACCTGTATCTTAAATAATTATAAAACTGCAAGTGTTTTAAATTACTATTTTTAAACATCTGATCTTTAAACTAATTTCAGGTCTAATTCCATTTTGTGCATCTTTACTTGTGAAGTTTTGGGGGGTCTTTTATCCCTCAGTTAACAGTGTAGGGTTTTTTAATATTAAACTAAATTGAAAACATATGTTTTTAGCAGTCTGAAATGTGTATTATTGATGATGTGCAGAAGCTCCTTCCTATTGGAATCACCACTGGATGCTGTATCTGTCCCTCTTTTAGTAGATTATGAGGTCTGAATATCACAGTGTCTTCAAAAGTGGCCACAGGAAATATTTCCCATCTTTGCTTCACTTGCCAAGAGTACTTGGCTGCCTTGCAGCAAAACTACTGCCATTAACATTGTAAAAGGACAACATGTGCTGGTGTCAGATGGACCCCAAGTGGAGGAGAGCTGGGCTGGAACAGCTGGTTCTGGCCATGTTTCTGTCTCTTTATAAAAGTGAGAGAGCATGAATAGATCCCCCAGTTCATCCTTGTACTATGGGCTGCCAAAAATGGAACAAGCTCATGCCTTCAGCTAATTTGATTGAAGATTTTAAATAATCAAAGTAAATCAAAATTGTGCATTTTAAAGAGGGTTCCAATCAAAGAATTCTGATTGTGGCCACACAGGTCTAGATCTGCATGCAGCTGTGTGTGTCTGGGTTACAATCACCTGAGAGGAGCTCCAGCTCTGATCACCCTCAGACAGGAATGGGGGAGTTTGGAGCCTCATTAGCAGCAATGTGAGCAGAGAATTGATTGGAAGGTGAAAGCTGGGACAGAGCTGCTCATATTAAAGAGGGAAATACGTGTTCAAGCAAGACTTGCCTCTTAACCTTTGTGCCAATGCCCAGCTTGGCACTGGCAAGCCCAGGGTTGTCACCTTCCCCCTCCAAATCCAGTTTGGAAAAAGGTCAACCTCCACAGATTTGGAGTGTGTGATATTCACAGTACAAATATGCAAACTATCTGAGCTGGCTTTGGAACACTTAAAAGATTAATTTCCTTTTAATTATCTTTTTGATCAAACTGCTGAAGTCAGCAGCCTTCCCCCAGCACACAAGGATATTTTTCAGAGAGAAATACCAATAAAAAATAAACCATCAAAACCATATTTGTATCCTGAAGTCCACCTTCATCTGGCAGTTTAGGAACAAATGCCTTTAGAGTGGAATAGAATTAATACCTTCTCTGCTGATAAATTTCTCATCCAAACCACACAAATTAAATTCAAGTGTCTCTTCCAAAGCTTCTACTCTTCATTACTTGGGCCATATTTATTTATAGTTCTCACCAAACTTATGCAAAAGGATGTTTGCAGTGTTTTTATTTCCCTAGGCCTGATCAGTGCCGCATTCCCAATGGATGCATTTTCTCCTATCTTTGTCTCCCTTTTTCCTTCTTACAATTATGTTGGGTGGTTTTGGTTGGTTTTTTCCATGAATATGCCTATTATTACATCATTATTTCTTTTTAAAAAGTGAATTTTCGTCATAATTGATTGGCTCAGCATTCACATAATTTAAGTACTTTAAGCACAATGAGTGTTTACTACAACTTTAGTAAAAAAATTGAAACACTTCTTTTGCTACGCTTTTGACAACAACAGTTAGTTCTGGACTGGAACTTAAAAGAGCTGGCCTAAATTGTTTTATGTGACATGCTTTTCTTAGCACAAACAAATATTTAAATTTTTCTCTTTGCTTCCAGTCTCTATTTTGTTAATGGGAATATTAATACTTTCCATTTTTATGACAGTTTTAAGAGATCAAATGGGACACATTTAGATACTGTCATTCTACAGACCATAAATAGGTTTATACACACATAATTATACAGAGAAAAAAACTAGATATGCATCATGGGTTTAATAGATAATAACTTGGTGTTTATTGCAAGGGAAGATGAAGAAATTTGAAAGTGTTCAAAGATGGAATCTGATTCAAAAATGGGATTTTGATATTTTGTGCTTTGTAACCCTGCATTATTTAATATTCTGAATTATTCCTAACTGCAAATTTGATTATTTTATTGATTTATTCAAGAAGTTAGGCAGAGTGTAGGTTAAATTTGTGGAGTGTAATACAGTTAAATCCAAATATTTTTAAACCTAGTAAAATTTTCTTTATTTCTGATGACCACAAAGCATTGACCAAGTAAATCTGTGGCCAAAACTGTCAAAATTCTGCTCCCCACTAAGTCCTGAAAATATTTGTAAAGAGCATTTCTAAAAAAATTAGAAATTGATCAATTTCCCATAAATTACTTGCTTATCAAGGAAAATGTTTTGTAAGGTTTCTGTAACATTTATTGAAGGTGGATTCTTTCAGGATGCACCACCTTTATTAATTTAACAAAAACCCAATTAAATTCAGAATGTTCTGACTTTCACCAATGAGTAAGGAGAGTCCTCTGAAGTGAATAGTTTGTATTCCAGAAGGAAAAAAAAAAAAAAAAAAAATTAAACCCAGGTACTCTAACAGGAATAATGATTTCAATTCCCAGTTATCACTTCAGAGTCCTTCTGATGATAACTCCACCAGCAGAACCCCTGGTAGGAGAAGCTGGATTTGTTTACTTTAGGTACCAAGCAGCTGCCAGAGGTCATTCCTTGTCTGCAGGGAAACAGATGTTCAGCTGGAGAGCACCAGCATTTGCTTGGTTTCCTGAACTCTGCTCCGTGGATGGAAATGTTCCTGTGCAAATATCTGGGTATAAACGAGCCTGTGGTGTGTGCATTCAGACAGCCTGATGATCTGAAATAATTCCTGCTGCTTTCATGGTCCTTAATAAATAATTTTAACTGTGATTCATGCAGTAACTCACTGATAAAGATGATGTCAGGCTTGCATTGCAGATACAGAAGGTGTCTCACTGAAAAATAACATTGATTCCTGATAACAAAGTAAGCCTAAATTTTCCTAGTGCAGTGTGTAATTCGTTTTTTCTTTAAAATTTTTACTGTAGGCTTGATGATCATTATCAGAACTTCTGTATGCTTGTTTTGTCTGTCCCTTTTCAGTTTGTGTGTTCAACTCAGATGTACATCTGAAGCTTAGACTCCACAGTGGGCAGTGATTCTGTCCCCAGGCTCCTGCTTAAAACCACGATGCCCTCAAAAGTCTGCCCTTAAATCAGAGGTCCTCGCTCTGTATGTTTAATACAATTATTTTTAAGCAAATTAAGTTCAATGTAGAATTTTATTCTTTAGTTGTGTGAAGGACAAGGCTTGTAGTAAACTGTGATGCATTCATTCATTGGCAGCACAAACTTAAATCATCATTTAAAAAGCATGGCCTTGACATGCTGGAATTGGTATCAAAAAACATTAACCAAAGTGTTGGAATGTGGGAATTGCCCTGTCTGAAAGTTTCCTCCTTATGAAAGAGGTGATCAGAAGAGGGATGGTTAAGAATGGACAGTGGGAAAAAAAAAAAAAACCCCAAAAAAAACAAAACTATAAGAACCAATAAGATTTCTTCATCAGTGTCTGTTACTGAAAATAGCAATAGTTCTCTCTGTGTCAGCCCAGAGGCTTAATGAAATACTTGAAGAAAAGATAATTTGCTTCCTATTGAAAGAATGAAATTCAGGTAACCGACAGTTTAGTTGCATCTATCTTCATCAGTTGGTGTCTTACTCCTCTGCTCCTGTGGTGTGAATGTCTCTCCTAAGTCTTGGAACCATCTCAGCGAGATCTTTGACCCACGACTTTCATCTCTCTTTAAAGCCTGAGAGAAACAAGGAGCAAGGCTTGTGTTGCAAAGCTAAATTGGTGTAAATTGGTGCTTCTCTCTGACCCGAACACTGACCCTGCCTCATTTGTCTTATCGTGAGCGGCTGATGCTGGACTCCCTTGGGATCTCCCAGCACCGTGAGTCACACCCTGGAGGAGCACTCCTTGTGCTTCCCCCCAGTCAGGTTAGCTGCTCTGGCAGAGAGAGCTTCTGTGTGGGTTGTAACTTGTTTGTGGCGCAGCCAAATCCAGCTCATCCGGTGAGCACTGCAGAGGGGAGTGGCTCAGGCAGGAGAAAGGATGTTCTGTTCTTGTCTTGAAAAGAAATGTATATGTCAAAAAAAAGCTGGAGAAAAATATTAGGGAGTGGCTTCTTGTGGCTTTTCCCAACCCTGCCTCAGTTTGCTTGAGTCTGTCTGCTCGAGTCAGACTGAATAAAGTTCTTAAAAGTCTCATTGTTTTAACAGTTAATTATCTTCTCTGCGACTCATTATTTTTAAGTTTTGTCAGTGACATCTCAAGTATTTTCGCTTAGGTAAACGCTACATTGTAGGCAGGCCAATGGGCCATATTTTCAGGTTCTAATCTGTTTTAGCGCCATTAGGAATAAATGATTGGAACTCCTAATTTGACTCATGTTGGTAAATTATTCAGTGCACTGTTAAACTGTGCACAGAAATAATTGAACTGAACACTCATATTTGGTGGGATTGTAACAACTCCTGAAACTTGTATTTATTTAAGTGGCTAAAAAGGCTAATTGCTAATACCCTGACTAACTTCATTTTAGGAGTTGATAGTGACTTTATAAAGAGCATTAGCTGTTTTCCTTGTGCTTTTGCAAACCGTGACATATAAAAATTTTTAAAAAGTGTTTTTTTTAAAAAAGGAATTAAATTCATAGTAGCACAAGATATACTTTTGTCAGGCTTGCCCCAATCATTAGGGATGAATTTATGCTGAATCCCAAGGACTGCCTCCCAGTAGAGGAGACGTGGTCCTGTGAAGTGCTTCAGTATTTGGGGCTGTTATGGTTACTGCATCCTCCTTCAAGCACTCTGGCTCTGCTACAAGTCACTGAAGTTCTGGAAGGACCTTTATAGCTCATACAAAGCATGGAAGTTTTATAATTAGTTTTAGAGAAGAGCAAGAGTGGAAAGCAGCCGACAATTAGCTCCAAAGAATGAGTCCCCATTAGCAGCTGAGGAGTTTGGTGGAGCTTTGCTTGGAAACCACGCTGGCAGCTGTGTGCGAGTGCTGATGCACACTGTGCTTCTGAAAAGGGAAACTGGCAAGGGATTTCCATAAAACAGCCAACTCCAGAGCCAGCTTGGGCCAGCTGGGCCATATGGAACCAGCAGCAGTGGCAGCCCTGCCCCTCTCTCCCCATCCTTTTCAATCCGTATGGAATAGGAGGGAGCCAAGCTCTAGAAGAATTGGTGTGCTAATTCGGGGTCCAGAAAACTGTACTGGGAAAAAATGCTGCTTGGGGCATTGCTGGAGCTGGTGAACTCCTCTAGGAGTTGTTGTAAAGGTTCTGTGGAGAGCAGAGCTTTTGAAAGGGCTGAAAATCTCAGCCTGACAAGTTCCAAAGCAGGGTGACAGCTAAAGGGTGCAATCCTGCATTCCTCCCTCTTCAGAAAGAGGTATCATTGTGTTTTTACCGTGTCTGTGGTTTGTCTTAGCAACTGCAGGTGTCATTCTTAGGTGGAATGGGTGCCAGAGAAATTTTATCCAAGAAAAAAAAGGGATGGATACTGGTGAGCCACATGTAGCTCGCTGAAGTGTTACCACAGAACAGAGCTGGAAGGGAGATTTTTTTTTTTTAGTCCAAGGCAGGATCTGCTGAGGGAAGTTTTTTGCATTATTTTAGGATCAAAATTACATGTTCATGGGGCATAAAATTGCTACTGTGAAGTCTGAAGTTATGTGATAACAGTATGAAATTTTATGTAATGAGAACATTTCTCATCTCAGATGGAACCTAATTGTGTGTTGTATGTCAGATAAAGGAGTCAGGCAATGCTGCAAGACTGTTGCTAATGGAAAAATGCTATTTTTTTGTTTCTACTGCTTATGTTTTACATTGTTGGAAATGTTAGAAATTGTTGGAAACAATATTGTGTCTCTTTTCCTAAAAAAATGATGTTACCTAATTAGAGAAACACGTTGCTGGAAGGGACAAAAGATCAGATATTTTAATTCTGAATTTCTAATCCATCTCTTGCAGGAAGTAGCCTAACACGAGAGATGCTTTTAAAGAGAAGTACTTAGTGGCTGCATCTAAACTGCTCTGTATTGAGGTCTTCTGGGCACACAGAAGTCTAAATTTATCTCTATATATTTGCTGCCTGAAGACAGCTCTTGGACTTGGATCTAATATGATCATATGGATATTTCTAAAAAAAATCCCTCAGTTCTACCCCCTACTCCAGAGCCCACTCCAGGATAGGATACCTGTGAGTCCATCTGTCCTTCCAGAAATAATGCTGGGAAAGATGAACATGGGGTGTATTTCCTTGGTGGCCCCTGGCTGGAGACATGTGCCATGTCCAAGGCGGAATTTACACACTTGTGAAAGAGAGGGAGATTGGAAGCTTAAAACTGAAAGAGCAGAGAGCTTGCCAAAAAAAAAAAAAAAAAAAAAACAAAACAAAAAGCAAATATGGGTTCCTAATAACTCTGAGGGAGTTATTTGGGGTTACATGGAGAATACACTGGACTGGCATCCCAAGATGGTTTCTTAACAGAGCTTGCTGGTTTTTAACCTCTTCTGAGCTGTTATTGGCTATTTCATCAATATAAACTTCTATTTATGGTTCAGGAACCAGAATTTCTTTCTTAAGAAATGTATGGTCTGAAAATTTCAGTCCTTTCTAGGAACTTCAGTCTCTAAAAATTTTTCTAAATAGAATATCAATAGCTGCTTTTTCAGTGTGACTGCAATAGCATCCTGGGAAATACACGAGATAATGATGGGAATTGTTGCTCGATGAACTTCACTGCTTCTTTGTAATGAAATGCTTTGCTCTGCATTCTACCATTCTCTTCAGAAAAAAACTCTCAAATTCTTTATATCCAATTCCCCAAATACTTTAGTCCATTTAAACTTACATGAAGTGGGGGAGTTATGAAGCTCAGGTTTTAGCAATTATGGCTGGTGAGTCACTGCCAAAGACCGTGAAGAGTTTAGGGGTTTGTTTTGTTTTTTCCCCTCTGGTCAGCACATAGATTTTTAAAAGAGATTTTATTAGAAGGCACTAATAAAAATAGTGATGTGTGCTCATATTGCATAAAGAATCTTTTTATTTATTATCACTCTTCATTTATTTGCTAGTGAATGATGGATTAGTTTAGAAATAGACATTGCAAGTACACAAACTTCAATTTCAAAAAAGTGCTTGGCAGAAATAACTCAAGACATAAGCTTTCTGTAAGAGGAAATGAAAGCAAAGGATGAGATTTGGCCAAAACTTGTTCTCATAGGCATCTTTTTTTATTTCTTCTTTTTTTTTTCCTCCTGTAGGACTGGCATTGGATTGTGAACAATATTGTAAACTGATTTTAACATAACCAAGTAAAATTGTGTTTCTTTTCTATTTGTGAGCTTTTAGCATATTTGTGATTTTACAGTTGCTGTCAATACAGTTCTTACTGATTTCTGTCTCCTGCTAGGATGAATAGTATATGTAAGGAAAAAGGAGACGAGCTGTATGAATTTTCACTCTCTGAAGGAATTGCATAAATGCAGGGCTCAGACAGTAGCCTGCACTTCCTGGGATTGTTTTGTATTTATTTAAAATCCTCCAGTCTGCCAGCAAGGTTGGGACCATCCCAGGAGAAGAGAAGCTTTATGCTATTGCCAAGAAGCATCTCTTTGATTAAACACATCAATTAATTTTGCTGTAATCTAACAAAATGGGGTCCTTTTGGCTTTAACCTTTCTTAATGTGGCATGTCTGTTGCAGACAAGAATGTTTTTAATTGAGGGAATAATGCTGTGCACGCTAAAGAATCCTCCTTTTCCTAGCAGAGAGCGAGCAAATGAACCCCCTAAAATATCACTCAGTGTGTTCTGGTGTGGGTTTAAGCAGCTCTGTTAGCCAGTAATTGTATTTGTCACTGCCAGCCAGTATCAGTGGCTCTTGGGAGACTTGTAGGACTTGAGTTTTGCTACTTTTGAGACATTGAAAGACCCCCAGTAAATCTGCATGAACAGAAAGTGCCCCAGCCCAATTCAGGTGTGTTCTATCAAGCTAGAACTTTTTTACCCCTTATTCCTCAGAGTCTGAGCTTGTGTAAGCTGCACTTGCACCACTGATCCCAGTGGGTGTCATGGCTGTTGTTCAGAATTTGCTCTGTGTTGTGGTGTGCCTGTGATGGTCAGAATTGCTGCAAAGCTGCTGCACCAGCCCAGGTGTGACACCTGAAATAATCTTAATGAAATTACACCACTCCTTAAAGCTCTTTGATCTTTCGCAATGTAAGGTGTGATATGGAGTCATTAAGGCTGGGAAAAATCCCCCAAGACTGAGTCCAACCTTTGGCTGGACACCACCAGCTCTATTAAACACTGAGTGCCACGTCCAGGTGTTGAGATCTATGTGCCCAGGGAGCCACTGGAAATTCATAATGAAGAATTAAGGAAAATGCTGTGCCACTCCTCTTTTTTCATCAGTTTCTAATAGAATCAAATAATTACTTGAAAACAGAGAAATAGTGGCTGAAACAAGCCAGCATGGAATTTAGAAGCCTGCATTCAGGTTACCTGATGTAGTGAGGTATTTTTCAGAGTTATTCAGAATTTACAAGGAGGAGAAAGTTTCATATTTCTGCCTTTATATAGCTCAAACTTGGGTGGCAGTTTTTTTGGTTGTTTTTGTTTGGGTTTTTTTAGGAGTTTTTTTTGGGGGGTAGGGGGGTGTGCAGTGTTTGCTGAGTTTTTGTTTTTAATTAGGCTTCCCTGCAGGCTAACATTGGCTCCAGAAAAGCTTAAATAGCTTTTAAAATAAATACAAGAGGTAACAATTTAAATAAAAATAAATGAAGTTAATTAAAACACTAAACTCAAAATCTTCAGCATTGTAGCATTTTTGTTCATGAAGTGCTACAGTGATAAATTAAGTGAAGTCTAGAGTGACAGAGAAGAATGTAGCTTAAAATTGCCTTTTTCATTGTAATCTAAAGAAGGAATCAGTGAAGGAGAAAAAATGTAAAGGTACTAAAATGCTTTTAGTTCTAATTAATATTGAATATCAGCAATATTTAATCATTCTTTAAGCATTGCAGTGCTCTGCAGTGTGTTAGTGTGTGCTGACTATAAAAATGTCTGTGGGGGCCCAGGAGCACCCGGTGCTGAGAGTTGTCTCTCTTAGATTAACACGGGTTGTTCACTGCCTCCATCTAAATCTGCACAAATCTGTGGTGAACCAGATACAGAAATTCTGCTTCTGCTGAGGGGATGCTCAGGGAAAGCATTTATCATTTTCACTTTCCTCCTTGTAAAGCCACTCGAAATCCTGTGTTTATAAACCAGTGAACGATGTCACACGATGCAAGGCATGTAATCCCATCATGGAAAATGGAGATGGTTTATAACCTGTGGTGATTGGAGATGCCACCTCCCTTCTGATTTGGGTGTGATTATACATTCCAGCTCCCAGTTTTAACCAGGAATTCATGCTGATTACTTTTCCTTAGCCATTAATGTAGGTTAAGCTCCTCACACACGAGGCTTATTGAGGTTTTGCCCTTCTAAATAAATGGTACCATGAGTCCAACTTTACTACAAAATACTTTTCAAAGATCATGTAACAGTGCGTGGAGACTTTTCCTGTAGAAGCCACAATGTAATTTTTATGGCATATGCAAGGGAGATGTGCCAGCAGGAAACACAGAGGTGCCTGTTCTTTTTTTATGTTGGATCTGTAGTAAAAGGCTGTACCTAGGATTGGAGTGAAAAGTCTGAGCCTTTAAATTGCTAGAGAATGGGATCTGGCTTAGACTGACTAAGAAAGGCTCTTTATTTCCCCTGGAACTGACAAAATAATGAGTTAAATGCTGATGGGGCGCTGACTTGGCAGGCAGATGGCACAAATATAGTATGCTGAGGAGTAATTCACTTACAGCCATGGACAGTTCTATGGACTGGTCTCTGAAGAAGGACATGGTTGGCTGATGGGATTTTCCTTTGTGTTTTAGCCCAGATTCCAAAATGTGTGGGGTTGTTTTTGTTTTTTTTTTTTTTTAATTTTCAGTGTGTATGTTGGCAAATGAGCATATAGCTTGAGCAGATTTGGGCCTGGATATAGAGTTTAGGAGCCAGGTCGAAAATAGAAAAATGTTTCTTTTTTTTTTCCTCTCCCTTGTTACTTGTCTCTTTGCATGTTGTATTTTCTTTCAAACTGGTTAAGCCTGTAATGTTGAAGGATCTCAGCTGCTCTGGAATAATGGGACCATAGGGCTTCATCCAGCAAATGCTGGGCATGCTGACCCCGGTGCAATAAACACCTCAGTGATTCCTACAGCTACAGATGGGGTGATTGCAATGGGAATTTCCGTTTAACTGCATGCTTGGTTTCTTTCTGGGATTTAAGGGAAAAGCCATGCAGCACCTTCTAGGGATAAAGCTGTTAGGAAAAAAAATTATTGATTTATTACTGTTGATGGAGTTCTGGGGTTCTACCTGCAGAAGTTGTTGCTGTTTGATGTTGTGTGAGGATGGCTCATTTGAGGAGTACTTGAAACACTTTTATGCCAGGTTAATCTAATTTTCACTAGCAGTCTCTCTAAGCTGGCACAGGTTTGCTGGTGCTCTAAAGGACACAGGATCTTGTAGTCTTTTGTTACCTAAAATCGAACAAGTCTGATCAAATGAGCATAAGAATTGAAAAGTTTGGTGTAAGTAGAAGTTCAGTCAAGTCAGGTTGCTGCTTTTCCTACTCTATTGTTCGTGTGGTTGTTGTGTGAGCAGTAGCCAAATGTGTGATGAGTGTTTTTAAAAAAATAGTGACCAGTTCTGGGAGATCCACTCCTCATCCTCTCTTGTATTTGGGATTCCCAGTGGGTCCCTGTAGGAGAAGGACTCTTCCATATTCCATCTTTTCTGTTGGTTTGCCAGAACATCACATGCAAGTTTCCAGCTTGCAACTAAATTCTCCCAGGCTCATGAAAAAGACAAAATTTCCCTGGTTTGCTGCCTGATTTATGATGTTAAAATGCTATTAGGGAAAAGCACTGTCCCTCTCATAACTGTGAGGAAAAATTGGCCGTTTGACCTTGTATTTACTGAAGACGGTAGCCAGCTAGCTGCTTCCACCTTCCAGGTCAATGTGGCATCTCAGGCCTATATTATACGTTTTCCTCGAGGCACTGGTGCTTTCATTTTGCTTGATGTAGAGTAACAGAAATGTTTTGATTGAAGGGACCAGCCAAAGCTAACTTCAGTGTTTACCCTGAAGCACGATCCCTGTGAACACATGGGCTTTACTCATCCAACCATTACAGAACGTGGTTTTGGAAAAAAAAAAAAAAATGCACTGATTTCACTGTAAATGAAGGCCCGGAGTGTTCCCTGTGGGCCTGCCATTACACAGAAAGGTATGGATTGAAGAAGAGAGGAAGACTTGTATGTCTAACTCAAACACGTCAAGTGTTCACTTCTTTGCTGCACAAGAATAATGCATTTAATTAGACTATCATTGTGACAAATTGGTTGTGATGAGGCCGTCTATCTCAGGAGAGTGATGCTAATCTTTCTTGTAGTTTAAAGGCTCTCCTGTGTTGGCATGAGAGAGATAACTAATCTTTTTGGGGCCATGCGAAAACAAAAAATTCTTCCTATTGAAAAGGACTGGATGCTTCAGTTGCCTTTTATAGGCATTTCTCTAAATGAGGAATGGTTTTGTGGACTAGAAAATTTTGAAGGATTAAATCCTGCACTGCAGAGCTCAACTTGTGTCTGACCTCTGCCCCTATAATGGAATCCTAAACACAGAGTTTGATTCTCTTGTACAGTAAGGAAAGGGTTCTGCACCTGAGAAACCTGGTCCTGAAAGTAACTTCCTGACCAAAGGATCATCTTGAATGAGACAAAAAGAAATTTCAGGGCAGTGTGGCACACTGAGACACCTTCTGAACCATGCACTGAGTGCAGATGCTGCTGCTTTTGCTTTGCAAAAGCAAGAATCCTCCCCTAAGAAAAGGTCCTGAGGAATTTCTTTCTCAGTATTCAACATTTTAGAGTGTGGTTTGCATTGCATCACCTCTAAAAGTTGAGCAATGGAACAACTGGCAAAGTCTTCACTAATCCCTATAATCATGTTTTCTACTACAGAGCTTGAAAGTAAAGAGAAATAAAGTACTCTTCTGCTCTACCTGAAGCAAACTTTGAATAATACCTGCTTTAACCTGACAGGAGGGATCTCTTTGGATCTTGTGCAGCTCAGTACAAACAGAGACTACTGCCAAGGCTGTGGAGATAATGCTGAATTGATCCAATTCCACATAGAGGCAGAACCAAACAGGTCAGCTGCCTTTGGGGACACTCCTGACACATCACTGTTCCCTAAAGACAAATATTTTACTGTTTCTAATGTTCCATCTTAGCCTTTTGTAAGTCACAGCTGCACTAACTGACCCCCCAATATCTCACTTCCTAAACTTCTAAGCATTTTGCTGGTCTCTGCTCTTTGTCTTCTGCTCCTCTTGAGGTCCCACTGGAGCTGATGAAGTCATGATCTTCTTTCAGATACAGCTGTGTTCCTATTCCAGAAAGAATTGGTGGTATGGAGCCTTCATGTTGTAGATAATCATAATTTAATTTTTAGGCAATCATATTAATCTCTTTCTTCACTGATTTTATGTAGTTTTCAAGAAATTTCATGTCCTGTGTTATCTGTGCCTGAGCAGGGTTCTCATGGCAGGTAGCTCCCTGACATCAACTGGGAGATGACATTGGCAGGCCAGTGTTAACCTGAGTTAGCATGTTGATCCGGTGACCAAATATCCTCAAAACAGACTGGCAGTGAGGAAATTGCTTGTTGGTCACCCTTTGAAACCCTGTACAAGGCTGCCCAAGGATGCCCAAAAGCATCCAATGCCTTTAATTTATTTGTTATGAGCACAGGGTGCAAACACCTCTATGGCACAGCTGGGGGTGTGAAGGCAAATTCACCTTTCTGGAATATTAATTAGCTCTTGTAAGGATCTGAGCTCTATTAAACTGACAAACAGAGGGCAAAAGGCTTTAGAGGGCACAGGGGACAGTTGGAAGTGTGGTAATTAATTCCTGTTGTTCCATGTTCCCATGTCAGCTGTACCTATAGAAATCAGGGAGATTGTTATAATGCTGTGGAGAGTAAATTTGCAGGAAGAGGGGGAACAGCTCATTCTGGAAACAAAGATTCTGCAACTGTCACGTGTTTACAAGTTGAATATACAGTGAGTTAAATCCTATCCCAACCATTTAAAAATTAATCTTGGAACACTGAAGTGTGTATTGATGAGTGGTTAATCAGGTGAGTAGACCCTGTTGATTTTAAGTAATAGACGTATTAGGGAAATTGCCACGTATCTAGACAGAAGGAATGTACTTTTACTTTAACTGAAATGGACATCGGGATTTGGTGAAGATTCCATGAGCATTTTCTACTGCAAGCAGCTTGTTTCTCAGGCATGGTTGAAACCCACAGTGTAGGCATTCCACCAGGAAGAACATCTGAAAATCAAATTATTGATGACTCAGGAGCTTACTGGTCAGCTGAGCTGTGCTTGGAACTGGTGAATGTTTCAATCACTCATTCTTGGTTTGCTCCGGTCCTGGGAGCCCAGAGACACTCGGCAGTCAGCCAGGAGAGACCCTTCAGAAGGGCTTTTCTGGTGGTTTATGGGCACTGCTGTGATGCAACACCCGCACAGTTATTTTTCAACAGCTCCTTGTATAGAACTAATGTAGAAACAAGTATTGTGTATGGTATTAGCTCGTTGGAATTGCTGCCTCTATAGAGCTGAAGAGCTGCTGTGAGCTTAAGGTTTAAAGTGCTTTGTTCTGTGTGTGGTTGATGGATTCTGCAGAGAAATGGGGCCTTGGTTATAGGAGCAGTAGCTGTGTTCAGCTGTTTGAGCTACAGGGTGACAAAGCACTACTGACAAAATTATCCATTGGGAATTTTAAAGCAGAAAGTCAAAGGTTTGCCTCTAACAAGTCCTTATAGGATTTCCTAGCAAAGTGTGCAGTTATTTTGTTTGGTTTTGTTTTAATCTATTGACTCAGCATCTATAGAACCAGATTTGTGCTAATACAAATACAACAGATGGATTTTAATTTTCTTTTTCTGATCTCTACAATTGTTGTTTTTGTCTGTTAGGGATCACAGGAAAGATTTTTTTTTTATTATTATTATTGTTATTTCTTGGTTTGGTCAGTGTTTTATTTGATGTCAGAACCTTGTTTTGTCAGTGTTTCAGTTGATGGAATTTCCTGTCCATTTCAGCGTAACATGCTAAGTTTCTCATCATGGAAATGTAAGAGTAGGTACCTGTTTTAAACATTTCTTAAATGGGTTTCAAATATCAGGGGAATATTGCCACATCTCAGTTGTTTATTCAACTTTTTTTTCTGCTTTGTAATTAGCTGTCTATAGGCCTGTATCTGTACCTGTTCTATCCTGGTGTGGTGGGATTGTCATTATCCAAGCACAAAGCCACAGTCCTGGGTATGTCCTGAGTGTGTGCTGGAAATAGAGGGAGAGAAGGAAGAAATACCAGAGCAAAGCTTTGTTCATGCCTTGCTGGGTTGGAATATGAGTTGTGTTCAGGGAGGACTATTGGCCTTACTCAGGTGTTGTGAGTCCTGTGCTTTAAGGCTGTCCAGAGAAGCTGGGGCTGCCCCAGCCCTGGAATTGTCCCAGGTCAGCTGGGATGGAGCTCTGAGAAACCTGCTCTGGTGGAAGGTGTCCCTGCCCATGGCAGGGGGGTTGTAACTAAATCATCTGTGAGGTCCCTTCCAGCACAGGTCACTCTTATTATTGTATGTTTTAAACTTATTTTATTCTTTTGTGTATGGGTGAATCCCCAGCTGATGGAGACTTTTTATTGCTTTTCCCATGTGAATTCTGCTTTTCAGTTCTACCTCAACAGCAGTCCCCCTACACCCACCTTCCTTTTTTTTTTTTTTTTTTTTTTCCTTCTTTTTTCTTCCCCCTCCTCTGCTTTATACTTGGCAGTTCTTTTCCTGGACTTTTCCTGCAGTAACCTATTTCACTGATCAAGTGGACTTTTTCTCTTCCCCAACGAGTCTAGAAGGTTTGTCTAAGGAAGAGGTAGAACAAATGACTCAGTTCACCCCTAAAGTCTCTGGCCAATTCGAGGTTAATTGGTGAGAAATGGGCCAAAGCTGCAGTGAGGATGAACACACCCAGCCCTGCTGGCCTACAAGGAGTGATGAAGGGAATTAGGAATTCTAGTAGCACTGCTGATTTATGTAGAAACATCTTTAAGATTATCCTGGAGCATTTCAGAATCTGAGCCATGGCAATTCATGGCAAATTCTGGATTTTTCGGAGACAGCTGTTCATTAAAACAGTGATCATCCAGAGGAAAAACTACTGGAATTTCCTTGACCTGCAGCAGATCGGGGTCTGCGGAGAAGTTGTCAAAGGTTTGGTTTGCTTGTTAGGCGTCGTTAGAGTTTGTTACAAGATTGTTTCATTTGTTGCCGAGGGAAAGGCAGAGGAAACATTTCAATAAAAGCTGCTTAGCTGTCACTGTGCTTCTGTGCTAGTGAATAACACAACTCTCACTTTTACCCTTTCTCTTGTTTTCCCTTTCCTTTTTAATGAATACTGATCACCTGTCTTGCAAATAAGTGACCTTATCAAACAATGTGCTTTTCATCGGTTGCTTTCATCTGGTCTGGAGCACTTAATTTAAATAGATAGAAGTTGTTGTTTTTCTTCCATTGGTTTGAAATTATTCTAAAAATTTCCTTTTTTCCAATTAACCTCAGTGTGATGTTGTCTTCTTTAGAGTGTTTGATATAACCACAAAAGACACACAAATCTCCTTTCTTTCTCTTCTCTGACTTTGTCTTGTTTTGTCAAGTAGATTACTGCAAATTAAGTTGGACTTTCTTTCAGACCTGTATAGCCTGAAACAGTCTTCCCTGTTTTGGTTGCGTGTTTGCATGCAGACTTGGCTTCCAAACTTTTACCTGACCTTTAAGCAAAAGAGAAAAAACCCAAGAGTCCAAGGAGTGGTGATTCATCCTATAGAAACACAGGACCATTGATAAATTTTGGTCTTTCTAGCATGCTGAAAACACATTGTTAGGGTTCACATAGAGCTGCTGTGTCCAATTGTCAGCAGGCTTGATAACACCAAGATTATTTTTTTCTGATTTTCTTAAATATTCATAAATATTTATTTTGTCATCTTAAGGAACACATCCCATGTCTGTGGCCTGTCCCATCAGCTTCATACAGGCTCACCACAGCTGTGGACATAGCATGAAAAGCTTCACTGGAGATGCATGAAGACCAGATTGCCCTTAGGATTTGCTTAGAGGCACTTTGAGAACTCGTAAGAGCACATTTTGTCATGTTGGAGATATCACTATTTCTTATCCCTCGTTCTGGTTTAATCCCTTATCACAGCAAAGTTGTGCTTGTACTGGAGTAGAGGTATATGGGAGAGGGATTTGCTTTCTAATTAAATGGATTACAGATAATATAAATAGATTTTTGTAAGCGTAAGTACATTTATTTGCTTAGTTCTTAACTTCCTCCTCCCCCAGTCTTTGTGGGTTGGCAAGACTGTGTGATTTTAACTGTTGGATAAGTCTTCCTTCATTTCCTCCTAGGTTTGTCTCTGTGTGCTCCAGTCACATTGCAGGAGTTGACATGTATATAAATCCCACTCAAATCAAACACAAATTAAACATTGATAAGGTTAGGCTATAGCTTCATAAATGTAAGTTGTGATATTTCAGATAAAGAGTGAGTAAAGAAACACAGCTTCACACAAGGCAGGATTTCTCTGGCAATGTGTGTTTAAACTTGGTGGGGATTTTTCTATGCTCACGTTAAGCTGCTGCAATCACTCAGTAGATTCTCTTAAGCCTGATTTATCTACAACTATATTTGTTTTGTTGTTGTTGGGGATTTTTAGATCTTATATTTACTCTTCCACGTTGTTTGAGCAAGGAGCTAAAAGTCAGTTCTTCACTGATGCTGCAGGAGCAGCACTGCTCTCAGGAGACCTCCTAAAGGTCCTGCCAGGTCTGCCATGTCCAACGAGAAGAAAGCAGGTCAAGCACTGAGGCACCAAGGCTGGGCCCTTGCTAAACACCCCTTTGCATTTGTGGGGTTGATAATCTGTAATACAACAGCATTTCTTCACTGAAAAATTACTAAATTCCATGCAATTATATCTAGGTAGTGTGAAAAAACACAAACCCTGAATTGCAGTTCTGTACTACAAAATAACCAAACTCAGAATATAACTTTTAATGCTGAGTTTCTGCCTATTTAATCACATGCATGCTTTTTCAAGGATGTGAAGAAAATAATATATAAATAATATGTGTTTTAAGCAAAGCTTTTATTGATATGTTTTGTGATTATTTCTTAGTTTGGTATTTTGCAGCTGCTTCTTAGCTTGCTATACCCAGAAAAGCCCTGCACATGTGCATTTAATGCTAAAGTTAAAATTTGGATTGAGTTTTCCTGTTAAAAACTCAGACATCTGAGACTCTTTTTGTATGGATTTTGACAGGCTGGTGGTTTTGGTTGGTTGGTTGGTTTTTGTTTGTTTGGGTTTTTTTTGTGTTAACATGTGTAGTATCATCAGATGTGTTTCCATCTTCACCTGTGTGTCCCTGAAGGGAAAGGGAAGATACTTTGCTTTTGCTGTTCTCATTACCAGATACATTTGCATCGAAACAAGATAATTACAATACCTTCTGCTTACAGTAGATTCCCCATGTACTTTTAATTAGATACAGCCTCCTTGATTCCATCTTGTGAACAATTATGTAACTTGCTCTGCGATGTTAAACAGTTTGTGTTTCACCCCAGAAACGTGTGAAGTGATTCATAACTGTGCTGGGATCATAAAATTGCTTTGTTGGTATAAAACTGCAGAGGGTGAAAAGCAATCCAGAAACTTCACAAGCAGAGATGTGTGGTGGGGGAGGAAGGCCTTCCAGGAGAAGGGAGTGGGACCTGGAGCTGCCAGGGCAGAGGAAAGCAAAAGGGATTCAACTCTTCCAAATACTGCTTTTCCTCTCTACCCTGGCAGGGCGAGGAGCTTCTCTGGTGATTGCAGAGAAGCATTTGCAGCTTAATAACCCTGTTAGTAAGAGGGTAATACCCCTGTTATGGTTTGTGCTGTGTACCTGTAGGTCAGTGAGACCCTAAAGGCCTGAAGGGTCTGTTGATGTCTTGCAGAAGAACAAATATTGTCTATTTTGCTGCTCTTCTTTCACTTTGTCCTGCTGGAGCTGCTGTGTTTTTGCTGTCATTCATTTCTTCACTGCAGGGAGCTTGGAATGAGCTTATTAAATGTTCTCAGTACCTTAAACAGGGCACTCTGCAACCGTGTTTGAAATGCTCACTGGGTTAGCAAAGCCTTTGGGGTTTTTTTGCCCCCATTCTTTCTGAGCATTTTCTGCGCATCTCTCCTATCTCAAGTGTCACTCTGCATTTTCCCCACTGGATTTGTGACTGCTTTATTGTGTGGTTCACTTTCTTAAGCACTGTGGGTTTGTTTTTTTGGCTGTGCTCCTTCAGGAGTCGGTTGCCAGTAGGATGCAGTAGGAAGGGAGCTTGTCCAAGCCCAAGAATTATAACACAAATGCTGATTTCTCCACATGTCCAAGGACTTACCTTAGTGCTAAGCCTGGTCAAGAGGTGGCTCAAATCTCTCTAGTCTCTCTTGCCAGTTCCTTTCCTTTGTTGCAGCTCCCATCTCTCCTGACAGTATAACTGTTTTAAATGTACCACTCACATCATGATCACAGCTGGCATTTGTGTATTTTGGCAAAGGAAAAGAAGGTGAAATAGAGGTTTTGCTTCCCATACGTGTACTGTACTTAACAGCATTCAGAATGATTCATCAGAGATGTTGGCCTAAGGGGAGCTGAAAAAGTATCTGTGAACATCCCCCAGTCTACTTAAAGTAAATCCTTTACCAGGGTAGGTGCTCAAATTTGGAATGAGTTTCTGAAAATACTCAATTTCAGGGCAAGCCTCATGAGGCTTGGTTTGTCTTGGCAGCAGGGGACACAGCCCTTGCTATTTCTCCAGGCATTCCACAAGAACCCTTCTCCCTTCCCTGTGCTGCAGGGCTGTACCAGGCAGCCCACCCAAGGCTTGGAAATATTTGGAAAACTATCTAAACATGGGGTTTTTCCCTTTAATTGGCACCTAGCATAGGACAGTCTTCTGAAGGAAGCTTTAATTAGAGCTAAAGGTGCTAAGCTTGTGTCTAAATCCAGACATTTGTTTCTTTGATAATAGCCAGCTTTTAGCTATACTGGCAGAAAGTTCATGGAGATTACTTTGCTTTCCTTCCCAAACAAGTTTGGGTTTTTTAATCAGATCCTGAAGAGCAGAAGCAGCTCTTGAATCTGGTGGCTTTGTTCTGTTACTTCACTGCACAGTTCTAGCAGCTTTTTAATGCATTTTGATGTTTGGGTTTTTAATTTTTAAACCACGTTCTCTATTACTGATGAAAAGTCAACATCAAAGGTGCTAATGTGGAGGTAAGTCTTCTCCTTGTCTAAAAAAGAAACAGAAACATTCCAGCTATCTGATTTCCAAGGGAATGCTTAATTTTATTATGCCAAGTGCAGGTGCTACATATTAAATGATGAAACTTAGCTAGCAACAGTCACTCAGTTAGAAGGCCACAGTATAATGCAATTTTCAAATGGGAATGTGTGGTTTATGCATATGGAAAAGGATAATAAAAATTCTTGGGTTTTGTGTGGCCATTTGCATAGTTCAGAAACAGAATGTCCCCTGTCTGCAGTTGACTGGAAGGTCAGGAGGTTTCTGGTTTTAATGACTTAAAAAATCTCTTTGTTATGACAAATCCTCCTTTCTTGAGCAAATGTGTTTTTATTTTGCCCTTGCTACAGTCACTCATGTTTAATACCAAATGACACCTACTCCTGCAGCAGGCACAAAGCCCCAGTGTGGCTGGGCTCCATGTCCTCCTGTCCTGTGCTCTGTCCCCAGCCATGATCTCCATCCCCACTCCACCATGGGGACACCACTGCAGGTGTGACAGGAGCTCACATAAAAGCAGTTGCCAGCTGCCTACACCTGAATATTGCCCCTGTTTCAGTGTCTCCCAGACCTTCACATCCAGTCTGGGAAGCACTGGGGGTGGCTGTGCAGCCTACACCTTGGCAGGTGTAGGGTGGTGGCCCCTTCATGAGGTGTAGCCAGCTGAGTTTTCCCATGGACTTGGGTTTCCTGACGTGTTTCCCTGCACAATTTCTGCAAGAGAATATCAAAGTTTATATATCTTGTGATGAGGGCTTTTTTTCCCTGTGCTTTTTGTGCTTTTGCACTCGCCATAAATAAGCAAAGGCTTGGTTTGACTGTACCTGTTCCTGTTCTCCGTGCTGCATGGTGAATGTAAGCATTTCCCTTGCCTCAGGCTCCCAGCACCAAATACTCCTCAGTCACCGTAGATATTAGTTTGAAAACCTAATTTCTGGGTCAGAAATACAAACCCTCCAAAGCAGGTTGCAAATGTCCCTTAAATCCCCCCTTTTCAAGAGGTAATGTGTTCTTCTATTTCGCTTCATCTGAAGAATTCTCCGTTGACATTGACTTTGAGTGCTAAAGACATCTACTAAATTGCTACCTTAATAATATCAGAAGATGGGGCAACCTCCAGAGCTCCTTCCAGTGCTTCATTTATCAGTTTCCAGGCAGGGTGCTCTGTCCCCCAGTGTGACAGACTGCCAGAAGCTGGGCAATTCAGGGAACGAGGCTGGCAAGAGAAGGGAAACTTGGGTGTCATAAGGTACCTGCATTATTGAGGTGGAGTGAGTGTTCTCAGGGAAATGAAATAGTGCTGCAGAGATCCTATTTCATTATCTGTCAGTACTGTGATTTTGTGAGTAGGAGGGAGGCTGTTTAAGCCAGAAATGTGCACCAAGTTTGTAAACCTGAGTAAAGAAAGATCCTGAATCAGAAATTTCCAGGGGATCAGCTCTGTGGAAGGTGGAAGAGAGGTTGTTTGTTTTAGCACCACAGCACCTGTGGTCAGTGGAGAATCTAACTGATAATATTTATTGTACTTTGTTCCCCTTTGTTCTTCCAATTCTTGTAGTTTTAAAATCACTAATGTTCTTGGTGAGAACAAATTCTTTGGGAATCTTTCTTTTCTTGGTGAGATTTGGGAGGGTTGTGGGTTTTTGTTTTTTTTTTTTTCCCTCTTCAAATTTAACTGTTATAAAGATTGATTTCTGATAACTTCAGCAAGCACGTTCCTTTTCAAGATGGAGGAGATCTGTGGATGTATTTTCTAGGTGTTTGCAACCAGGAGGAGTCAGGAATGTCCAAAAGTGAGGAAGCCACCAGTGAGGTCTATGTGCAGGTTGAGGGGAGTGTTCATTGACCATGAGCCTTGTAATGAGGGAAAAGGGACAAACTAAATCCCACAGGCACAGTAAATGTTGTTCCCAAAAAAACCCCATACATGAACAAACTGAACAGGGAGAGATTTTTCTTTAATACTTAAGAGCACAATGACACGTCTCTACCATTTTGGTAGGGCTGGCTACAAGGAACTAATCCTATTTACTTTTGTTTGTACTGCTCTTTGGCTTTTTAAAATATTGTACCTGAAGAGTTCTAAGCGGAACAACTGATTTTTTTTTTTTCTTTTTTTCCCCTAAGGTTGTTAAACGATATAGCAAATTTATGTTTTCTGATGTAGCTTCTGTTACGCTTCATGAACACTTCATGAATGCTTTGAATGCTCAAAATGTCTCAGTCAACTTAAAGAAGGCTAAAATCACAATCTCAGCTTTGATTTTTGGTTGTTTTTTTTCCCCTAATTTTCCCCTGTAAGGTTTTGTTTCAGATTGCTTACTTGCCTAAGATAAAACCTTCACAGTTCTCTTCAATCTTGCAATTATTTATCAATCTAAACATACACAGCCTAAATAGAGGAGCAGAATGCTTTAGACATTTTGGTGATTTTGTTGTTGTTGCTAAAATTGGTTCTAAATCAAGCCTGCTGGGTTGTCCTTGCTGGGTTAACGAGTTTTTTTGTTTCCAAACATACATGTAGTCCTAAAACACGTGTGAAAATGAAGAGGAATTGTCTCTCTTGAATGCATGAAAAATATTCTTCTCAAAGGCAAGTGATTTCTAAACACCCTCCTACTGAAAGTGTCTCAGATGCATCAGAGTCATTGTGCCATCCAAATGTAGGAACAACAAAGTGGAATAAACCTCTTCCTCGTTAAGCTGTGTATGTAAATTGGGGCCTGTTGTGTCCACTGACAAATCCTGTTTTATCCTTGGTTGGAAGCCAATCTGATCAAATTGTGTTTGGAAATGGCTTCAGATGCGAAGTGAGTTCAGTAAGGAAGTGCTGTGAAGTGTAAAGTAACAGTGGAGACGTTAAAAACCCAGCACGAATGTTTGGAAACAAAAGTCCTCGTTAACAGTTATGGAGTTCAGTCACTGATTTAGAAGATTTTGAGCTAAGCCAAACATTCTCATGATGTTAAAACACAGCTAAACTGAACTGCCTTGTGCTTGGAGCTGCTGCTGGTGTTTTATTTGTTGGGAAGGTCCTGGTAACTTCTGTAATATTCTGATGAAGTTTTTTGGGGATTTGTTCAAAATTGTGGGTGTTTTTGCCCAAAAAAGCAGTGATATCCCTTAGGGAGCCTATGTGTGTTATCATGTTGGCCTTGTTTGGGATAAACTTTTTATGGCTTGGTGCTGATAAGGTGTATTTTGAAAGTACTCACAAGTGGCAGCTGGATGAAGTTCTTATGATAAAATTCTGTAGGGAATATTTTCATAGAAAAGAAATGAATGTTTTCCCAAATAACCTAAATTTAATTTTCATAAGTACCTGAAGGTATGTGCTACCATAGAGAAACCCTAAAAGGTGCAATTTAAAAATAAATCCTTTTTCATAGGGAAACAAAACATGGATTATACTTTTTTTTAACTCACAAATTAATGTTAGAAACTCTGTTTGGTACAAGTGCTTTGGGGTTTGTAGGTCAAAACTCTTTGGTCTGATCTAATTCTTTGTTGCAGGCTGGTAATTTGATGTACAGCCTGATAATGCAAAATAGTAAATCCTGATCAATATGAATGATGGTATTGAGTTGGATCATTCCAGATGAACAGCAGAACATGTTTCAGTGTGTGCTGCAAAGAGGAGAGCAAAAAATCATGGAGATAGAAGCAATTTTTCCCAGAACTGGTGGGCTGCTAAAGTTAAGGATTAAGGAGATGTGTTAATGATTCATTATTTTACTTTGGACTAATATTGCTCAGCAAGAAATTTATTCATAGACCAGGCATTGTAAAAAATTAGAGGAGTAGAGTGGTAGGATGTGTTTGTTTGCTGACATTTCCACTCATTACACTAGAAGCTTCATTTCTGGAAACAAAAAAAAATACTCTGCTTCATATAGGAAGATGTTTAAAGTAATTCAGCTTGATAAGTAGGTCTTTCAGGAATGATTAAATGCTTTGTGTTCTCTAAAGAAGAAATGGATGCATGCTTTAGGTTATTATGTACAGGCTGGCAAATTGATGGGTAACACTTCCTGTCTTATTTCTTTCTCTTGCTCTGAAAAGCCAGAAGCCAATACATGATAAACAAACCTGAAAAGGAACTACAGCAGAAGCCTTTAAGAATCAGAGTATCTTCTTGGCCAGGCCCCATTGCCTTTAACATCTTTGTGAAAGGAATTCATACCTGACAAAAGAGGCAATTAGCCTGCTGAATGACAACAAGCAATGTCACCACTGGTAGTAAACTGATGACTCCATTCCTTATTCTCTTGGCAGCTCTTATTATTACGAACATTAAAGTAATCAGTTCCCTGTCACTTAACAACCTGTACCTACCTTTCCTTTCCTTCCCTCAAATCCCCTGATTTCAGTTGCACACTGTATTATTTATGTATTTTTACTAATCCTTGCTGGCCTAAAACATTACAATAATCTTGCAATCTAGGTAGAAATATGACCCATAATAAACCTGAGGATGAAGTGACGATGCCAATAATCATTGCTGTTTATAGCTTTGTAATGCCATAGGGGTCCTGCACTAATTTAAAGAAGACAGCAAAGTTGATAATTTCAAGACCTTGTTTAAGTAAAAATTTATTTTTTCTACTGAAATTGATGTGAGGCAGATTTTTCTTTTCCTTTAACTATCTACAAGTGTTTGGACCCTCTGTGGTTTCCTGGCACTGTCTGTTCTTACCTGGCATCCTGTCAAAATGCTGTTTATCAAATGCACCCAACCTGAGACTACTTTGTCTCCTTGTTCTCTCTCTGGGAGTGCTTAACTAAAACCACTGATTACAAACAGCAACCAAATGATTTTAACTGATCTTAAATTGCAAAGACTGTTGGCTATAAGTTGGGACATACTGATCAGGATAAAACAAGCTGTCTCTTGACAACATTGTGTAGCCTTACTGAATACTTGGGAACTGATCCTGGATTTGCCAGTAGGATGCAGAAGGGGTGTCTGCATTCTAGTTCAGATCAGGTGTTCTGTAATTCCTGTGTCCCACTACATTCTGTGAAATGGTTTGGGAGTGTCAAACTGGGCTTGTTTTCAGGTAAAATGAAGTGAAGGATTGCACTTCGGGGGACTGCTGTGCTTCAGTGGAGAGTGGTTGCGAATAGTGAGACCAAATTGAAGCTAGACTGAAACCCCTGACACGTAGAGGGCAAAGCCACTTGCACTGGTCACCAACCACTTCACTGTGCTCCAGCTACAGACCATTGCACAGACTCCAGGCTCTTCTGGGATTTGAGCCTTCTCTGTGTTGATGCTGTGGCTTAAATTTTGTCTCTTCCAGTTGTTAATTTTAAATACTCTGCTCAGTGAAACTTGGCAACATAAGAGATATGAATGAGCTGGTCTTTCACTGTGGATGCTGAACAATGTCTGTCTTTAGCTGCTGGGTTGGGTCGGAGCAGTGGTTGTCTCCTCTCATGTTTATTGCATTCCAGGCAGTTATTCCCCTGGTAGAATGTTAAGCCTGTGCCATCTTGTTTTTATTAATTTTAAGGTGCTCTAGGCAAGAGTTATTAAAAAAAAAAAAAAGCCAATAAATAACTAGGAGCATCCTATAAAGAAACAAAGATTGGTAAATCCCTCTGTGCTAACTTTCAGAGAAGAGTCCCAAGGTAAATGGTGTAGCTGGCTTTGGCAGTTGGTGATTTACAGGAACATTAACTTTCAAGCTCAGTTGGAGCCTCAGAGCTGTGCCTCCCTCATGTGAAGTACGTGCAGGTTGTAAAGAGTCACGGAGACAAAGGAGTCATCTGCTCCATTAGGGGAAGAGCACGTTCCAAAAGAACTGCAGCAGTATGGGAGGAAGCATTCATGAAGTATTGCTCTTGTACTTCTTGATTCTTGGCAGAAAAAGCAGGTATGTTGCTGTAGACACCTGCAGAACTCTTTTTGTGCTGTCATGACAAATTATTATGAGATCAGTAATTTGGGAGGTCTCCTGTTGATGAAAAATCAAAACCAAAAACAAATGCACAAAAACTATGAAAGTCTTGGAAACTTTAGTAACTTACTGTTAAAAAACATCTTCAAAATAGAAGTTGATCATTATGAAACTGTGTGTGCTGTGCAAGAGGTCTTCAACAGAGCGGAAAATGTTCTTCTAAGTTTAAATGTCTTCATAAATATATCAGAGACTTTCTAAATTTTTAATTTAGAGTGAACTTTCTTCTGAAGACATTTTAACTTATTTTTTCTTATTGGATTGATGCCTCCAGGATGAGTAACTCCTGATGTTTCCTCAGCTCCATCCCATTTGTTTCTTCTTTCTTTCTACTGCAGTTCATGTTTTGTACTTCGAGTGGAGGAAGTTTTTGTCTGACTTCTTACTACTTCAGTGAAATTGGGTAATCTTTAATGGGCTGAATAATTCTGTCTCAAATGAGTAGAGTTGCTATTGTTAAATATGTGTGTTTGCTACTGAATGAGCAATTTGCAAGATCTGTGACACAAATTAGAGACACAGAGCTGGAGCTATAGCATAAGCATTTAACATTTGCTGTAGTCTGTGTTGTATCTAGAACTGGCATAAAAAATTCATCTAACAGTTGTGCCTGTAACTTTCTATAGTCTGAATTTGCCTTATTACTGCAAATATTTTCAAATATGTCTCTTCAGGAATTTAATCAAAGACACAAATTCTAAAGCATCTGCTCTGGAAATACATATTCCTGGCTGAATAAAGTAATTCCTGGACATGAACAGCAGGGTTGCACCTTCCTGCTCCATTGCAATATCTGGCTTTGTCTACTGAAGAGGGTTAAATTAACACTTGTTGAAGTATTGATGTCTGAAATAAAACATGTACATGGTATTGTGCAGGAGGGTCAGGATATCTTTAAACTAGAACACTATTGGTGTGCTAGATTAAATGTTTTGGTGTTAGATGTTAAGTCTCTTTCTATGAATTTCTCATCCTGCCACCTTGAAAAATATGCCTAATCTTTTCATTTTTTTTTTTTAAACCAAAGATAAAAACACACAGGATGATAATGCTTATGTAGGGTGAGAATGATTTGATTAATTCATATCTCTGTAGTTTCTGTGCTTTGAAGAATTAATTACTTAGTTGCATTTGAAAGAGCTATAAAATATTTTCAAGCATGTATAATCTTAAAAAAAAAAAACCCTAAAAGCAACCAGAAAAAACAAGCATCCAAGACAGATTAAAAGAAGAGTCAGTAGGTAGATAGACAGAAGTTATCTGTTCTAGGACTGGACAGTTAATATTTCAGATGCCATCTTTCACTCTGGCTGAGCACTCAGTTCAGGATTGTGTGTATGTAAGTAAATGAAATACCCTTCACAGCACTTACCAGGAGATGTGAGATGACTCTTTTCCTTCAAGAAATAAAATGACTCAGAGTGGGGCTAATGCTTGTGGTAACAGGCGTAATGTGGTGGATCCATCATGTGTAAAGTAGCACTTTCCTTTTCCCACAGCGATACTTGAATAAAAACAGTAATAGAAATATCTCTGCTTCACCTTTAGAGAACCTGTTGACCTCTCAAGTTTAAAATGCTCATATCTTTCTCTTATTAGCATCTTTTGGGAGAAATGAAGTGAAAAAATGGCTGCCTTATTCTACTTAACAGCCTAGTTAAATGAAAATGGTGATGCACATGGGTGTATATTGTCCTAATTTGATCTTTCTGCAATTTTTCCAAACAAAGCATTTTGTGTTGAAATTAAAATGGGCACTATTTGTCTAAAAGGAGGAATTAGCTCTGTGGCTAAAGCATGTTAAACAAAAAAAAAAAAAAAAGGCAAAGAGGGGAAAAAGATTTCACATAAAATCAGACCTGTAAGGAAACCAAGCTTAGTCTGTGACTTCCACAGGTCTGAGTCTCTGGAGTCTCTGTATTTTGGAGGCATCAGCAGGGGAGCGGGAAGAGGATATAAGACAAAGCTTTCCAGACAAAAGAGAAATCCAGATCTTTATCTTTCAGCTTCTAAAATGCATTTACTGGAGGTGTTCATCATGGCAGGCACCAGAAGAGCTTTCTGAAGGTTTCTGGGTGTTCTTGAAAGGTATCAGAGTAAAAATGTTGCATTATCTTAGTAATTGTGTAGTGTTGCTCTTACCAGGAGGGTTTTGGAAGTTTCTCACTGGGTACTTGATCTGAAAATCCAGGAGATCATTGTTTCATGATTCAGTTGTGTTGTGAATTCTCCTCTTCAATGGTTTTGATGGCTGTAACACAAGCAGGGTGAATCGAATCTTCTGCCCTGAAAGGGACTGTAGGGAAGCAGTGAGGCTGAGAGGAGCTCCAGGGTGCTGGGAGGGGATTCCTGGAGGGCAGCCCGGGTGGATGCCTTGTGGGAATGAGTGAGGAGTTGTGAGACTCTGCTTTATCTCCCAAGCATTAAAGCCCTGTTGAACGGTGCCGTTCTCAGGTTCGGGCTGGGGCTGGGCCATCTCCTCAGGTGCCAGGACAGTAGCTGTGAGTGGATCCCACACTGCTTATCTCCAGGGAACAGAGTGTGCATGGCATCCACCAGTGTAGTTATTTCAGTACAGGCTCTAAGTTATAGCTTTAACACCTGGATGTTAAGTGTTTTACACAGCTGTAATTGTAAATCTATATAATTAGATGCAGAGTCTTGTCAAGATGCTGACCCCTGCCTAATGGCACAAACCAATTTTTATTGATGGTGGTAATCTGGATGGCTGGTAATAGATAACTAAAAGGAAGGGAGAGTGAGAGAAATGAAATAAACATTTGAACTTCAACTCTCACTGCAAGAAGGTTTAGTTTAGTAATTTAATCATTGGAGTTCAATAGAAGGCCTGCTTGATGTCTTTTATCTGGAGTGCTGAAGTAGTTGTTCAGCTTCAAAAAGAGGAAGAAAAGCTGTGAGAAAAGTACTTGAATGTGTTTTTAAAGTAAGGAACCCACAACAAGCACTTTCTGACAAAGAAACAGAAAACAAAGTTTTCATCCTTTCTTAAGATAAAGATACACCCACAAGGACTATTAGTGTCATGTCAGTCATAAGGCATCTTTGTAGTTCTGCAATTATGTTGCACCTATGATGTCTAAAATTTTGGGAGACTGGAGAAAGTTACTTAATTAAAAAAAAAAAAAATCCAAAAAAACAAAACCCCAAAAGACTTTTGGAGGTATACACTGAGATGTTGAAATCCATAATAGTTGCATAATTTAAACAAATGAACTTGGTTTTGTACAATTAAGCACTTCAGTAAATTCCTTTTCTTATTTACCTTTGAGATACTGCACTCTTTATTACCTAACCTGCTGCATATATATGTAGAGTACAAAAGAGGGTTGGATATATATATATAGAGAGAGAGAGTACGAAAGAGAGAGACAGGGTTAGGGTAGTAGTGGTTTTATTCATGTACTAAAACTATAAAGATTGATGAAATACTCAAAGTGATATGCAGGCTGTATTATGCCCTGTAGGGGGAAAAATAAACCTTAGTCTTTTAATAATTATTAATATTTTATGGTGTGCTGGCACCCAGTACCATCTAACATAATGTAAATAAACAGCAGCACAGACATCTCTGGTTGTTTTGTGTTTCATAAATTTATTGGGCACAAAAGATGAGCTTTGAGAGTTCCATGGGAAAGTAGATCTGGGCTGAGAGGTTTGGGTTTGTTCCAAGACAAACAAAACAGCAGGCTAGGGAATTTCAAAGAATTTCAGTGGAGTTGGAAGTATCCTTACTTTGTGACCACAGTTGTCACGGAGTATAGACAAAGCCATTTCCTGCTGCTGGGACATTCCTGCACATACCCGTTTGTGGTAAGCAAATTTATTCTGGCCAGAACAAGTCTCTTGGTGACAACTTCTATAAAATGTGATTGTCATGCTGCCAAATACCACAGTGCAAGTTCTGTACAAAGGGGCATGTATTCCTGGGTTTCTGAAAAAAAAGGATATTTACAGGTATGGGATTTTATAGCATTGTTTTAAATAGGTGGGGATCTCACAAACAAAGCCCCTTTTGTGCAGCCCTAATAAAAAGGGTTTAAAAATCAGATTCCAGAAGATGCCTTTTTCATGGGCTGGTGACTTCAAATGAATGGTCATCTTTACATGAAAGAAGCCTAAACATGTACCTCTGTGAGTATATGTGTAAGTTATGAATGCCAGCAAACCTCCAGCCCGGGAAAGCAGGGTCAGAGAAGGAGGAATGAATGCAGCCATGGCTCTGCTGTGCTAGGGATACCTCATCCGGAAATGAGAATAATGACCATGACCTAGAGTTGAGTCTGTTCTCTCATAAAGTCCTACAGTGCAGGAAAGAGGGACGATTTCAGCTTTGAAAGAATCCTTGAAAACACGTAGTCAGTTTGGATTTATCCCCCGCATCAGGGATTGGGGGGTTGTTGGTAGAGTACAAACACCTGAATGGTCCTTTTTCCCTGGATCTAGGAGCAGTTGTGGAGGGCAGCCAGCAGGAAGCATTCCAGGGTTGAGTCTTTTTGCTGCAGCTCTGCTCTGCCTGTTTTCTCTGAGTTATGGAGCAGTTAATGATTCTGATGGAGAACCTTTCTGTAACTTTTAACAGTGGGTTCACAAGGCCAAGGTCAGCACAGGGGGTTTTTGGCCTCAGCGAGGTGATCTCCTCACGCCTGCCCTGTGTGTTAATCTCAGGGATTCGGGTTTCAAACTCAGGAGTGTGTGCTGTGCTGGGAACAGGGTGTTTGTGGTTAACATCTCCAGGTTTATTTGCACAGCACTGGCTGATAATGATTGTGATTTAGGAATGCTGAGGGCATGGTTAGGATGAACCTGTTGACATCTAAAAGCAGCAAAGAGCATGTTGAGCCTCAGGAAACCGTAAAGGCTTTTTGCGCTAGTGAATGTGTGCTGTGCATTAGGGAGCTGACCCTAATGCCCCAGCACGTTTAATTTTGTCTTTCTTTTAAATTCTCTGAAATACTTTTTTTTATTTTTACTTCATGTTAAAACTATTGCAACTTAGAGCTTTCTCTCATGAAACTTGCAGTTGATCTTTCTGAGAGTCAGAAACATGTGGGGTTGAAAGCTGACCGTCACAACACACCCTGCAACGACAGGACAGCACATGTCCTGCTCCTGCCTAATGGCTTCCTCCTGTAACTACTTGTATTATTGCTGAAAAGCAGTTTTCCATGCTGTGTAACTTACTGGAATAGCAACTGTTGAATGATTCAGTGATTCCACAGGTTTTGCTGGTGCCATGGTCATGAGCCCGTCGCGATTCGGGCGTGGGTTGTGATGAGAACCATGGAGTGCTGTGCCCTGCCCACATCCCGAGAGTTGTGTCCTCAGAGCTCTGACTTTACTGAAATTAAGTCAGTGGAGCACACACGGTGACATCTTGGCAGAGCTCTCTTGTCAGCAGGAGATCTTGTGCTGCTCCGGGGCTGCTTGGCCCTGGAGATGAGCCAGGGTTTGCCAGCTCACATCAAATGTGTGTGGACAAATGCAAATCTGCAGAAACAAGAAACGCTGTGTTGCTAAAACTGTAAAGTACACGAGAACTAACACGGGCAAATGTGAGTTGTTTATGAAAAATGTGTTGGAAGTGCCATAGGGTGGAATTATCACTTATAAAGATCTCACTCCCACAGCCTAGAATAGCTTAAAGGTGCTGGAAAATAAGGTTCCGCACTGCTCTCTGGAGATCATGTCTATTTTGTCTTAATTATTATAGCTCTGAATATTGTTGCTCTTTAATGCCGTGTTGTGAAATCCCTGATGTGCCCAGCACTCCAACCAGCAGCGCACAAGATTATTCCTGTAAAAACCAACATAATAATTTAATTTAATCCCTCCACTTCAACTAGAATTTTGTGAGCAGTCACCGTATAACTTACTGGACCTACAAATACGCCTGGGTGTCAGTACACAGACCCTCTGTTTTCATTTTCTTCTAAGAGGAACAACACCACTCATTCTAATATTTCTGTAGGAGAGATGTGTTTACTGTATCTGTATCCATTTTCTTCCCATCTTTCTGACTTCTCTGATGATGTGGTGATCTTCCCACAATACAAAACCATCTCATATGAAGTTATGGACTTGCTCAAGAAGTCTGAGCAGCTCAGTCTTAATTATGGCCTGGATTGTTGGTGTACAGAAGTTACTCTTAAAAAGTAGGGCTTTTTAACTGCATTTTTGTGTGGCTGATTCTAGTAATCAGTCAGTTGAGATTAAGTCCTAGATACTGTTTTTTAAATTTTTTTCATGATGAGCTGTTGTTTTATTTTTTTTCTGTAGTACTCTAGCAGTGAGGCAAAGGGAACAAAGTGAAAGAGGTATTCCCAAAGTGTGAGGTGGAAAGGCATTTCCTAAGAGAAGTCCTCACTGTGGTGGATCTGTGTGGAGAGGGTGGGTTTGAGGAACTTCTTTGCGTGCGGCAGCAGAGTCTCAGTGTTCCAACCATGTTCTGGCTTTGATGGAAAGCAATGGCAACGAGACTGGGAGGACTGAGGGGTCAATTGGCTCTTTCTGAACCCAGCTGTGATGGCAAATGCTTAATCCTAAATCAATCTTTCTTCATTGCCACGGAGAAATGCAAATAAAGGGTGATTACAGCTTTCCTCTTGAAGGCAAGAGGTGAGGCTTCAGAAAAGTTGCAAGAGTCAAGGGATTGATTTGTTGTGGAGGATAGTTAGAGGAGACAGCAAATCAATTTACTGAAGCCAGAAGTTTGTGGGAGGGTCTGAGAGGACTTCTGGTGAGGGAGGGCTAAGTTAAATGATACCCCAAAGTAAAATGATGTAGATAAAGGTGGACATCTGTGAAATGAAAGGAAGGAATGTGGAATTAAATGCAGATCTAAAGCAGCAAAGAATCTACTCTTGTGGTTGGGAATTTATGATAGAGGTAAATTAAAGAAGCCAATTGTTGGCAGAAAATTGCTTGAAGAGATTATATAAATGAGAGAGAGCATCATAAGGACTGAGAAAGTAAAGGAAAGGAAAAAATCAAATTCAAATGTGTTTCTGGGTGGGAAATGTTACCATTTTTTAAAGCTGGTCTGATTTCTGGCTGAGGTATCATGTTAAACTTTTGTAAGGAGATAACTATTTAAGGATTTACTTGAGCTGTGTAATTTTCTTTATAGACATTTTAGCTTATGATGATAAGATTCTTCCACACTATTTTTTGCTGAAAGAAACTGGTTCCCCTAAAGTGAATATCAGTGACATCTCTACAGCAGAGAATCTCTTTAAAGTAAGAGGTAAATGTAGGAAAAAATGTGCAAATAGAGAAGTAGAAAAATTACTTCCACAGTAGTTTTTTCTGGGTTTTTTAATAATGTGATATTATATTTGTGTCATAGTTCCTGCATTTATAGACATAATCTGAATGGAAGTTGAACTATGAATTCTGTATTATTGATATTTTGTCTAGTAAAGATGAGCCTAGAGTCTCTGTGTGATGACTTGGGTACGAGGAGAGAGACAGACAATTGAATTTGTAGTGCAGTTCATTGATGTGTTAGAAAAGTTTCATGACATATTACATTTATTTTCCTGTCTCCTGTTTACTGCTATTGGCTTTGCTAAGATTGTTTAAAAAGAGATTAAAAATCCACTGATGTAACATATTTCCTGAAGAATTTCCACGAAAGAGAGATGCAGGGTTATGCAAAATTCCTCACTCTCAGGATTCAGAACAAGGCAGGATTAGGTCTGTTGTCTTGCAGTTGATGTTTATCATACATATTTAGCACAAAAAATAGTTTTACATTTTTTATTTGATCTTCAGCTTTCCAGAAGTCTTCCTCCATTGCTGTTGATCTTTTGTCTCACATCAGTTGCATGACACATGCTCATTTTGCTGTGTATCCTAAGCAGGTGGTTTTGAGGGAACTCTTTTATGTCATTTCCTTTGTATGTCATTTACCATTTTATTAATCATTTTAGCTGTGATTTTTCTATTTGCAGTGGTTAAATTTCCCTAGTATAATCAGTGTTTGTCTACAAAGGAGAACAAATGTCTTTTCATTCCCTGATTCAAAGGGTTTGTCTTTTTGGGCTCCTCAGTTAATACATTAGTCAGCAGTGACTCACTGACTGAGCAGCAGTGACATTTTCGTTCTTCTCATTTTCTTTTTCATTCCGACTCTTTGTTCGCTCAAGAAACAGAATGTGCTGACATTTTTGGGCTGTTGTCAGCACAGGTTCCATGTGCCACTGCTGCATCAGAGCTGGACATGGGAGTTTTGAAGGACGTGGAAGGTTCGTGATGTTGGGGTTTTGAGCTCCACTTCACTCACACTGAGCAGCTCTCAGCTGCAGAGAGCACAGCCAGCCTGTCTGCCCTGCTTGTCACTGCCTGGAAAATTCCATTTGGTTCAGTCAACGCCTGTTACACGGCCTCTTCTTTCTTCCCAACTGCTCCCTTTGAGATAAGCCTGGAAGAGTAAAGAAAGGAAAAAATTTATTTTTACCTTTGAATTCTGAGGCTTTTATATATGTAGAGATATATCGTAACATCTTTACATCCTTGTAATAAAGGTGTTTTATCTTTATTTACATTGTAACGGAAATGACAAGAATACTTAAAGGATTGTGGAACAAGTCCTTACTTAGGTTGTTTCAATATCTTTTGTTTGATTTCTCTTGGTGATTATGTTTCAATTCACACAAAATATAAAGCTATACTTGCATTTAAAAGATCAAACAGTCTGGAAAAATAAAGAGTACAGACCCAGAAGATTTTGGGTTACTTTGTTGGGTTTGATGCTTTGGGGTTTTGGTTTGGTTTTTGTTTGCTTTTTTTCTTGCTTGATCCTTGAACCACTGTCGCTAGAAAAGTCACTTGATGCAGGTTTAGATCTTTCAGTTCAGCGAGTAATCCGTGAGGTGTAGGAGCTGGAATAATAAAAAACATGGAGCATAATCTGATAAGGTTTAAGGGTTGCTGTGATGTAAATTGTGAGTGTGTTTCATATTCCTTAAGAAGAATTCCTTAAGAATTCACACCAGGAGATTTAGTGCAGTAATCCAGAGATAGCAGAATGCTTTTTTACAGAATACATACATCGTAGGTATTAGAGAAGACCATACAAGACTTGCATTACAATTTTTATAAGTGAAGCTATTCCCAGTCTGGTGCATCTGGACAGACTAACACACTTTCATGAAAGTATTTAATTTAATAAAAGCAGTTTCTATGTCTGATTTCACTGCCATATGCTATTGCACTGAATGTGTGCTTAATCGAAGACGAGTAAGAATTCAGTGTAAACAGTTTAAAAATCCAGTGATGGCCACATTCCGTGGTTTTTGCTTTCACATGTTCCAAGTGTTTATTTGCAGATCTCTCATGTGAGATATGCAAACACTTCAACTTGCATCAGAATGATGCCTCAATGATTTTTATTTCGTTAATGATTTCTAAGAGCTCAAGTTATTCCTGGAGTTTGTCATCTGGAAGAATGAAAGCAGTTGCCCCAATAAACAAATTGCCATTTTCCTTAACACAGATAAGAGCTCTGTCTAAAGAACAGTAGGGACAATAGTGACATTGTTTTCCTTCATCCACTGGGATGCATTATTTTCTGCAGAATAAACAAGGGGGTGGTTCAAAGTGAACTCTGGTTTTGTAACTTTATTGTGTGGCTTCATCTGCTGTAGGGGACACTCAGTGCTGGCCACCACAGGAGCAGGTGACCTCTGCCTCTGCTGCTTGACACTGCTCTGAGCAAATCTCTGGTCAGAGCAGGGACAAGATCACAGATGAAACAGTGGTAGTTCTTGTATTAAATATTTAACAGGTAAAGCCAACCCAATATCTGGGCCAAGGAGTCTTGTAATGATATCTAGAATATAATGAGAGTTTGTCTATCTTATAAGAACTTCCCTGAAATATCCCTGGGGGGGGCCTATAAACCCTTCAAAGTACAAAGCCTCAAACCCCTCTGAGAATGCTTCTGAGCTTGTCTGATCTGCACTCCTGTCCTGACTCCATGCCTCAAGGACACAAATCTGCCATAGTTATGGAGGCACTTAGGAGCCAGGGAAATTCTGGCACTGGTGGGCCTTGGCCCTCACTCTGTCAGGACCTCCAAAATCTCTTTATTCAGTGCAGCTTCCCCAGCCTGCTGAGGCTTCTGATGAATTTTGTTACCTTCTTTCAGAAAGGCAGCATAGCACACACATTATATAGGTCAGCAAGAGAAATAATTCTGTAATGTTATTATTTATGTTTAGCTGAAAAAAGACAATGGTTATAAATTTATGATTCTTCTTGAAATAGAATGACTATTCCCTTGACAGCAAACTGCAGCAAAACCTGTGGCATCAAGGTAGAATGTTTCCTGTGACTTCAGAAGGGATTTCTGACAAAGAGGGAGGATGAGGTTGGTATAACACAGGAGTATTGGGGGAAACATGATGGGGCTTTGTGGGCATCTGTGATGGCACTTTCCCATTAAGAACAAGTGAAAGAGAATATCTGTAATGTTTTTTCTTGATGGGAGGCTGATGTGCAGAGCTGTCCAGGGAAGGGAAGAAGCAGAAGCGAGGCTGACAGGCACCAGTTTGTGGTTAACAAGAATGTAATACAATTTTTAAAGGATTTTACTAGAATAATATGGGGATTTTTGGGCTCTGTCTTGACCACATGTAAAGTAACAAAGGACTCATATATTTTTTCTAAGCTGTGCTGCTCCAGCCCCCAGACGTTGTTGGCTTAAGTGGGCGATGGATCCTCCTTGCACCGATGTGCCTTGGAGCAGCTGGAGCCACTCTCACCTCCCCTCACCCTGGGGGACTCCCACCTGCCTCCTGCTGCTCCTCACTCTTTTACAAGTCACATTCTTTGCATCCAGTCTGAATTCTGTGCCATAGGTTAGGATAGAGGCTGAATAATTTACTCAAAGTCATGATAAGGAAAAATAAGAGCATTTCCAAGCATATTTCTTTATCTCTTGAGGGATTATTTATGGTAGGGGTGCCTGTTCTGGGTACTCTCCTGCCACCTGAAGAACGATCTGACTTTTTATTTTGCTTCATATACTAAGAGCTACAATATGTTCTAGAAAAATCAAACATGTTTTAGAAGACGAATAGTCACAGCTGGGGATAAGGAATATAAATAGGATGACATCAAATGCAAAGAACTGATGATCCAACAGGGCTTCTATAGATCATGTTGTCTAATGTCAGGAGAATTGCAGATTAGTCTTGCTGCTCTTTATGAGTAAGCCTATTTTTCAACTTTCTGGTAAAATCTAATTTAAGGTGGCACATTTTCCTTAGTTCTGCCACACTTCAAAGCTTAAAGTGTGGAGGTTGGTCAGCCATTCTCCCCTGGCTGCAATCAGTGTGTGAGATTCCCGTTCAGGCCTTTCACCAGCAGCCAGGTCCTCGCTACTCCTGGCTGACTCTGATAATGTAATTTTGGTTTGCTTGATTAGTAAAAAAACTAGGAAGCCTTAGCTTTTAACAACTTTATCCAATTCAGACTTAATGTTCAGAGAGAAAGAGCAATTTAAATTGCAAATGTTCTTTATAAGAAGCTGGATTTCTGTAAAGTATAACTTAGTCATGCCACAGAGAAAGAAAATGACAAGCCCTGGAAGAAAAAAAAAAAACCCACATTTGGACAAGGTGGATCCGAGCAGGGGCTCTGCTGTTTTTCCTGAATAACCTACAGAAAGAAAAACTATTTTTATGACAAGATATAACAAGAAATGTGGATTTTAACAACTCTGGAGAAAACATGCAGGAATATAAAATGTTGTAGTTTTGCTACCACGTACTACATTTTTAACACGATGCTTTATATCTGAGTCGCAAAACGGATTTGTGTACATTTATATTCGTTCTTTAAAAGCTAAGTAGAGCTCAGGCAAGTAAAACAAGCTGTTTGATATGATGTTCTTTTTTTCCCCCTTTTCACTTGGTGTAAGAATACCTTACCATCTAATGTCATATTAGTTTTATATATGTAAATACTTTCAAGCCAGAACATGTAGTGTAAGCATATTTTATCAGCTATTACCACTAAGATTTTTATATATGTGAACTAAAAAAAGCTCTGTGTTTAGGAAATTTGAAGTATTTTTTTCTCCTTTAGGATTATCTGAATTTGTGGGAAATCCTCCATTCTTACATCAGAAAGCATTTAACTGTGCATTGATTAAGAATTTCTTTATTATATTTGAAATCTGGGGAACTTGCTTAAGTTTGTAAGCAATGATGTGCAAGATAAAACAGAAGGATAACACAGTTTCTGATTGCAATTTGAATGTGATAAAATCAGTTGTGCAACAGTCTTCACTAGCATATTATCACAGGCATTTTTCTTAGGCATTTCAAAATGCTGCTGTTCCTACAGGGAGCTTTAGGATAAATCCGTATAATTCCTGTGCATGACATTTTGAAAAGACCAGAGCTGTGAATATCACACCTGATTGCTTTTCAGTCAAAAGCTTTCATGTGCAGAAAATAATGTTTCAATTAAAAAAAAAAAAAAAAAAAGAGAGAAGGAGGTCATTCATTTGACATTACTACACTGCATTCAAACTCGTGTACAGGAAAAGAAAATTAGAGCAATTTCAATGGGCTGCTGACTCAGAGCTGAATAGACTCCAGCATTTGCATCACCTGTTCAAAAGATGGATAAGCCACAATTCTAGTATCAAATTCCTGTATCAGCTTGTGAAACTTGGTGGTTTCAGTCTCTTGATTTTTTGCAATTTTGCTACTGCTGGTTACTGAGCACCTGGATTTATTCTCTGTTGTTCCCACTTCAACTTTGTCATCATGTGGTGTCCAGAATATGCAATTCTCTCTCTACTGGAGTTTCAGCTGGGAAGATACTGTCTAGGAGTGCAAATACAAATAGCAGGTGGAAAGAATTTCTCCACATGAGTGTAGTGACTTTGCTTTGGGCTTTTCCACGTGAGCTGTATTTGATTTACAATTAAAAGTATATATATGTGCTTGTAAGATTAGTGAGCATTTTAATTTTTTAATGCTGCATACACTATCTGACATATCCCTTGGGATTCACAGGAAATCCTTTCGCCTTGCATAAAACCAACAAGATGCATTTACCCTAAAATTGCCCTTGAAATAGAGACTTTTTCTAGTAGTATTTAGACTAATTTCTCCCTAATGACATCTCCTTTGTGGTACAATGCTTGATTGTTGAATCCTGAATTACAGATTTGAGTTTTTGCTTGTGGTTGGGTTTCTTTACAGAGCCATGAAGAAAAAGCATTTGCCCAGTGAAGATTCACCATGTAGGGATGGATTTGCCTGCTGGATAAAGAGCATTGTTCTTCTGGGGATGACCTCCTTGTGCAGAATGATAGTTTTATCCTTCTCTACATCATTATGTTTGCTGTACAAAAATCCTGCTGTGCTACATCATAATAACATGTAATCTTCTTGCTCAGTTTAGCTGAGATTTAAGGAGCCGCTGCTCATGGAAGCAGTTTTCTAAAGTCTGATCTATAATTTACCAGAATCAACCAGGCAAAAGAGCAAGAGGCTTTAGAAGAGGGATACAGCCCTTAAAACTCTTAAATGAAGATTAGTTTAAAGTTTTACAATCCGGTACAGAACCATCTGGCAAATCTCATGTCAGGCTTTGTTAAACCTCTGAGCATTCCTGGTGTGCTGCACCCCACACCCTGCCTTTATCTTCCATTCCTCTGCCTGCTGCCCTGCACCAGCTTGGCTCAGAGATAGATTGGAACAAAAGAGGGAAATAAGTAAGCCAAGGGCTGATTTCCCTACAGGAATAGTGGAACAGCTGTGGGTGTGCTGCACCTCTGGAAATCATGGCCTGATGCTGGATGTGCGCTGGGTTATTTATTGCAGCTCTGAGGAGGTACTTGTAATGTAAAAGCTGCCTGTTGGCAGCACCATCAGAGACTTGCTGGGTTAAATTGTGGCTTTGGAGCCCAAGGAATTGCTGTGAGGGTGTAGAGCCACATCATGGGGTGTTTTGATACTTTCAGACATGGAGCTGCAGTTGTTACAGCCAAAGTAAAAACAGTGTAGAAGTTGTCAGTGGTGATTCCAGGTTGCTGTTTACTCTGGAAACCAATTGTTCCCATCACTCCTACATTACATATCAGGGCTATAGACTTGTGGGTTCCTCACTGATATCTGCACAAAGGGATTTTTATCTGTGTATTTATTTGTATTTCTGTCCTTTGGCAAAAGGCAAACCTTTGTTTCTCGAACACAAAGCAAAACCCTTCCCTTAGGAATCCTTAAGGACATCTTCATTTCAGCTGTCTTGTGGCTTTATTTATCTATAAACACATAAATCTTGGAAACTCAGAACAGAGTAATTTGATTTAGCAATCTGTTACATAAACCTATACTATTGTCACTAAAATTAACCCTTCTGTTCACCTTTCATGTGAAGGATCTTGGGAGACTGAAGGAGAGGACTGCAGGAATCCAATTACCTGAAATCAACTTAGAGGCAAGAGGGATTGTTAATGGAGATAATCTCCTCCTCGGGCTTCCAGGGTTCCTGTGTCTCAGTGCAAAGACATTCTGCCTGGACAGTAAAATCAGTATACCCGATTTCCTGATTAAAATGTGGGACAGGAAAATAGTAAAGAGCTCACTTCCTGTCTAAAAATGTAGCTTTTGGCAGTTAGAAGTTGCCCCAAATAGATAAACATTTGCAATCCCAACTATATTATGATAATGTAAACACGGCTGATGTACAACTTACCAAATCTCTTTTGCTGTTTGTTTCCTAAATTTCACTTCAAGCCGTGTAAGTTTTCAGTTTTAAGATTGTTCCAGAAAGTTTTGGGGTTTTTTTTTTCCTTTCCTGTGAAGTGCAGGAGTGGGACACTTGAAGTCAGACAATTTTAATGCTGCCGTAGCAGTTTCCTAAGGCGCCAGAGAAAAATGCATGGTATTATCTTGGAATTTCAGTCTGCTTTTGCTTCTCAATCAATAACCATTAGAATTACGGTGGTAGCGTCTGCCTAGGTAATTCTAGGGCTTTTCCAGAAATCAGAATAGGTAAACCAAGGTTGTAGTGTTGTAACTTCTTGTTTCTCCTTTTTAACTCTTAATAAAGTCCAGATTTGCTTTGAAGAAAAGCAAAAACTTGTCAACAGAGAAGCAGGATGGAATGGAGGTATCATCTATCCAGCTGAACAAATCCAGTATTTAGTATTAGAATGAAAACTAATCAGTTTGAATTATCTCAGATGCACCAAAGATCTCCCCTCATGTTTCAGAGTGAGGACCACTCTGAAGCATCCAGATCCAGCATTCCATTAAAGACAAAAATGATACCTGACTCAAAACACTGCCTTTCATAACCTTTAAAATCTGGTTTACAGTTAATTTTCTCTGGTAGGTTTTGGAAGCCTGGATATTACCTGTCAAGTTGTCACAAATAATTATATGTTTGTTAACTTATTGCTCCTAATAAACAACAGGAAATATTCATGATAAGTTTCATTTTCCCCTAAAAAAAATTAATAACTACTTTGATTAAATATTAAAGCTTTCTTTTGCTGTTACAACCAGACAGAAAATTCCAAATATCAGCAAAATATTTTGTGCACAGTCTTTTTACTGCCTGGTTATTATGCTGGACTTCATTGATTGCTAACCCCATTGATCAGGGTAATTTCTAGGTGGTCAGGTGGAAGACTGATGGGACTGGCTGTATGATGGCTCAGCAAACCAAAACTTTTTTCATATTGAAAATACCTGAAAATTGGACTTGATGTAGACAGGAGTGCCTGGCCTTGGGGAACAGTCAAAATTACTGCATTTCCCAGTGGACAAAAGGGATCACAGAGATAAAGGAAACTTTCAGAGCCAGCAAGATTTTATGTGGTTCCTTGGTTTTTTTTTGCCTCGCTTGCTGCCTGTACCACAGCCGTGACACAGAGTGTCAGGTAAGGATTTAGAGCAAAACGTGTCTCCCTCAGCTCTGGCAGAGGGGGAGATGTCAGGAGGAGCTGGATGAGCTGTAGGAGCAGAATCAGCTGCCCAGGTATGCCCCATGCTCATGGAACAGCAGTTGGCTGTTACAGCAGTGACAGGTGGCTCGTCAGACACGGAAAGAACCTCATTTATTCCACCAGTCAGGCCTGCCTGCTGGAGAAATTGTAATTGGTTGCGTGTACAAGGGCTGAGGGAGCTCTAATGGCACTGCTGGAACCATAATGTAATATCCAGGTTGAAATCATTCCATCTTTATCTCATTATGAGCACAGTTTTCTTCTATGTGTGAAACTTAAATGTCAAATTGAAGAAGTGGAGGGAACATAAACAAAAAGACTGTGGGTGCAGTCTATTGTTCCATCAGAGGAACTGGGGAAGCTGCAGAAGGCTGCAGGAAGATGCCCCAAGCAAAATGAGGGGATAAAGGCTTCCAGAGACTTCCCAGTTTTAGTAAGAGCTTCTTTATCCGTGCTGGAAGGAAGAAGCTCCTGGGATGATTCTCTCATTACTACATCCTTCTTTATAGCAGAGAAAAGAGAACTTGTGGATAAGTGCTGCTGGTGTGATCCATTAGCAGTGTGTGTGTATCTCAGCGAGGGCTGAGTAAGGAGCTCTCTCTCTCTGTACTCCAGGTGCAGCTGCTGTAGTAGCAGGTAGCTCAGAGCAGGTTTCACACGTGGAGAGGTGCAGCTGCCACGCTGGAGCTGCAGAGGATTTGCCTCTTGTCACTGGTGCAGGCACTGGGTCGGTGTCAGCTGTCCTCTGTGGGTTCACAGCTCGTGTAGAAGGTATTTGTCCATGCTGGAAAGGGATCATACAAATACCCTCCCGGGTTCTCCGTGGCAAAGCAGATCTGCGTGTAGGGCCTTTCATTTCTGGAGTTCTGAAACAGCAGTGCACAGCTGGAGTGAGAGCCACAGAGATGTTTCCCATGTGAGGAAAGTCTGTAGGGATGAAGGAGCTACTGCTTGCTTTTGTCCTCCTTCCCTGTGCTCCAGGAGCAGCCTGCTGACTGACCAGCAGCTACCCTGCAGTCTGCTTCTTTCCACTCTTCCTGTGTGTTGTCCCCGTTTCCTGATGTTTATCTTCAGAGTGGGGTGAAAGGGTCTCTTTAGGTGCAAGGTAGGGGGAATTTCAGGAAGTAAAGGAGGCTAAAGAAAATTCATCATTAAGTTCTTTGGGGCTTCATTAAGCCGTATCTGAGAGTTGGAATGTGGTTTCCAGTGTTACTCAAACACTTTTGTGTTGTTGCACCTAAGTGTACTTTTGCCTCTGTTTTCTTCATATAATCATACACTTGTTTATTCATTTTTCTCTTGGCTCTCTGAGTGGACAAATGTTGTATAAAAAAACTGGTGTGAAATGCCAAGAAAAACTATTTCTCAAGAAATAGCGTGATTTTTAATGTCAGTTCCTGGCAGGCTATCCCATGTGGAATTATTATGGTATCTTAGCACCACAATTGATATGTTTAATAATTTTCATTGTGTGTTTGGGTCCTTTTGACGGCTGATGATTAAAGCAAGATTATAAGGTAGAAAGCATTTGCTTTTGAACACATGAAAAACACAACCTTCCCTTTCCAGATGCATTTATTTTAACTCTGTTTAGCATTCACTAAATCTGTGGTTATTTCTTCTTTCTTTTGAAATACACTTATTGTTCTATTTCAAGAATGAATCATATTCCATTGCTACCCCAAAAAATAAGATAACAAAAAATGGTAAAAATTGTTGCCTGTAACCTATTATTACAGGCAATCCAACCTGTCAAAACACAACTGCCATTTAATAAGGGTTTTTTTTTTTTTTTTTTGAAAGAAGCCCTGTGAATGCTCCATGCAAACTGAAATTGCCCACAAATTCTGTATTAAAAAAACAATGCTTCCTTTTAAGCAGCTGTAGTTTGTTGTGAGTGACAGAAAGTCCAATGGCATCTCTCTCCTTTTCTTTATCAATCCTTGAAGTCTCCATGGACATTTAGATCACTCTGATGTGAGACCTGGATAATATGATATTTGTATTAGACATTGTCAAAGGCAGTGTTCAAAGGGTAGGATATTAGGGATGTATTTCAGGAGGAGGAGAATCCTGGTACTACTTAAAAAGTATTTCAGCAGAGGAATAATTTTTTTTTTTTTTTTTTTTTTACTCTTGTGAACGCTACTGTTTCTGTTTTACGACAGAACAAAAATTTAGGGACAAAGGAAATATGAGACTTGTATCCTTTACAGCAATGTGTAAAGTTCCCTCACTGGAAACACATGTGGAGAAAATTAAAAGGAGCCACCATCCTATTCAATGCTCAATCCCAGTGACCAAATATCTTACACATTTATGATTGAAGCAGGGTGATTACAGTCGTTAACAAGTAATTGCAGGGTGTTTTGATATTGTTAAAAAACAAAGTGTGAAGGATCAGAAGTCTTCTTCTTTGAAGACCACATTAATCTATTTGATTATGTGGATTTTTCATTTGGGGTGGTCGTTCTTAAAACATTGTAAGTAGTGGGAAGTCAAGGAGACAGAAAGCCTTTAACTGCTCTGTCTCCTGGCTCCAGCTCTGAAGAACATTAAGGAAAGACAAGGGCTTTCGTCTGAAAACATGGCTCCACAACCAAATGAAGCAGCCTTTAAAAGAGTTTTCCATAAAATTCCTTTTGATTCATCCATTTAAGTTACAGTGAGCATAACACAGCCTGGGCAGGAAACGACAGAGAAACCAGAGCTGAGTTCCCTCTGAATTTCTGCTGCTGAGCTCTACTTTGGAGGCAAATAATTTCATATTTTTGTCTGAACTTTTTATCTGGACACACAGATGAAGGTGTGTATGCCCACACCTTGAAAGATAGAGCAACTCTATATAAGTTACTTAGCTGAAAAAAAAAAAAGTTCCCTAAAACCTACTCCAAATGTGTGCAGTCCTGACACATTGATACATTATTGTATGGATTTTGTACCTGTTTAATTCCCTTAAAGGAAATTAATGCTGAATGCTAACATAATCATTGACATGTATTTTCTCTCCTAAAAGCACACAAAGGAAGTGGGAAGGCCACAAACTCCTTTGAAAGAAACATCCTTGGAGCCCTGGACTCAGCCACAGGTAGGCTGGAACAACTTTTCTGGTAACTTGTTTTCTGTAATGGTGGTTTCTGTAAGTATTCATGGAAATAACCTGCAAAGAAATGCTGCAGCTGTGGTTCTTCTATTTATGTCCAAATGATTTGTTCGGGTTTTTGGCTGCCCAGACTATTGGTGGTGCCCCTTCAGTTGAAGTCTGAGCTTCTTTTTAAGGGAGAAATGCTGGCATTATCTTGCCTTCAGCTTGTACTTCATATGGGCTTAAAAACTTTGCAGAACTCAACAGAACAGAACTACTTTGGTGGTTTTATTGGTGTGTCAATAAACTGGGAGCAACAATAAACTGGTGTAGAAAGGAAGTGGTGGAAGTTTGTTGTTTTGAGAGGAAGGTTTGAGAGATCAACCTTTTGCTTCATGAGGACTTAACCGGTTAAGAATGAAGCAATAACTAATCTTGCAAGAAGGGATATAGAAATGTGGATATTAGTATGAAATCTTTCTTAACACAGGGTGGGTTTGAATGTTTTGGCCTTTGTAGTTAGTTGAGCAAATTGTTCATTATAAATGTTTTATGTGCAGGAGTTCAGAGCCATTTTTGCTGTTTATTCCCTGTGTATTAGGGTAGTGTACTGCACGTGGAATATGTGGCTTCAGAGGTGATGTGAGGGAACAAAAGAAGCAGGCAAATATGAAATCCTAGAAGTTGGGTTTGTTCTAGAAGCCTCTTTACTCCTGAAGCTTGTGGCAAATAAGCATAGGAATTTAGAAGTAGAAACGAAAAAAACCTCACACCTCTGTTCCTGCTAGCTCTGCTCATGCCTGAGTGCAATTTCCTTTATAAGGTGCAATGTGTAGGCTTCCATGGGCCAATCTATAGAGCTGATTAAAATATACAAGCTCTCAACTGATAAATTCCTCCCTGCAGTCACAGATATGTGGTGTTTATATTTGTGCATGCAGAGAGGAGATGGCTATCTGCAAATCTGCAAGCCTGGTGTTGCAGGGAAGTCCCCCAGCTGCTGCTCTCCAAAGCACAGGATTTTCCCTCTTTCCCAGATAAGAGGCTCCCAGGTGCAGTGTGTGTGTCCTGTCTCCAGCCCCTGCATGGCCAAACCTCCCAAATCCTCCATCCAGGCAGCTGCTAATCACCATAGTTAAGCCTCATCGATCTGTGTCCACAATCAATGATGTTTATGTGCAGTCCTGCAGGGGCTTGTTGTGGTCCTCAGTCAACAGCAGACATTAACTCTTCATGTGCAGGAACAAACTGAAGGGAAGTGTCTGGTTCCAGCAGTTCCTGTACAGCTGATGGAGCATTGAGGGAGGGCTGATGGGCTCCTCCTGTTTCCTCACCTACAGTGTGAGCAGGAGCTTGGAGCTGGGGCTGGGTTTTGGGTTTTTGGCATAGGAGAGAGAATTTTGGCTTCCGAGTTGAGAGAGGAATTGTTGAAGCAGTTTGATCCTGTGACTGTCACTTAGTGGGGCACTGGTGCATGAACAACATGGGTGACAGAGGTGAATTTTGCAGGCACTTTTCCTTGGTGGTTTGTGTGACTGTTGCCAGCAGTCCTGTCAAAGAAATATTCTGTTGCACTGTCCCAGTGCTGACGGGAACCATCGTTCTTGCTGAGCATTCAGACCATCACCGTGGTGTTTGATTGCTTCTGAAGGCTGCATTTGCCACAGCTTTACTTAATAACCACAAAGATTCAAATTCATAAAATATTTTTGTCATTCCTTTTTATTTTCAATTTTTACAAAGTCTGGTTTTACAAACAAATACATACAAAGAAGCTACTACTAATATGGTTTTTTTTATTTCTTGGAGAAGAGAAATGTAATCAACAAAATCAAAAACTGCTGGAACCATTATTGTAGCAGAAAATTAAATTAGTTGTTAATTCTTTCATCGATGTAATTCTGGCCACTGCAAATCCCTCCTTAGGTATTTTGTATAAAGTGAGTAAAAATTCATGGCATGGATAAAAGCTTTGTCTGTTTTATGAGTAACAGGCAAATGATCCAAATGGTGCTCATAAAGCAAATGGTTCCCAGCTCTAAAAGGAGGAGAAATGTATTTAAAAGCTGCTGGAATGAGCCACGAGTAAAGCCAATTCCTCTGTACAAAAAGGTGTTATCTCCCTGAAAGTTTTTTGAATCCCGCACACAAGGGAGAGGCTCACTGCTTCTGTCTACTTAATAATAACAATAAAAAAATCATTGTGTGTGCTTGGGCTGCTCAGAGCTGCTCAGTGCTGAGAGCTGCTGTGGGATGTGCTCTGTCAGCAGAGAGGGAGTGAAACAGCCGAGAGCACGGCTGGCGTGCAGGGCCAAGCGGGCAGTGGAGCAGAAAGAACCACATCTGGCCCCGATATCAGGAGGGGAGAAGCTGGTACCCATTAGCAGCAGGGCAATTTCACACAGAGGTTACAGTCTGGGGAAACAAGGAGTGGAGCTCTGTGTGCCCAGGGAGGGAGGCATTTGTGCTGCCATGGCTCTCACTTGCCTTCTTTGCTCAAGGTTTGATCTTGGAAGCAGCCAGGTCACAATTAGATAAAAAAAGAAGAGCTGTAGCACTTTGTCAGGCTCATTCTTCTGTGTGGTGGTGTTTTTGTTCTTGATTTTACAGTTTTGGTTTTTAGGGGTTTTTGGCTGTTGTTTAATAAGTTCACAGAGCAGTGTGGCATTGACATTGTGGGAATTCTTTTTTCATGGCCGTGCCTTTTAACTTGTAGTTTTCTGCATCTTTTCCTGTTAACTCAGTGAATGGAAACTGATGTTACTGCCTGGAAAATAAAGTATGAGAGACTCGTTCCAATAAATTTGGGACAAGACCTTTGCAGATAAGGAACATGTGTGGGAGTAGTTGCCCAAATAGACTTGTCATTGGTTTACAAGCTTTATTTAAATGCTAAATACCATGTATTCCTGTGGTTATGTTTTTTGCTGCTTTGCCTGATTAAACATTTAGCTGATAAACCCTGTCAAGGCTGCTCAGAGCTACTGCGGTTAAGATTATGTATTTATAGTCTGTATATTTACAGTCCATTATAAACAGGACAATTTAAAATCAAAGTCATCTGTGATTGTTTAAATTTTTGATGTTGCTGATGCTGAATTTTGTGTGGCAGTGGCACGAAATAATATTGACTGCCATGATTCTGAATCAGAAACAAATTGTTTCTCCCAGACTCTGGTGAGGAGGGGGTTGTTTTCTTCTCCCAGGTAACAACTGACTGATGAGAGGAAATGGCCTAAAGGTTTGCCAAGGTTTAGATGAGATGACAGGAAATACTTCTTCACTGAAAACACTGGGATTAGGCTGCGCAGGGAGATGGTGGAATCACCATGTCTGGAGGTGTTTGAAAGGTGTGTGGATGTGGCACCTGGGGACACGGTTCAGTGGTGACCACAGCAGTGCCGGGTCAATGGTTGGGCACAACGATCTTAGAGGGCTTCTCCCACCTTAAAAACTCTGATTCTATCATTGCTGGGAAGATGAATCTAGAAAGAGACAATAGGGATTTACCACAATAAGAAAAGGATTAAGTTTAAACTGCAGTAGTGGCAAATTTGCCAGCATGACAGGTACAACAAAACTCCCACTCTGCAGTTGCAGAATATTTCCGATTTGATTTTTCTTTCGGTGACTCCTACATTCCTGTCTATTATGTGTCTCCCTGAAACACTTCATACAAGTGGTTCCTAGAGGTGTTCAACAGGATAAAATGTGAGAAGGTGGTGTTAGTCCTGTAGCTTTTTATTTGTTTATTAATTGTAAGAACTCCAAGTGCTTTTAGTCACTGAAGATAATGGCTAAAAAGCCAGGATACAGCTGCATTAATCTGCCTGGCCCAAATGTAGCATAATTACTTTAATGAACACATTAATTTATCCCCTCTCCTCATGCTCTTCCTCCTTCACAGTTCACGCTGTCAGTGGAAACTGAGACAATGATTACCTTCTCCTCAAAGTTCTCCGGGAGGGTTGAGTGTCTGAGGATGATGATTTGCACACTCATGTGTGTTACAATAAGCCATATCTCACACCAACAGGGCTTTATTACCAGCTGGTGTAAAGGTGGGGCATTCCACAGCACCGAGCATCACAACCAGGAGCAGGAAGATACAGACAAAATGCAACCATTTGTCTCTCAAAAGCAGAAGAGGATTCTTCCAAATCTGAAGTTTTACTTTCTCTTTATTTGTGTGCAGAGCACAGTCCATTTTGGTTTTTTTAAAGCAAAATTACTTTTTCTGGAAAGGCAAAACCACTCAGACTCAAATCTAATTACAAATGATAGAGCGTAGGGTGTTTTTTTTTTTTTTTTGCTCAATTTTAAAGAATCACTTTATAATCTTGGAACAGTGGATAACAACATCACTAATCCAATATTTTAGCAGTAAATACGTTTGATGATGGGAATTGCTACACTAATCTTATATCCCTCCACAGTATAGTTAAGAAATCCACAGGGGGTTTTACTAATCAGTTTTTGTAAAGTAAATCAAGTCATGTAATTCTCGTTCCCTCCAAATGCCCGGCAATGCAGGCAGAGCCATATGCAGCACTTTTTGTTCTTTTCATGGTTTCGAACCCTAATCTGCAGCCAGGCTTTCCCCTGAGTATTTCTGGAGAGAAAAGTCTCCAAGCACCCTCTGACAGAGATGTCTTATTAGGGGAGTTGGCAATTCACCTTGTTCCCCTCACCCACCGTGCTGGGAAGGGTTGGAGTGAGTCCACCTCCTGCTCACAGGCAAAAAGCTGCCAATAATAAATATAAGTAAATAAATATAATCCAACCACATTTGCTACTCTGCTTCTGATACATATGCTTGAAGGTACTTATTTAGGCACTCATTTCATTGACAAGTGAGATATATTGCAGTATGGCTCGTGGTTTGATCTTGGCTTTAAAAACACTCAAGATTAAAATAGGTTGTTTTTTGGTGGTTTTTTTTTTAATTATAAAAAAAGTGTTTTAAATTAGGAATAAATATTAGCAACTGTGATTAACTATTTAAAGAGAAGCAATTAATAAGAATTCTGTGTGTATTTTGTCCCTACAGTTCATGGGTATTGAATTATTTTTCATGGAGTCCTGGTGTGCTCTGTTTTCTTAGGTCACAGCTTGAGCCTTTAGGGCTCAAAAGCAAAGTCAGAATGAAAACAAAGCTTTATTCCTGGTTTGGTGTCTTCAACACAAACTAGCCACCTAAACAGATTTTTACAGTTTATTCACACCCAGGTTATATTCAGTATTTAGAGTCTTTGTACTCAAAATATTCCCATTTTATTTGGTGCCTTAGTAAATTCAAACATTCCTTGAATATATTTCTTATTATTCCTTGAATATATTTCTTATTTTATGGAACTTCAATTGTAATCCTGAGTGCTAACACAAAAGACTGGGTAAATTAAAAACAAACAAACAAACAAAACCAAAAAAACTAACAACTACAACAACAAAAAAACCCCAAACAAACAAACAAAAAAACCACCCAGTACTAATATATATCAGAGTAGAAGGTGTGAGGATTCTAAATGCAATTAGAATCATCTGAATAAATATCTGAACTGTTTTGAGCACTCCAGTCTTAAAACCTGCTACTTTATCTCTTCAAAGGGAGGCCCAACAAGCTTGAAGCCAACTGAAAGCAGACGGTTGGTTTGGCCTGATCTGAGTATCTGCAGCTATGAAACAACATTTTATTAAGAAACTTAAGAGAAAAAACCCCACACTAATTATTCCTGATCTCCTGAACAAATAATGTATCCAGAAATCAGGGTACAGGGCTGGAAGGTAACTCAGTGGAAAGGGGTACTAACAATTTCTTGCCTATTGATAGTTTTCCCTGATTGCCATTAATATGGAATAGAACACCACCAACTCGCCACATATAAACCAGTATATCAGCCTGTAGTAGGCCACTGGGAGTATTCAACTGTAAAATAAAAAAAGTAATTACAAGATGTTTGCAAATAAAATCTTAATTCTAATTGAATCAAGACTTTGCAGTGGAGTAGGGTTGCTGAGATTACCTGGCCGACTGGAAGAACTCTATTTTTATTAATCTAGTAGGATTTCAGACAGACTTGAAAAAAAAAATTGTATATTTTTGTAAAGATCCGGTTTTGCCATAGTGCGCGGACACTGGAGGTTAGTCGCTGATGTAGCTGAAAAGTCACTCAGAGAAAATAAGGACAAAAAGAAGCAGGCTCTCAGAGCTGTGAGCACTGAATTTGCTATTGATTTCAGCAGGGGAGACGATTACAAAAGCAGAAAAGAATTCCCATTTCATTTAAGTTTATCTGTCTGTTTTGCAGACCGGCCTGTGATTCTATGATAAAAACCCACTCAATTTGAGCCAATATAGAGTTCTCTCACGAGTTAATTAACAGCAGCCAGGCCTCCCCAGACAGTCCCCGTGGAGTGCTGGGTCCAGCAGCAGCCGGCGCTCCAGGGGCCGCATCTCCGGCGACAGGAGCTCGGTGTGCTCATCTCTGTCAGACTGCTCCGTGTGCTCCCACAGCCCAGACGTCAAAACTGCTCAATGGAAAATTAGCCCACAGCAAAGGCTTCAGGTCCTCACTACCTTGAAATATTTAAATGGTTTCTAAGTCATTCCCCTTGTAGAATGTCTTTTTCTTTTTTGTGCTCGGTGACAGCAGTGTTGTCTGCCTAATTCCTTTGGCTCACACTGTTAAATCTTTTCTTTCCTCTTGCTTCTGACATGTCAGTGTTGCTGTTACAGACTCGAACAGCAGTGTAAAGAGGAAAGAATTGGTAGGAGGAGCAGGGAGCTCAGGTGTAGAGCAGCCCTTGGACACTCAGCCCAGTGTGCATGAAAACAGGTAACCCCAGAAAGCTCCTGTCAGTGTGTATCAGGCTGGGGCTGCAGGAGGGAGCTGTGCTGCTCAGAGCAGGCCAGGGGATTTATCCTCCTTTTCCTCACGCTGAGTTGGAGGAGATGGGCATTCAGCAGTGAAACATCCAATGACATTGTTTAAAAAGGGCAGGTAGACAGCTACTCCTTCATCCTGGGAGATGCACGGAGCTCTGTCAGTGTCTGAGTAAATCACACGGGCCTGCTTTCAGAAAATGTAGATAAGATCTGTGAGGTGCTCAGTTTTCCATGGGGACGCTTGGAATGACTTTCCTCCCCACAGCATTTCTCTGCCATCACCCCCTTTTGGCGAGGGAGCAGAGACATCCTCATTATTTAGGAGAAAGCTCCGAGTATCAAAATCATTAAGTTGCATTGGACTGTAACTTCCTTGCTCTGAGCTGTGCTCAACATGCATAAATCTTGAAATGGAAAACATAAATGAGCTGTGATTCATTGAGGTGTCCATTTTCCAGTGTCCACTTGGCTGTCACTGGCAGTTAGCTGCAAAGGGAGGCAGGGGCCGTGCTCAGGAGCAGATCCACCCTCTTCACTGCCCCACCAGTGTAGGGATTTATGCATCTGGGAGTGAGAGGAACAGCCCGAAAAGCCTTTGCAAAGCATGAACATAAAATCTCTCTGGTGTTGTGTTTTAAATCTTAAAAATGGTATTGGCTCCTGTGTGGACCTTTGCATGGAGAGTGTTTCAGGGAAAGCTTCTGGAAGCTTTGGGCTTTCAACTCTCAGTTGGTCTCCTGAGGTTTTCTTTCCCGCACTGTTTTTAGGAAACTTGTAACCATCTTTTATTGGTGGTGGTGTTTTTGTTTGGTTGATTGCTTTTTTTTTTTTTTTTTTTTAGTGTAAACTTTTCCAGTGTTTAGTAAGAACATTATGTCTTAATTCCTGGTGAATTAGCAACACAGTTTTTTTTCTTTCTGGGTAGCAACCACAGCCATAAAGTCTTGTCTGCAGGAGTAGGCACTCAGTTCATTGTGTGAGGTCTTCACCTGCAGAGGTTCTCCACAGCTGTGATTCTGTAACACTGAATATTTTACTATTGGTCACAAAGGATGAAGGCCAAAACCCAGTGCTGGGGGACAAATTATTCACCAATGCCATCAGGGCTCCCAGTGCACACCCAAACTCTCTCGTACATCTTCGGTGCCGAAAAGAGATTTTGACTGAGTTTAGTTAACTGAACTGTGGGATTTCACCAGTCCATTAAGTTATATGATTATTGTTCTTTGTCTGTAGTGGAGATGGTGGCTCTGGGTCGCCAGCTCGCTCGCCCTCTCAGGCAGCTCCTCATCTGCAAAATCAGTTGTTTTTCTTGAAGGATATTTTATGGTCTGATTAGCTTTTTGGCTGAAAATTGTTGCATATAAAGCAGATATGCTCCAACTCAGTGCCCCAATGCCTATATGGTAATGGGTATTATGGACTCATTCAATCCCAAATGAGATTAACACCCCTGCTCTCTCCATCTGCCTTTGAGAAAGAATCCAATAAATAACGAGGCATATGAGGGGAGATTATCAGAGTGCGCATTTGCAGTGTGTTTTTGTTTCTGCAAGGAGACAGGAACCCTCTCAGAGGGTGCAGTGGCTGCTGTGCCACTCAGGGTATCTGTGTCGAGTCCTTATAGCCCAGGGCAGCACTGCCCTGTAAAATGGACATTTCTTACTCCTCAGGCCGTGCCTCATGAGTTCACTGGGCAGTAAAGCTGCACGGGGCTTCTTGCTAAGATTTTATTGGTTTTCTTGCCTAAAAGGGATTTCAAAATGGAGAAGTAGTGAAAAATAAAAAGTGCTGTGGAGACTTTGCCTATTCTGACAGCTTTTGATTCAAATTGAGATGCTGAGCTGGGAATGTCAGAGTCCAGCCTGGCCACAAGGCTCCCCTGCCTGTGTCCCCTGGTCTGCATCCAAGTGTCTGTGCAATGTGTGGGGACGCAGACATGCCTTCTTGTAACTACTTCAACAAATGAGATCTTCCTCCAGATCTCTTTTTATTTTTTTGTGTTGTCCCATTTCAACTTCCTGTTGTCCCCTATTTCTGCAAAGCAGGAGCCATTACTGATTTTCAGGCCACAGGAGTTGAAGCTGTTTCTGTCCCTCTGACTGAGCTTGCCTCTGTCACTGTCCAACAGCACAAGTTTGTGTCACATTTGGAGACAAATTACAGGGAGTCTCAAAAAAATGATGGCCTGGACTCAATTGCCACTGAAATGGCGTGTCCAGCCTGCATTCTGCCTGCTTGGAACTGAAGGACACAGATGAACAGCAGAATCTGTGTGCTAACTCAAAATGTGCTTAAAATAGGTTTTTATGATACACTATTTGTCTTTTCTTAGAAAATGAAATATTTTCGTTTGGCAGCTAACTCTGCCTTGAAGATGGAAGGGAGTTTATATCATTCTTTCTATGGATGAACTTATTGATTTGGAAGGCTCCTACAGCATTCTTCCATGCTGCTAGGAATTCAAACTGGGTTTTGCTGGAATTTTGAAAACTGGTTCTAATTGAGTTGTTTATTAAGTTGAATTAGTGAAAACACCATTAGGAAAGAGTGCCAGGCTCCAGAGAGTAGATGTTGGTGCTGCAGATCAACACCTGCAGTTTGGAAAGTGATCACCAAGACTTTCCATTTTGGCTTAGTTTTGCAATGCCTTTGTGCTTTCCCAAATACCGCAGTTAATTCTTGTGCATTGTGCTGTTTTTCTAACTCTAACAGATACTGGAAGTTTCCCAGACTCAGAAAAGAATTAATGTTGCAAACACTCTGACAGCGGTTGGTGTTCGTAGGAGAATTCATCATCCCTGAAAAGATGCATATTCCACTGCTTTGTTTGTAAATCCATACATTTCCACAGTACTTTGTAATGCCCTGAATTTCACTATATATCTGCAGTACAGCTGGTGTAAACTATGAACTGAGGCAGAAATTGCACTTTGTTTTATTTGTCATGCCCTCTCTTCGTGCTGCTGTTCTCCCTCAGGATTTTATTCTAAATTCCTCTTCACTCTTCAGCAAAGATTCACATTAAATACTCAAGTTTCCACCATTTGTGGAAACTTCCTCTGCCAGGGTGCCCACAGTCAGTTATTGCCATGGACAAGATTAGTTCTAGGTGCTTGTGGTTTTTTACAGTTAAAGGTTTTCGGGGCACTGTCGTCCTAATCTGAAGTACTATTACCAAATTAATTAATTATAAGTTACCAAAGTATTTGCAATATGGGGACATTTCTAACACTGGGTTGTTTATCTGATAATATTTCATACTTACATTTTTACACTCTGAATTCCTAAAGTTATTTCCCTGTAAGAAAACCTGATCTTTGCAGTGTTCCTCTGTCATGTACATGTTAAAATTTTCTCCTTCCAAGTTTGATTTTTGGATATTAAGGATCATTTTGCAGAATTAGTTAGGTTGGAGAAATCTCTGTGCTCACCAAGTCCAAGATCCACAGTGGATTCTTACACTTTATATGTGCTGATTTGATTTCCCTGTTGAGCAGCCTGCCCAGGAGATGGTGGGACGAGGCACTCGGGTCTCAGTGAGAACAAGGCTCTTGGTTCTTTTGAATTCTAATTATTTTTTTCTTTATCTGCTTTCATATCTCTGCCCAGCACACAGATTTTCATCTATTTAGGTTAAAACAAGGACGCTTTATGATCTTTTTCATTCTTTCTATTTCAGGATTTACAAGTGTTGTGATTTGGAAACATCTGAACTTTTTTTTTTTTTTTTTAATTGTAAAGAGAAGCAGTGAGAGAGGGAGAGTTTGCTGGATTTCTTTTTTCAGAACACAGCTAAAATGCTCAGCTACTGGGCTTGGCAGTTTTACAGCAACTTGATAAAATAAAAATAATCGTGCCATCGCTATTTTATCTTCCTCCTTTCAGATGTGCTTCCTTCAGAATTGCTTCTTTCTTTCATATTTGTGGCACTGTGCTCAGCAGCGTGGCAGGCTGTTCACAAGCTCTGCCAAGCTGAGGATTTGAGAGAAAGTAAACAACTCGGTTGGAAACATGGATAGCAAGGGTTGTGTAGACTCTAAGCAGCAGAGATATGCTGCTGTATTAGACAAGAGTTCACTTAATGGAAAAATGCTGCTTTCCCCTTCGAAGGAATGAATCTCTCTTGCTGGCCATTGTAATGCCCAACACTGTGCAGGCAACTTCTCTATCGAGTTTTTTACAGCACTCATCCTGATTGAGGGGAAAAAAAATCTTCAGTTAGAAGATTAAGAAAAAAAATCTTCAGCTAGACGATAAAACAATATTTATTGGGAATAAAGCCACCTGCTAGAACCACCTAGAGAGAGCTGAAAGAAGGAGCTGGGAAATTTCCTGGGGGATCTGCAAGATGGACAGTAATTGAAGGAGACTTTTCCTTTATGTAGAATAGCTTTTCCTCACATATTCCTCAAATATTAGTTTACTTGCAAGTGATATTTATTCTGTCAGCTAGAAGTCCATTAGTGATGCTTTTGCTCTAGCAGATTTTAGTTTTTGCAAACAGGCCTGATTTAACTCAGCTGGTTCTCAAGGAATTAGTGTATCACTCCTACCCTCCCCAAACAGCAGTGAGATGAAAGACAGTACTTAATTATCTTCCTAGAGAGGAGGTGGGGCTTAACTATTAAGAAACATCTTAAAAACATTGTCTAGTGCAGTTTTCCTGAGGGATAAAGATTGCTGTTGGAGGATTTCCCTCCTCCTGCCTCCTCTGCGCTGTTCCTGTGCAGGCTCTAACTCCGTATTCCATGTCTCCGCAATCTGAGATGAAGCTCAGAATACACCCCAGAATTATTAATTTTTTTTAATTATTATTTTTATTATTTTTAAGTTAGTCCCTAGCTTTGTGAGGGACATCTGGGGCATCTGTGCTAGTTTAAGGGATTGCAGGTAACTCATGCTGTATATTTTGCTGAATTAATTCATCCCTCTGGGAGGCATACTTCAGGTCTTCAGGGATAAGTTTTCACTGAAAGACCTTAACAGATGTTGCTGCCATTTTTTCCAATGATATATCTTTTCTTTAGAAACCTCGGGATGTGCCTGACACTGTACATTTAATGTAGTGCTTTTCACTTGCACTCAGATATCAGAATTATTGGGCAGCATGATTTAAATAGGTGCCTGTTATACTTTCCAGCTTTCTGGACAGGAGAATTTTTATTCCATTTATGTAATGTCTTGAGAGATGATATTTTTTTAAAATGAGATGAGGCAGGTACATCTTCAATGTGTTTCAATAACTACCAAAACACTTATACAGGTTCTTCCTCAATGATCTTCCTTCTCCAAATAAACCAAACTCCCTCGGAAGGGAAGGGTGGCGGTCAGGACGGTCAGGAGAGAGGTGCAGAACGAAGGGGAAGTACAGAACAGCGTTTTTGTGATATTGTAGCAGAAACAGGGCAAACCTGTGCTGGTACGTGGGGATGTACAAAACAAAGAATGCAGCAGAAGACCAAACAAACAGGGCTGCAGAAAACAAATGCTTCTGAATTAGTCTGTTTAGCCATGATAGATGCCTTGTCAACCTGCTGCACCTAAAAGCTAAATACATGAGTTGGAGAGGAAAAAAAAGCCAATTGAAGAAAATCAATCATTGGGGTGTAGACTATTAAATGTTGACAACTGGTAAAGACTGGTTATTCTGCTCTGAAACTTTGGGGGATAGCAAAGCACCTTTGAGTAAACATAGACTCTTTAAATCAAAAATGAAAGTTTGTTGTTTTTCTTCATGGCATGATATGTCAGGGGCCAGTATTCTCGGAGACTGCTACACAGTGTGAAATTACTGGTTTACTCAGTTCTTTATATTTCTGACCTTGAGATCTGGATCATTATAGTCGACGCCCCCGCCAGACCTGCAGAGTTCAGAAAGGGTGGAGGTTTTGTAACAATAAAAGGCTGAATTTTTTTTTAGTTAAATAACAAGCAATAATGTTAATGCTAAGTGGAAGTCAGGTAACTGATTAATTTCTTTCTTTTATTCAAAGGCCACACAGCTTTTCTATTTGTTTTTCTTCTACAGCCAAAGGATTTGCCACACAATTGCACAAAAATGCAAACTGAAGTCCTAAGGAGACAATGTATCAGACTCCTTGGAATTGCTTTCTTAAAATAACAAAGCTTCCATTGATTTCTATTTCCCCAATATCTTTCAGACTGTAAGGTTTAAATTGTTTAGATTTATCTAGAAAAGAGGGTTCTGCAGGAGTGTGTTAACAGCATGGAGACCCAGGGCTTCAATTGCCTGTTTCCTTGTGCATTGATCTGACTGGGTTATTTGGTGGGTCTGCCACTTCCCAAGGGCTGAGGACTGATGATCAGCATTGGATGGATGAATGAAAAGGAGCTGGTTACCAAATTTACCTGTGACAGCCTGCTGTCCTCTTGTCATTGCCTAGGAAATGCATTTCTTACACCAGTCTGTGTTAGAATAAACCAAGTGGTGCTGGGTGATGAGCAGTAGTCATCACTTAAAGGCTTCACTCACTAGATCTAGCTGGGAGAAACAGAAAAAACAAAGAGCAAAAGCCTGATGTGTCTAACCTTGATGGTTGGTGAGTTTCTCAAAATGATTTAATCTCCCTTGTAATTTGTGTCCTCTGCTGTTTTTCCTCTGAGATGCAGTGTTGGGGGTATCATGACACATCTGAGACTTTGACACATGCTCTTGTGGCAGGACTGTGCTGAACAAAAGAGCAGCTCTGTGATCCTGGAGGGAAACTGCTCTGGGTCCTTTCTAAGGCTGCTCTGATCTTTGGGTCACCTTCTACAAGGCAAGGGCAGGTGGGTGTAAAACGTACTTGCTTAAATCATTACTTTAGTATTCTTCTGAAAGTTCCTCTGGCAGGGTGTTTACCTCAGAGTTAGCCACAGTTTCCTGGCACAAAGAAGAAATTGCCTCTGAATAAAAGCCCGCTGGAAATGATCAATCTTCCAGAGCAGCAGTGAGCTACTGGAATAGAGAGCAAAAAGTTATATTGCGTTATGTGGCCTATTACTGACTCCTAGTCAAGGCTGCAGGGGAGTCAAGGCTTTCTCTGTGGAGTGGAAGGAACAAAATATAAAACTGCCAGTTAAGCCCAGAGAAAATTACTTTTATGGTGTGTTTCCTACAGGTAACATCCCATGGCCGTGGCAGATTTTATGGGGAAATTAGGGCCAGATGAAGAAATGGCACTGCTGTTGTGCATGGGGTGGTTGTCCCTGGAAACAAAAACACAAAATACTCTGTGGTGACCTTACCTGCTGCAATGGAACATGAGGCAGAAGGAACTTTTCAGATGGTAGTTGTGGGTGTAAGGTCTTCCCAATTTAATTGTAGTTGCTGGTGAAGTTAGCAAGGAGGTGCAGGAATGCACCTTTTGCCTCTGTTACCTGCCAGAGCCCATTTATTGAAGAGCTGGCCAGTAAAGCTGTAGTTCAAAAGGCGACCTCAAAGCACCAAGTGGGACAAAGGCCAGCTGGGAGGTGGCCCAAGAGAGCACCCACGGCAGGAGGGGTGTGCTGGGTATCCAGATATCCTTCCCTGAAAAGTCGGTGTGTGTCACCCACCAGTATTTGCAATCCCTGTGTGTTGAATGGAACTTTAAAATTACTTTAAAACAAAGAATTTCTAAGCTTGTAATTGGATTTTGTATTTGTTTGTTTTTCTTCTGTTAGTTGCCTCCTTGATGAAATTTTGTTTTCTTACACTAATTGTTCAGGAGAACCAGATTAGATTTTCTTCTTATAATGACTTTGGAGATGCAAAGGAGCAAGGAGACTCAAAATGTTTCAGGAAGGCAAAGACAACTGGAACTGCAGAAATTCCTTAAATTTGCCCAGATTTTTTAGTCTACATTCTTTAAATTCAGGGAACTGGAAAAGTTTAAGGTCTTGTTTTACTGGTAAAATCTTTACTTTAAAATAGATCCTTGATGTCATGCATGAGATAAATCATAGCAGGGGTTGTTTTGACACTCTGGAGTGTTGTTATATTATGCACTGGTTTCCCAAGAGATCTTAAAATTTAACAAGCAGAGGCCAGTGTGAGTAATGAAATGAGGCAGCAGTGCAGCCATTTCAATTACACTTTTATTACACAGCCATTCTTCCTACAGCGCTTTGGACTTTTTGCAATGCTTACCAGAGGATGAAGTGCTTCATGTGAAGGAAGGGGAGCTCTGATTTTCTGACTAAGTGGGCAGTGTGATTTCAACTTGCTTTGACAGCAGGGCTGGGGCTGCAGCAGTTTGGAGAGAAGGGATGCTCTCCTTAACTTGACTGCCTGAGATCCTGCTCAGAAAATTGTAATATTTGGTAATTATTAATATTGTTGGGAACAGAGGTTTAGGTTTCTTTGTCTGGTTTTGAAGATGATGTTTCAAGTCTATGGTTAACACTGATTACTTTTTTTTTTCCCCTCCCCAGTAGGCCACTACAACAGCTTTAATATTAATCATGTCCGTTATCTTTCTTCACTGCTTATCTCATAGTTATCTGCTTGTACTCTGAATTATTCCTGAATATTTATTTCTAATATAGGCTATCATCTAGAAAGGGTATTAAAATTTTTGAAGAGTTCTAATGTAACTTGTACTTTAGATTATGAACATAAGTTCTCTTTTCATGCACAGACAGCAACAAGCATGTTGTTGTATGTAGAAAGACATAGTTAAACATCTGAAAGTTTAAACCATCCTTCTCATTTATTCCATTTGAGGGAGCAATTGAAAGTCATCATAGGGGATTATATAAAAATGACTTTTCTGTTTAGGACTGCAATAACAGCACCAGGCACAGGAACTCCTCTTGGGCTACACAGGACATTAAACAGCTTTTGTTCCTGGAGTCAATTTATCTCGTGGCCTCTACTTGCTTTAGGTGCACCTAAGGTGGTATTTCACGTGCCCCTTGAACCCTCAGTGTGGTCACTGCTAAACGAGTGGCCAGTGCAGGTGGCACCAAGGATTTGCTGGGCTCCTTTCAGACAGTGCAGGGATCACTCCTGCTCCCCTCCCCGTGTCCCGGGCAGCCTGGGGCTGATTGGGGTGATTAAATTCCCATCAGAACACACTAACTCTCATTCTAATGCTGAGTTATTACAAATCTCCCTCCACGTCTAAGCTAATTGTTAATTTAGACCACTTGTGTCTTTCTGAGATTAGCGAGAAGGGAATCTATTTTTCCTCCTTTTACCAGCAGCCCTGTTCAACCCTTTCACTGAATGGAAAACGATTACAGGTCTCAACTGACAAGCTACAATTTTTTCAATTCCTGAAATGTCATTTATAATAACAGCAATGACTAGCACAGCACACCTACAGTATCTGTGTTGTGAGGGAACTCTGATTAGAATTTCAGCTGGTACCAAGGGGGGAGCTTTTTTTGCAGAGGGAGGCAGTTGGGCTGCTGTTCATGTCCACAGCTACTCTGGCTAGCAACAAGAATTCACATTTCTTCTAAAAAAAAAAAAAAAAAAAAAAAAATAGAAGTTTGGCAGTATAAATGCAAACTGCCTCCACTGATGGAATATTATTAAATTCTTCTGATTAGAAACGGATGTGCAGCATTGCCCCTTACAGAAAGTATTGCCAGAAAGTGATGCAGTGAGAGCGTATGTGGGAAACGGGGAAAATTCAATTTTAGAAAATGCAAAGGAAAAATTATTTTTCTTCCTCTATTTGCTATTTCTGCTCTGAGGGGGAAAAAAAAGTGAAAAAGGCCGACAGATCTTGTGTTTGAGAAAAGAGCTGTATTTCTTTACCTGTCCTAGGCAGGTTTTTTGTTCTCTTCTTTTTAACTAGCACATGTTAACAAAGCTCCTAAATGTTCTGGAACGTGCATGGAGCTCACAGTGCAGGTGGAATAGTTCTGGTATAGGTGTAGCACTCTAAAACTCGGGAGGTTTATGAGCTGCATGGCTGGGTACCAGGCTCTAAAGGTCCTTCAGGTGTGTTGAGACCTCAGCAAAGCTCCCACCATGGTTGTGTCATGACATTGCTTTTATTGCACCTTCACACCCCAAACCCCAGCACCTGCTGGAAGAGCCCTGCAAGGCTGAGGGTTGGCTCAGGAGTGGCTGCTCGTGTTCAGTTCTTTGTCTGTAGCTGCACAGACCTTAGTAAGTGTTGGGCACTCTTATTTTCCCTTATAATATCTGTGATCTGGAATTGGCTACTTATTATGCACCTCTTTTTTTACTTTGCTTCTGAGCTTAGAAAGGAGCATTTTGTAGGACAAAATAAAGTGAATATCTTGATGCGAAGAATTTCAATCAAAATTGCTTCTCAGCCATTTAGCCAGCCAGCCTGTTCAATTTGGGATGGATGACACACTTCTCTGCCTCCTTTTACTTTTCTTAATCAGTCTCATAAAATACACCACTGCAGCATAAAGAATGTTCCATCTGACAATATGCATACGTATTTTCCAGGAATAAATTAGGACATTTCCCAATGCTCCAGCACATCACTGTTTAATATAGGCCAATAGATCAAAGGCAACCACTGTAGTTTCCCTCCTGGGGCTGTTAAAGCCAGTATAAATGTGACCCTTTCTAATTTGTGCTGTATTATTTAGAAAGCTGGAGTTAATCTATCCAAGAAGTTATTGAATTTGGGCTTCTTTCTAAGTTCATCTTTCTATGGTCTGTTAAAATATGTCTCTGGTTATCAAGTTAATTTTTTGTTACCACCTGTACCTCCCACCCTGTGTTACATTGGAACTATGAACCAGCAGCCACCAGTCACAGACCCAAGCAGGAACTTCACATTCCGTGTGTTGAGCCCTCCAGTGGTACAGGCAGCTCTCACTTTCCTAAGGAATCCAGAGAGGAGCATAGGAAGGATCAATTTTTTACATATGGGATTAATCTCTGCAAAGCAATTTCCTTGTTCTGATGAGTAAACTATTTTAGTGATTATATCTCTGGGATTTCCCTCACAGTACAACACGAGCGAGGTTGTTGTGTGTGAGTAAGAGAAACAAGGAATGCTGTGCGTGCCTGGTAAAGTTTGATGGAAGTAGATGCCCCACTCTGAGAGATTCTGGTGTAAGGTATTCACCAAAACATTAAACACAAATGGTAAGTATGAAAATTTGGGATCTTCCCTAGAAAGTAATTAAGATGTTGCATTGACTAAGTATTAGCACAAAGTCATGTCACCACTGAATTATCAGAATCTTAATATGCCTTTAAAATCTTTCCTGGCATTTAGGTGAGACTGTACTAATTTATTGAGAAATTATTATTACACGTGAATTGGGGGAAAAGAAGAACAGGGGATTTTATTCTGTTATGGAACTTAAAATCAAAAAACTCCAAACCAAAACAACAAATTCTCCTTTGCTTTTAGCGGTACTCCAGGTAGAGAAAGTCAGAGCCTTCCTAGTATCCAGTTTATAGTTCTTAGATTAAGAAATGATGGTAAGGCGCTTTTTTTTTTTTTTTTTGTAATTTGTAGTAAGAGAAATCTGGAACAGCCATGGTTCTCTGCTGAATCTTTAACCCAATTTTACAGCTATGTCTGTTATCTCTGGTTGCTAATTGGAAGTTGTTAACATCCAATTTCATTATGAGAATAATAATAATGTTTGTAATAGTATTTACTGGTTTACAGGCAATACTGCTTATTTTGGTAAATGACTGCCATGTTTTTATCATGCCCACCCAGCTAAGAACCCGAGAGCTGCCTGGTGTCCGTGCTGTAGGATGTCACAGCACTGCCAAGATTGATGCTCAGCCTTGAGCTCGAGCATTGACTGACCCAACCTTCTGATTGAACAGTGCAATACAACTCCCCAGCTCTCCATTCCCTCTCTGTCATGTACTGGAGATATTTATTATCCTCCCTTACACAATTTAGTGCACTTTGGCATATGCTCAGATAAATTACATCAAAGATTAGTGAGGTCTTTTATTTTCCCCCAGAGACTGGAATTTAGCATTGTGAAACCTCACCAGCATTGCTGTCCCCACCCACCTCCTGTTTAAAACTCACAGGATGTCAGTTGAGGAATGTTTGCTTAAATCAGCACTAAAAAAAGCACCTGCAATCAGAGTTTCAGACATATTCAAGAGTGGCTGATCACAGAAATCACTTCTTTCTGCCGGTAAACACAGTGAAGTGGTTGCATGCTCTGCTTGTTAATAGAGAGAGGGCTGTGGCAGACTTGCTGTTTCTGCCTTTCCTAGGCATGGTCTCACAAGTGTTTTGTGATTTAATGAAATTTCAAGGAGCTGAAGTAAAGCATCAAGTTCAGTATAAACAAATCATTTATTACATAAACAAATGAGATCTAAATTATGGTGATTTTTCACCTGATACAGATCAGTGTAAGGTAAAATACTCATTTAGTTTACACCATGTAGCTGCAAGAACACAAATGCATTGAGGTGTTGAAGAGGAGAGGCTGAAGGGTTGGGGACAATGGAGACTTGTCCCTTCCTCTGCCCAGTTTCTGTCCGAGGACACAGCTTTGTGGCCCACAAGGAAATCTTCCTTCTTCCTCTTGCAATCTCTCATGGGGGTTGATGCCAGTGGAGCCCTTAAATTTTACAAGAGCTGTTCATGCCAAAGGAGACAAAAGAGCCTCAGCCTTTTTCTTCACTTGCGTTTAATTTCCTTCCTTTGCATAGTTTTTTGATCTGTGAAAAACTAATTATTCTTTCATAGAATCTGATCAGTCGGGGGTGGGGGGGGGAAATCTTGGTTCTGACCTTTCCTGACATTAACGCTACAGGGCTAAAGCAGCTCTAGCTCAAATCTTGGGCTGTTTTGTTTTGGTTTTTTTTTCCCTTTTTTAACTGGATATTTTACAGACAAAAAAATTCCTCACTTAATTCCTGTGAAGCTGGAACTGTGTTGGCCAATTTGAGTTGTCTTTGAGAAATAATCAGGCTTGGAAAATTGGTACAGTATGTCAGAAGATAGGTCCAATGGTCCAAGCCTGTCCATGCCCACAGAGAGACACCATGTAGTTATAGGATCTCTGTATCACATGGTTTTAAAAGAAATATCCTTATATTTCAGAAAGGGAATCCTGTTATTGGGGTTGATTGTTCCATTTACTGACAGGGATGCTAAAAGCTGTTTCTTCCACCTTGATGGCCAACTGGTCTGTATCTGTGTCTGGAGTGCTGGATCAGGTGTAGCTGTTGTTATCAGGCAGAAAATGTTTCCTATCAGCAAGCTTGACCTTCACTTGAACCATCAGCACTGTTAAGTTTTTGGTAATAACACACATTTGCTCCAGCTTGGTGGAGAGAATATTTTCCTGACCCAAATACAGCTCTCCCATGTGTCTGTAGCACAGGGCTTGTAAAATATTTTCTTTTTCCTGTGCTTTACTTCTAATGATTAATGGTAAACCTAGTGATGAATGTGACAAAAGGGTGGCAATTATAATTTCATTAATCACCCAATAATTGGGGTCCAGGGCTCAACTGTGACTTTAGGCCTCTCCATCCTAAGGAATTAAAGATAAATTTCTATTAATCACTGTGTCCCAGCTGCTGACAGGGCCTGTTCTAACAATAGATCTAATCATTTCAAGATGCATCACAATTAGTGTGAGGATGATAAAGGAGTTGGTCTGAGCCAGCCTCCAGTCCCAGGGGGCTGCAGGAAGGAGCCTCTCTGTTCCACCAACCATTTACCTCTAAATGCCATGCGTTAACGTCAGGCTTCCCTGGAGATTTATAAATGTTTCAAGCTCTTAATAAACCTCACCTGACTTGTGGGGTCTGTTCCAAGCCGGATGGTTGGTTGCAGTCGGGTGTCCCTGGAGATCTGGGGTTGCAGTTGTTGGGTGGTGCGTGCCACATCTGGAACAAAAAGCGTTGAAATTAAGGATACAGTGTGTTTATTAACTTGTGCATGGAAAAACATCTGGCTGCAATTCCCTCACTGTGCCTCGGCTTATTGAGGAGGTTTGAGCAGATGTGTGGTTAAGTGGTAAATTAGGAAAGAGTGCTGTGCCTGATTTTGTGTAACCAAAGAGCAGCTCTGTGGCACCATTAACAGTCAGGATGTCCAGCTATGCTGGAAATGGCAAAATGCATCTTAAGCTGCTATTTCAGGCCTCCAGCTGGTAGGAGCAGTGTTTGTATAAATCTTCCAGAGAAATTCTTCGCACTCACTGGCTCTCTTATCTGCCCTAAGTACAGAAATAAATGAATCTGCCAATGTGTGAGCAACGTTCTGGAAATAAAGACTCCATGCATAGAGGAATTATGAATTTTCTAAATTCTATCTGTGGAGATAAGACAGAGGTATCCATGTCTGAGATGCTGAAATGATGTAACTAAGGCAACTGGAATAATAATTTGACATCAGAAGAAAGCTGATATAAATGGCATTTCAGGGAGTTGTATACATTTTGCAGAGTTTTATTTAAACTCTTTTCAGGAAAAGTGAAATTTGTCAGAAACATAAAAATCTGTCGGTATGGTAAATCTCTACGAAAGTTTTAGGTTTTCAATAGAAAAGATTATGAGTGATCTTCTAAAGACAAATGGAGAATTTTAAAGTTTTCCATATTGAACCTTGGAAGCCACGAATTGCATGTGATGTTGTAAGCGGTTCCATGTTGCAGCATTCACATTCTTAGCCCTGGAGGTGCCAGGATATAAAGCAGCCTTCCCCGTGAGTAGAAAAACTCACCTAAGACTTGTTCTGAAAGAGGGTTATCAAACTGAATGGGCTAAAGTTGGGGAGACAACTAAAAGCAAATTAATTTTGGATGTGGATTTGATGCTTGAAGCAGGCTAATCATGGATGGGATAACTAATGCAGCAGTAAAATCACTGTATTTAAATACATTCCTTTAAAACTGGGAATTTGAGGGCATAGTCCTAGAGCTGGGCTCTTTCTGTGTCCCACCCTTATTCCGAAGAGCGTGGGCCTTGCTGTCCCCTGCAGCCATCCTAAACACCCCCCATGCAGGGCCAGGCAGTTCCCAGGGAATAGCAGATGGAACTGGAAAAACTGTCCCTGGATGGAATACATGGGTTTCAAAAGCTGAAGTAAAATCTTGATGCAGATTTTAGGTGAATTTTGTCTGATTGAGGTGGATCTGAGCAGTTTAAAGGAATGATCTGAGGTGAAGCCAGCACAATCAAACACTTTGTAATTGAAATCAATCTTTGACAATTATATAATTGTAAATAATTCAGCCAGTGAATTTAGCTTCCTTTTCAATTCAGCAGCTTTTTGAAAGTGAATTTGTTCTTCTCTGTGGTATCTGCTACTCCTATTATTTTTTATTTAATTCTGTGAGGCACTGAACTGTTTGCCTTGGTGTTTTGCTTCATCACAATCAGATCTGAGCCCTTCATCTCAGCTGATGCTGCCTGCATTGCTGGGTGAAGTGTGGCTTAAAGGCAGGGCTGCATGCAGCTCCTGGAGCTTTCGGTGCTTAGGAAGAGAAGCACAAACTGTCTGAGCAGTAAAGGGGCTCAGGGGAGCTGGGACGAGCTGTGTCCCTGTGAGGCTCGGTTAAGCCCTGTCTCTCTTGGGCAGATTTTAAGACTTTTGCCCTTTTCCTGCGTGTAAGCAGCTGTTTCTCCTGTAAATTATACTTCTGCTGATGGGGGAATTTGGAGACTGCTCCCCTTGAGAATTTTTGCACGCAGCAGTTGCTGCTTGGAGGAAAGGGGAGCTGGTGTGAAGATTGTAGGGGCCTTATGAACTCAAGCAAGTTTGATTTTATGGGACGTTCACTCAACTTACATCATAATTTTTTCCATACAAACTTGAAATTAGAGGGAATATAGTGCCAGGATGTTTTAAGAGCAAATGGGCACATCTTCTTTGGTGAGCTTTGTTTAACATTCTTGGATTTGATTATGTGACTCCATTATTTAGAGGTAGAACAGGTGACTGCCATACTCTTTAATATAGGCACATTATGATGTGTAAGAACAGAAATAATTTGAAGATCATGAATTTGGAAATCAATTGTTATTATTACACCCTTTCCTTCCTCCTTTCTGTAATAAATATTTCAGATCTTTCCACTATCTTACATGATGCTGTATAGGGAATAATACAATGAAAACTTGAAATCTGTGGAGAAATGTTGGCTGGTTTGTTTGGGTTTTTTTCCCCTTCAATAAACAAAACAAAAGTCTTTTGCGTTCTTGTTAATTCATTGGTGTTCACTGCAAAACAATCACATACAAAATTTTGAGAATTTTAAGTGGAGTTCAAAGTTACTCGTCTGGAAAGAGATCACTGGGATGGTGTGTTTATGTTAAATTATGTTATAAACAATGGAAGTCTCAGCTTAGACCAAATGCATGAAGAAGCTGGGTTTATATACCAGCATGGAAACATTATGTGAAGAAAAGGAACACCAAGAAGAAATGTTTCCAGAAAACAAATTAATTTTTAAACTGTTTGCTTACTATTTATTACTGTTAGATTTTTTGCCAAGTCCTTCAAGTTCTTAAAAGGCTCATCTAATACTTTTTTTACAGATACGGCAATTTTTTGTCTTCTTTGTTAATGTTGATAGCACTTTGTTACGAAGGAGGAAATAACCCCAGCACCCAGTTTTGAGATAGAAAATAATCACCTTCTTCATATTTGGTACTGAATTACCACCTTTTGTCTTTGCTAAGGCAAATGTTCTTTTTTGTCTTCTGTGGTACAGGAACAATTTTTGTCTGAATGTGTTTTGATTCAGTCCCTCTTTGTTAGACATGAACAGGCAGCTCTTAGTAAGGGCTTTTATCAAGTACTACCTGAAGGTGTGTGCTTTACAGTAGTTTAATACTCAGTAGTGGGATTATTTTTAATACATTTATATTCCCTTTTAATTTATTTGGGTATGTAAAGACTATATAATATTGTAGGAAACTTGCTCAAATCTTAAAACAGTTGTCTTGCTTTGCTGATCATACTGAAGATCAGAGCAAGGAAAGAAAGAAATTAAGAAAAAAAATCCCCACAAACCTGTTTATTTGCTCTTGCAGTACCTGTTTCCTTCTTCCCCTAATGCAATTTTCTTCCTATTTTCTTTCACAGTCACACAGATTTTTATATATGCTCTATAAAGAATAAAGCAGTATGATATTACACCCTCAAATAAGGACCCTGCAGATCAACATACATCAAAATTACTCCAGAATTAATTTCCTTGATGAGGGATGCCGTTTATTGCAGTGAGAGTGCCTGTGTGTTTTTGTTGGTGTGCATTTGAGGCTGGCATTCTCAGGGCAGCCAATTTCCAGTACTCTTTGGGTGATGAAAAAGACTTCCTGTGCTTGCTTCCATGAGTACTACAAGTAATGAAATTTCTGCATTTGTCCCTCCCTTGTAGGGACTGAGAGCAGCAGCAGCCGTGTTGTGGCAGGAATTGCCATTTGGGATCCTGCTGGCAGATAAATATAGTGTAGCAAAAAGGTGTCATTACAATGACTTGTTTTGCTCAGGTCATGAGAGGCTGTGATCCATTAGCACCAAATATGCTGCAGAACATAGCTGCTGCAGCCTGAAGTTTTACACAAATGGAAAGGCAAGAAGAAAATGGATTTTTAAGAAGGGGGGGTGGGGGGGAATAGGAAGTCCCTCTAGCATCAGTTGAGGGTATTCATTTTCACTTGACATTGATAAAATGAATATGCAGTAAAAATGAATATGCAATAAAGAGAAGTTATGTAAAATCACTATAGAGATGAATATTAGGAATAGCCAATATTCATAAACCTTTGCATAGGATTCTTTTATGTCCTTTGTGATTGTTCTTTCACTGTGTCTTCCAGTCATAAGCTCCTCAGTTTAGGAAAAAAGACATGTCATACAGTTTATGTGACAGATTTATGGTAATCAAAAAATGTATAAGTTTTACCTTTTTTTTTTTCTTTTTGTGAGAATAAAGTGCTTTAAAACTTGTGCCCTAAAAAGGGTTTTGGGTGTTTTAACTTGGTTCAGTAAAGGCAGTCCCTCAAGTATGGGGGCACAATCAGGATATGAAGATTTTCTTATGAATGATGTGAGGAAGTTTTCTTCCCATTTACACCAATCCTTCAGATCCCTAAAACTTCTTCTAACAAAGAGCAGAAGGATAATAATTGCAGGTTATATGGTAGTTTTGTTTAGACAAGCAGGAGAATACATTTTTGCACTCCCCCATCTTACACTTGGATTAACTTTAGATTCTGGAGCTTTCTCATTGTTCCAGCGTATTTAGTTTGCTCTCTCAGTAAATTTTGTTGACACTTTTTGCTTGCTGTAATTTAGGATTTCAAGTTCACCTTGAGCTAGGGCTGCATACCAATGGAGGAAATCTTTCAATTTTTTAGTTTTAATTTTTGGTAGTAGGTGTATTTGCAAGCAGGTTTCGTGTCCTTGTGTAGGATATCAGCTCTACAGCCATGTGCATGCCATGTTTTATTATAAGGATTTTTAGCAAGAAATGTTTGCTTTTTCATTTTCTTTCTGCTGATGCTTTGCTCTAACGTGGCAGTTGTCTTATGTTTGCTAGAGGTTTTTTGCAATATAGGTGCAATCTGTGAAGAATATATAACATTTCCAATAAAAGTAATTCTTATATCAAGGCATGGAGATGTTACAGATTGTAAATTTTGACTTTACTGCCAACCTCTGCCATGTTTTCCTTGCTGCTCTCTGCAATCCTCTATTGAGCAAAACATTGTCATTGTTATTCTTTAAGTATTATGGGGACATAATTTCAGTAGTAGAAGGGTAAAAATATCTTGGTATCTCTTTCTTATTATGTTTTTGACTCGTTCCACTCTGCAGTCTTCTTTACTCTGTAACAAAGGTGGCATTGTAAATGTAGTATCTTATTATAATCTCATTAGCATTTTTTTTTAAATGTGTGCTGCAATTCAGGTATCAGAAGGGAGCTCCCTTGCCCAATTAGTGTCATTGCTTACCTGAAGACTGTTATAACACAGAGTGGTTTTATTTATTTGGTCAGAATGCCATGGCAGCTGGGAGCTCCAGACCTGTGCTGGGTGCGAGACGCCTTCCAGTACTGGAGTTTTCTTCAGTATTTTTGTTGACCTTCACTTTCCCCATGCCCAGGGCAGAGGTTCCCATCTGATAAAGGTGGCAGCCCCTCTGCTGTTGAGAACCCTTTTGCCATTCAGGTCCAGCAGAGGAAACATCTTGGTTGTAGGGAGGCTGCATGGGATGGCTCTGACCCTGCCAGAGGGGCACATCCCATGGAAGAGTCTGGTGACTTTGGCATGGAACTGGGCAAGTCTGTTGTATGGGACCTCTGAGTGGCTTTGGGGAACGGAAGGCCCTTACAGATCAGCAGAATCACACTGTGAATCTCAGAGTCTCACACCAAAACGTTTCCATGGGCAGAAGGGAGTGTCCTGCATGAGGAAGCTGAGAGTGAGAAGGGACACGAACTCCCAGGCAGTTTTGCCTATCACTGCTCCCACAGAGGTGGGCTTGGGCTGGATTTGCATCTCTGTCCAGCAGTGCCCCAGCACGGGCAGGCTCTGTTCACTCACATTTTCCTGCATTTATACCTAGATTTGGATTACAGCAGGGCAATTCAAGCACAGGGGAGGGCTACAGCATGGGAGCCACAGCTGAAGCTCCCGAGGTTCATGGGTCTATTGGCCACCTTTGGTGTGGGATCTCCTTAGATGCTGTTGCATCCTGAGAGAAGTTCTAGAGGCAGTGGAAGAGATGCGGCCAGAGGATGGTACTCTGTTGGTGTAGTGCAGCACTTCTCTGCACTGGGCTGGGAAATGACCGTGAGGTGACCTCCAAGGCACAGGTAGAGCTTCAGCTGCCCGGAGTCTGCTCAGGCTTACCCTGGTCATAGGAGTCTGTTCTCTAATCTTCTGTAACTAAGTTCAAGGAACTGTATCTAGAACAGCACAGGTGGTTCTGCTGGGTTTGGCCCCATCGAATCTTTGGCTGACAGTAAATGTGAACAACAGACTTGATGTCTTGAGTTAACTCCTTTCTAGGTTGCAATTTTGTCCTCTTACAGAATATATTACAGCTGTACTTCTGTGGTTTAAAAATGACTTACCATTGATTTGCTAGTTGTTTTCTTGGGGTTTTTTTTGTTTTTTTGTTTTGGGCTTTTTTTTTTTTTTTTTTTTTTTTTTTACACTATAGAGACTGTTTGAGGAATATCAAGCCATTAACTCAGTTTTATAAAAGTATTAGCTTAACGTAATTAGTCGGAAATGAAGCTGCACTTTCCCTTCACTGGAGACTTTGTTAGGCCAAGGACTCTGGGAGGATGAAGATGAACTTTCCTCTTACTAAAGCCATGCCCAATGTTGTAGATATGTAGTACATTGGTAGTTCCTGCAGCCGAGGTGAGCTAATCCTGACGAGCTCACTCAGTGTCGTCACTGCGCTCACGGTGCCTCGCTCCCGGCAGAAGGACTGATGGGGCACTTGTGATTCACCAGCAGGTGTGAGACACCCTATTGATTTAAACTCTGCCTGGTGCAATTCTGCCTCGGAGCATGACCTCAATGAAGTCAGCTCCAGGTCTATCACAGCACAAATATAAATCGTGTGTCTCCCCAAAACACTCCCAAATGCTGACTAGTAATTAAAATTTGCATGGAGATGGGTGTACCTAACCATCCACACGAGCTGTTTTAGAGTTTCATACGTTTAGTGTATTTGCATTATTCAAAATTTAAGCTCTACATCTAGTTTGGGGAGGGTTTGCACAGTCCTCATTTAAATTGGTAAGGATCCACATTTCAGATGCATTTTCAGAATTGCGTGACTGCTAATTTTAGGAGAGAGGTAAATGCCTAAATACCTTTGAGGACCTGAGAAGAACTTTTTTTTTTTTTAAAGTCTTTTATTGCTTTTATGAAAATTCAAAACTTGCTAGAATTTTCCTCTTGAGCTAAGAAAGTCTCAAGCTTTTTAAAATTGAAAGAAAAGTTAGGAAGGCACTTTTCCCATTACCTCGGAATTAATATTTTATTTATATTACTTGCATGAAGTGTATCTCCATCAGTCTAAGATCTATGGTCAAGTGTATTCTTCCCATTTAACTGCAAGATTTCAAGGTTCTCTGGGGATGTGATATCCAATATTTCTATTAAAAAAGAGCACATGCAATAGAGTCTGGCTTCCCTAAGGAGAAAAGAATGAAGTCTGCCCAGATTGCTCTGTAGATTCAAAAGCAAAAGGGGCAGGTGGAGGAAGATGTGAGATTTATGTTCAGCTAGCAGCAAGACTTGGCCACACTGGTGACCTTTGGTGTGGGGTCACTGGTCTTGGGGAGGTGACCTGCAGAGGTGAGCGATTTCACAATTTATGACACTGGAGAGTCATGCAGGTCCCTGTGTTTCCAGCCTGTGGGGACTGGGGATTTTCTGACTGCACTTTGGCCAGAGCTCCTCTTTGTGCTCTTCTGAAGCACCAACCTTCTCTTAAGCGCGCCTGAATTCGGTGTGTGTGCAGTCAGGACACTGCTTTTTGTCTCTGAGGCGTTGGTGTGATAGAATCCTGCATGGGAGTCGTGCTCTGTGTTGGTACAGCATTACATTTAACACTATTTAAAATTTGACAGACATAGAGATAAACCTTGGGACAGAAAGCCAGTAATCGGTATCAAATTGTAAACTACCTCCCAGCATTTTAAACTAATACATGTCTTTGTATTGCATCAGAATTTATCACAGATGTGGTGAGGTAGGAATTGGAAGCTGAAGCTTCTGGGTAGTATCTCTGTGAATTGTTTCCAGCTTTTAGGTGGGGATAAGCAACATGTGCTTCTATGAAGTTTTCACACCGAGTTCCTTCTTTGCCACCAGAAGGAGAAAGAAACTTATTTATAGCAGTCTTCATGGGCTTTACTATTGCTAATTAGTTTCTAGTAGTTAATAGCATAGGTGAGATTATGGAATTAAGCCAATGGAGCAGGGCTTCACCATTAAAGGTTTAGTGAAATGTTGAAAATGTTAGTAAAGAGTAGTGGATAAATGCTAGCTTGGATTGAGTGCAATGCTCTTTGCAGGTTTGATAGTTTCTGAATACCAACAGTTAAAATATAATACGATTAATTGTCAGTTATTTCCTGTGCAACTATAATTATCACTTTGTTAAAAATGAGTTAGTGTTTCTTCTGAAATTAGGATCTTGCTAAAGATTATAGAAACTCTTCAGACTGAAACTCATTTGAAACAGAAAGTTCAATGTAAGCTACATGTGATTGAAGATGAGAAATTTTTCCCGAGCTCCTTTTGTCTGATGTAAATGTGCTGATTTCTGTGAAACAAGTATTTTAAAGTGCTAACTCTTTGATACTCATCTTGTGAGCAGTTTTCAATCTGACTTTATTTTCCCACCAATAATGTATTCCATGCTGTTTGGAAGCTGCATGCAGCTGGCAACACCACGTTGAAATATCCTTATATTAAAATGTAGCACGCAGTGATAAAGGGAACTACAGAGATGTTAATTCTTGGTTTAAACATGCCAAAAATTAGTGACTAGAAGTTGGAAGGCAATGAGAGGGGCCCTGAAACAAATGTGGTGATAAAGTGATGATGGGTTTGGCCTTTGCTGCAAGGGCACCTGTGTCGATGTTACCACTGAAAGGACTTGATCGATCCTAAATTAGCCTTGTCCTGCCCAGGTCCACAGGCTGCTGCCCTTATTTTTTCTGAAGAACAAAGGTTTTGCAGTAGAGTCAGCTTTTCATGTTCATGACAAATAGTAAAACAGTGGCATAAGCTCTGTGGCCTTAACTGTGGGAACTGGGAGAAAAATTCAAATAAAATATCACTGTAAGATCTTAATACTGTCAAAATAACCTGCTTTTCATGTCTTTTTGAGTAATGAACTAAGTTCAAATGGCCATAAAAAAGGTCAGTCAGGACTATTAACATCTGGTGGAGTCCTGGAAACAAATATAAGTGAGAGACCTGAGGGGGTGGGTGGCAGCCTCAGCCATCACCAGCCTGACCATCTTGATGTGATGCAGCTTTTTGGGATTTATGCACAGCCAAAAAGAACCAGAGTAAAATGGGCCTGGCGTCATCACAGCCTCTGCCATGCCCTGCCAAGGAAAATGAAGCTGTTTGGTAAAGACCTGATAGGTAAAAGCTGAGCTTAAAATAAACGAATTAATTTGGTGGAAAGTGATTAAGAACCACACGGATCTGGAGGGGGTTCATCAGTGGGAATTGGGCTAATTTGGTGGAAGGAGCATTTCTTCAGCGGGCACTGCTGGAGTCAGAGGAGGGCACAGCCTAATACTTCTGAATTAATAATGTCTGAAAACAGGTTGGAAATCCCAGGTGGTTTCTCAAATTAGTCTTTTGTTTAAATAAGGTAAAAAACCATATTTTTACATGAGAGCTGACCACTAGGGAATTAAAGTAGGAAATAAGAATTCCCAAAATGATGTAGGCTGGGTTTATGTACATCTATATTGAAAAATATTGTTAAAAAATAATACACAGAGAGATAAATTGTGACTTGACTTCAGAATCCTGATTAATTTGGTGCTCTGTGTACATTTCCCAACAAAGGTTAATGAATCTGTTGAACTAATGAACTTTTCTTAATTAATATAAGTTTCAATTTTCTTGGAGCACGGGCATTGGAGAAGAGAGCAGTGAATATCACACAAACAAGAGTAGTGAATAACACACAAATAAGCACATACTGTTGGCTTTGTCAAATAAAATACAGAAAGGATGGAGTTATGTGGCTGCCTCTATACAAGACATTTAAGGAGAGAGTCTCGTTGCGTTTATGTAAATATATAAAGACATTTCAGGTCTCTCTCCAGAGTATTTTTACAGGTAGAGTTGAAGTTTTGTCCCTCTGAAACTCTTGTGTCGCTGTTTCACAGAGGCAAAACTCCTGTGAGTAAAAAAAAAAAAAAAAAATCATCATTCTTTTACTTAAATTGTCCTATAGACCCTAAGGTGGAAAGGTTCCCGCTCAGCACGGAGGCTTTTCTGCCTCACTAATGTCTAAAACTAAATGGCCCTCGGGCCTGGAGCAAATGGGCAGCCTTGCCAGGAGAGTGTTGAGCAAAGAGCTAAAGGAGAGCGGGCAGGGCTGAGCAGGGGCTCTGGCAGGAGCGCTCGCCCCAGGTGACGCTGCCGTGGGCTTCCCATCTGGGGAAGGGAGCAGGTGTCTGACCCAGGAGCATTTCCTGGGCATGGAAAGAGCCCTGCTGCCCCCGGCCCTGCTCCCGGAGCAGCCGTGCCCGGCGGGGCCCTGCAGATGTGCGGAACCCCCGAGGGAAGGGGCAGGCAGATGTTGGGGTGCCAACGTCCCTGCTCACCTGCCCCTGTGACACTGCACCTCCCGCCCCCAGCTGTCCTACCAACAGGGCTTTGCAGCGTGCTGGGAATGGCTTTCTTCACTGATCTTCATCTGATTTTGACTCCATTCCACCTCCCAGTATGTGCTTTCGGCAGTGCTCCCTGCATTTGCTTTTCACACTCCAAACTTCCTTGTGAATTTCTAAGGCGTGATGCCTTTTTCAGCCTAGAAATGAAACAACATACGCTTTCAAGATAAATTATAATATAGGAGGTAATATAAAGGCTGGTTTTTATTTGGAGGCCTCCAGGGGCAGTTATGGAGAAATGTCCACAAAAGCCCACCCCCCATGGGAGTGCATACAATTTTATAAGTTTGGCAAATTAGCATAAATGACAAAAAAACACCAATTAGGAGCACAAGTGGTGACGCAATTCCCCCCCCAATTGGTCCGTACTTTCTTGATGAAAATATGTCTCGAAGAGCTGTTTTTCGGCCTTGGATTCTAAGGAGAGCTAAGCATGGGGCCTCAGAATGTGTTTTGTCTTCCTGCCTGGGAAAATACTGAAGCTGAGCTACAGTAAGAAGCTACAAATATATGTGTAAAGAATGCAGAGAATAGATAAAAGAGTAAAGGTAAAAACCAAAACAGCATCAGGCTCAGCTCAAGTGAAGTGGCTGGAGTAGAGTTCGTGGTCATCAGTGGGCAGATCCTTCAGGTCTCTCCTGTGTTCCACAGTCCAAGGGGAGCAAACTTTCCAAGAGTGGGAGATGCACGTACTGCTCCAACCAAGGGCAATTTTGTTTCCTTTACCATTATGTTAAATTACTTAATAGAGCAAAAAGGATTGGATACATCATTTCTATTTATAAAAGTAATAGTTATGCTTTTATTCTGCTGAGTGGCTACTTGGGATTGCCAAAGATGATTTGTAAAAGAGGACACTAGAGCTTAACAGAGCAGATTTTTAGAGGTCAGCAGGACTACGTGTTCCATCCTCTTTCTGAAGTGGGAAATTTATTGGGCTTGTACAAAAAAAAGGGAGTTACTGGGTGCGAGGGAGAGTGGGGAAGAATTACGGCTGTTGTGAAGGGTCAGTCAGGAGGATGTTCTACTCTACAGGGTCTCTTTTGAAGCACATTCTAAGCCACCCTGTGTTTGAGTAGTGCTGGCTGCCTTCTGAGAGCCTTAGATGCAGTGTCAAGAGTCCCTTTTTGTTTTGGCTCACGTATAGAGGAGCTGAAAGATCCCCCTCCTTTATTTCTTTCTTTAAATTGTCTTCCACTTTCTCAGGATGAGCTTTTAAGTAAGTCCATGATGCTTCATGGCACTTGAGGATCCATAGGCAGCTCTGGCCAGAGTTACCCTGAAGGGTGTGGAATTATGATGAATATGGAAAGAAATCAGGATTATGATGAATACGGAAAGAAATCTCCGTCTCTGTGTTCTTGCTTTCTTATCTGGCCAGAGCTGAGGGGCTGTAGGAGAGGAAGTAAGCTCCTGTCAGCACAGGGCCAGGAATAACAGGGAGCCATGAAACTACATCTGTTTCTATTGCAAGGGTGAGCAGCTTCCTGGGACTTGGTTGATACTGAAATAACTTTACGGAATCCTTTAAATACTTCCTTTTTTTTTTTTAATATATAAAGTCCCTTCTAGCTTCTTATATGATGTGTATTTTTTATAAAACACTTTTATATGCTTTAAAAATTTTAGTACTAAACAAAATGAACTTAATAAGTTATCTTATAACCAAAATAAATTATCTGTTAGTTTTCAAAGACAATGTTAAACAATTATTTAACTTACATAAGAGCCATTAGACAAATGAACTGATGGGAATTCATGTCTGTGTTCTCTTTTGTATTTGCTTTAAACTGGTTTTTTGTTTTTATTTTTTAATTTACTGTCCAAGGTATTGACAGACCTACACTATGAATCAAACTTGTATAAGTAACATCTTAAAGCTTCTTTATTCTGCTACCCCTTTCACTATTGCACAGGGCTTTTGAAGCCACTTGCGAAGAGTTTATAGAAAGTAACTTAGGAGAAATTGTAAGTATTGTTTGAAGAGCAGTGCATAAGACTGGCTCTTCTTACAGGAAAGGAACCCTACCCTAAAATTTTGTGTCTGTGCTCAAAATGACAAACATTATTTAAAAAGATAAGATTGCATTAGTTAACAATGTGCTAGCAGCAATGTGTGGAAAATAGAACTGGACTCTTTGCTTTGCGTTTATTGGCAGAGCTGGGCTTCTGTTCCCAATTCCAGGAATTGTGTTATTGTTGAAGTTACATGTCTCAGATTAATGCAAAGATACACAGAATGGAAGGGAAACCCACTACAGTTGTGTAATTTGAATAATTCATCTGTCAGGGAGATAAAGATCGTAATGTACATTGCTTTAATGGCCAGCCTTTGGTGTAATCACAATTCCTGGTGCAGCAGGGGCAGCACAGCTCCATGCAGGCTGCAGTTCCTGAACAGGATGCACTGAGCAGCTGCTGGAGGAGCAGCACAGGCAGCCCCAGCAATGAAATGCTGCCTTTGAGGGGGAAGCTGTAAAATAAAGCAGCTTTGGAGTGAGAGTACCCTGGCAAAGGGAGTGTGTGTGCAACGTGCACAATGAACATCAGTACAATCAATGCCAGGAAGCAAGTTAGTGCCCCAGCTCCTCTCATGCTGCTTTCAGGGACTTAGGTGGGGGGACAGCCAGTAAAAAGATTAAATCTTTTCTATTCCATTGAAGGCCAAAGTGTCTTAAGAGGTTGAAAAACACATAACTCCTGTGAGGGCTGAAAAGGATCTCCTTGCAAGCCCTCGTTTTTCTCCCCAGCATTTATGGGAAATCAGGCATGTGATGATTAATCCCTGTGTTATATTGATTGAGCTGTTTGTACAAACTCAGCTCTGTTAATGTACAGCTCCATCTGTAGAGAATACAGGATATTCAGACACTACAATGGAACAATCAAGAAAAGCGGCTTCCATTCTTCCTGGGAGAGTGCTACAAGAACAAAGTACAAAAGTAAGCAAACGAAAATGTTACCTAAATATTAGGTGAAAATATTCCTTTAGTGCTTCTATGAGGCTTTGTTCAAAAATCCATTCTCTCTAGCATCCAGAAGTTTATTTGTGTTTTGAAAATAAAATTTGGTTTGCCACACTCGTTTTTAACTTGTGTAAATATTTGCTTGTATTTTCATATTCAACTGCGTGGTGTTTCTTTTTTCCACTATCACAGATGTAGGCAATTTTCTATCCCTTCCCCCCAGCATTTTTTTGGCAGCTAATGAATGCAGTCCTTTGGATCTCATCTGATCTTTGGCAGGATATCTGGAATTGATGTCCTAGGATGTGTGTAGCTAACTCAGTAACGATGTTACAGGAAAGCTAAACACTCCAAGCCACAAAGCTCTATTCAGAAATTTTATCTCTGATCCAGAGGCAAACTAAACCCCACTGTAATCCCATGAATCACAAATTGAATATTCAGTAATGCACACAGATAGCCAAAGGAATGAGAGGGTGATCCTCCATGGAAAGCATAATACCAGCAAGTCAGAGTGCTGGGACTCCTTGTCAGGGGATTGTTCTGGATTCTTGAACAAGTTGCTTAATTGTCTCTCCATTGTCCTGAAAAAGAGGTATAACCATGTAATGCAAAGTCTTGTTGGTAGATGGGTTTGTATCCCTGCTCAGCATCGAGATCCCCCAGTAAAGTCAGTTTGCATTTCACCTGCGTAAAGCTAATTCCTGCCTCTACGTGAGTAAGGCAGCAATTCCATCCAGGATTTATCCAGGATGCTACCAGGTGCCAGGAGCTATCACACAGCTCCTGAGCTGATGTGAGACAGGTGGAGGACTGTGTCACTCTCCTCATCTCTTTGGAATAATTCATTAAATACTTCTACCTGTGTCAGTTACAGGTAAAACCTACGGTGGAATTACTTGTCTCTGTTCTTGTTAATCCCTTGCCTGTCAGCTCTCATCAGGCATTACATTCTGCCTGCCTTTGCAATTTCCAACATGCAAATTCTCTGGCTGATGAAGTGCTGCTAGACTGTCTCACATAGGTGTATATTATGGATTTGGGTGTCATATATTAATCTTATAGTAACATTTCTCTTTGAGTTTGGACACTTTCTAGCATAATTTTTAACAGCAAATAATTGAAATCCTTTGTTTTTTCCCATGGAATTAGACATGTATATATTGGTTTCTACTGAAACATCACATAGTCACAATTTCAGTTTCAGTGGATGAAAGTGTCTCCAGCACAACTTGGTAGGTGTATGATGCTGGAATACATTTTAGGTGGAGGTGACTGCACTGACAGTAGCAGCCCTAATGCTTTCCTGAAATGCAGCTACCCCAGCCTGGGCTCCAGCAGGCATTGCAGTGTTAAACCTTTCTGGGAAATGGCAAGTCAAAAAGCTGAAGTACTGTATATCTGCATCTGCCTGCTGGAAGAGGACAGAGACTGCAGTTATGTCTTTAAGTTTCAGCTAGGACAGATGCATCAACTTTTTAAGAGGCATCTTGTTCCAGATCCCGTTAAAATGTTTCATTTACACAACATTTAGGTTACTGCACTGGCTTAATTCTGACTTAGCACATTCCCTTGTCTTAAGGAAAAGAGCAAGCCATTAGATTAGTTCTATTCTGTCATAGAAATTGCAAAGGACTGATAAAACAGCGTGCTGTGCGTTATAATGTTTTTTGTGAAGAGAGCATGGTAATTCAGCCACTCACGGATTTTAATGCAGCTGAAGTGACTTTTCCATCTCGACCAGTGGAAAGGAGACATTTGAATTTTGCCTTTACTCATGCTGAGCACCACTCTCCTTCCAAATAGTCCTCTTGGACTTGAGGCAAACTCTGGCTCCAAAGACCAACCCCACAGATTGCTGAGGGACCTGGAAAATGCACTTCCAAACTGATTAGATGAGTATGTTCCCTATCTGGAAATTGTTCAAATACTTGCAAGTCAGGGGAGGTTTTATCCAACACCATTTGTTTCGGATGTCTGCCTGTTAATGTTTAAACATTTTCTGCTGTTTTTGGAAAACTCTAGATCTTGACTAGGCACTAAAATTTCACTCCTCCATATGACTTGTATCTGCACAGCTTCTATGTTTCACTCCACTTCCAGCCCAAAATAACCTTCCTGAAAATTCCTTTGAATGCACAAATCTTTCAACAGCTGAAGCTTTAGAAACTAGTCATCCCAGGAAGGATGGGATTTCATCCCTGGTGAGAGCCAATATTGCACATACATGTTCAAAGAGAGCTTATCCCTGTCTCTGTGAGATCATTCAATTTAATTGCTAGAGAGAGACATGGTTACTGCACACAGTTACACAGCAAAAGGAGCAATTCTCTGTGGCAAATGCTGTGTCACAGAGTTTCAGAGGTTTTGCAATGGTTTTAATTTAGTGACGTGTTTTAGGTGGTGGTAGGGTAGAGGGGAGCCCAATAATCAGTGTCCTTACAAATTACCTGCACCTGACCATGGATTTGGTAATAGAAAAATTGGAAGCATAGTGTTGCATCACCAAGCTTAACACGGAGTGGGGAACAGCAAAAAGGGAAATATGAAGTGTGGTGGACCAGCAATGAATGGGATGCTTTAAAAATAATATAGAAAATTCTTCTCCCACTCTCCCCAAAAGACTTATAAAGCCATGACCTACCCCAGCCCTAACAACCAAACCCATATTATTCATCACTGAGGAAGGCTGGAATATTTCTGAGTGGAATTATGAATTCTGAAGCTGTCAGTTTGTCCCAGTACTTTAAGTGCTGGAAGCCCAGAGGACTTGCCAAAAGTGGCCTTGTCCATATAATCAGGCTTTGAATGTAAAATCAGATCTTGGTGGATTTTTGTCTTTCTCTCTTAGGTTTGCAGCTGTGTAAGAGGAGTGTTTTGATAAGTGTGAGTGAGCAGCAGCACGTGTGCAGTGCTGTTCGTGGGCTGGAACCAGTGTCAAAGGGAACATATGGATCTCTTCTTCCAGCCACCACTTTTGGCTGCTCTCTGGGCACTGGTGCCAGATAAATGAACAAATCCTGTCAGTCCTTTCAGGCCATTCGATACCTTAATTTATTTTATTAATAATCTCTTGTTATTGTAGGCATACCAACATTTTTTTGCCTGAGTTTGCGATTGATACTCTTATTTCCTGGGCGTTGAGCAGAGCCTTTTTCCTTTTTAATTGGAGTCTGTGTGTGTGTACATTACTTTAAAAAGTAAGAATGCTTTTGGGGCTGGGTTTTTTGGGTTTGAGTGTTTTTTTGTGTGCAGGATACCTTACAGTTCTGAGAGCTTCCAGTAACCAACACCTAGTTTGGTTCCTGGCTGTGCTGCTTCTAAAGTAAAACATGTTAATTCCACTTTTCTAGTTCTAGTGTTTAAATGCTTGCTCAAGTTGTCCTTGCTTTTTTTTATCTTTCTTCCAGTGAGAGCAGAACATGGGCAGTGAGGCTGGTTGTAGTGCTGTTCTGTGAGTTAAAGCTACTGGAAAAAAATCAGAGCCAGGGAAACAAGAGACTTTCTTCCAGTTCTGTGTGTCAAAAAGGTTTAAGAAAGGGTTGGGTGACCACAGCAGCACAAGAGATGGGCAGCAGTGGGCAGCTTGAGATACAGGAGGTGAAGCAGATCTGCAGGAGCATCAGGAAGGTGGACAAGGCTTCTGTAAGGCCACAAACTCAACTTGCTGTTTGATCCTGTGTTTCTGTGCTGAACTTTAGAGTTCTTAGCTGTTGGAATGCCTTCTGAGTAACTGGAGTGCCAGCTGGAAAACATTCCTCTCCTCTCACAGCAGTAATAGATGGGGAGATTAAAATATAGACGTGTTTTGGAAATATTAAAATTACATCAGAAATAAGTTTATTACTTTTTATCAGTGCTTTTAGTAAGAGCTATTTGAAATTATAAAGCTCTGTCTTTTCATGCAAAAATGTCTGTGGGTATTCCAGAGGGAAGGCTGTCTCTGGGAAAAGGTATCAGAGTATGAATACTGCTGAATGATTCATTTATAAGTTGCTTTATTTAGTTAGGAGTTTTTCTGTTGTACTTCCCTCAATAATACCCAAATATTTCCATGCTGTAATAGGCTCATATTCTTAAAACCTTTGGGAAGGTGTGCTGTCACTTTGATCTCAGGGGCTGGACAGCATGACAAATGAAGCATAGCAGACTTCCTTAAGTAGCCTTAAGATTCATGTGGGAGTGGGGCAGGGATCTCTTTGTTTGTTCAGTGTTGTTCCCAAGGGACGACCTTTTCTGGGACATGGCACAAGGAGACTGTCGCTGTTGAGACGGGTACGACACACGCAGACCCCAGAACAGTGCCAGGCAAAAAACTGTTTATTCTACGAAGCCAGTGTCATTTATACACTTTTGTATGTTTATCATTCATGTCACTTCACCACTACAGTAAACTCATTGGCTGTTATGTAACTGCAATGTACCATTGCTGGTTCTATGCAGCATAAGCATCCTAAGCATTCAGAAGAACAGCCGGTGCAAGTTTGTTGCTGTTCTCTCTCTGTATGGTTTAGATTTCTTGCTTCTGTTTTGTGGGAAACACAAAAAGGTGGAAAAGCTCTTAGGTGAGAGAAAAAAAGCAGGCTTTAGAAATAAAGCAAAAGAATTTAGGAATCAGCTCTAGCAGGGAAAACTTGAAGATAGAAGAGGATACAATTATATAGCAAGCAAGGACATTAAAACAATGGTTAGAGTTTCTAGGTTTGGCTGAGATAGGTTTAGAAGTTGCAAAAAATATGCTTAGCATAATAGACAAGTTTAAGCCTAATAATGGAATATTGTGTGTTCCTAGACAAGGTGTAACAAGTGAGTATTGTGTACAGCAGATGCACGTGCGCTGGGTAAGACTGGTTAAAACAGTTCCCTGTAACTTTTAGAAGCACGCTAATTGGCTGAGAAGCGTTTAAGAATGCTCCGTAACCAGGAAGGCTCTGGATGCCTGTGGTGGTGTGAGCTTTGTACCATCTCTGTCTCAGCTCTGTATGTGAGACTGATAACGGAATAAAACAATAAAAGGCTCCTGGAATGCCGGTCCAAGCTCCCCGTCCCGTTTGTCGACAAAACACCAATGCTGTTTCTCATGGGTACAAGTGGATTGTGCCAGGATCCATGTGGGAACCAGACAGGCTTGCTGACCTGCTGCTAATTCCCACAGGAGACTTCTGCTTAAAGCCACCAGGAATCTGGGAGTTTTCCTGGTGTGCTTGGAGACACCTGACATGCCTGAGTTTGTGTTTCAAACATTAGGATGACCATTTAAATTCTTGGTGTGGGATGAGGAACAATAAGCAATAAATGGTATGATTGACCCACTTTAATAAATTGCCAGTTGAAATAAATAATTGCTGCATGTAGAGTATTTCTTTTACGCTACCTAAAATTCTCTTGTGTGGGCTTCACAGATTTATCCCAAGAAAATATTTATTGTACCCTGAGCAGGTAACATGTCTTGAGTGTTGAACTTTCTTGTTCTTGGTGGCAGAGAATAATGATACTTTTGAGTTTGGTTGCTTTTTGGTGTTGTTGTTTTGGGTTTTTTTTTAAGAATCCCCAGCATTATTCTTAGCAGAAAAGAACCAGGAGTTCCACACACTCATTGCAGTGCTTCCCACAGTACTGACTATGTGTGTTATAAGCTACTGAATATTGAGATTCTTCTCTTTACTTCTAAGATTGTATATTTTTTTCTTTTTTCCCCTTAAACTTGTTTTTCAGTGAGAAGAAAAATATGCTTAAACTTGCATCTTAAATGTGATCCAACACAGTCTTTTCTTGTTGTAATTTACATGGAGCTTAGCTGGCTTAACAAACAACTTTTTTTTGGGTCAGCTGCATGATGCTGATGCAGCATAACACACTTTTCTGCAGCAGTTACCTTAATTAATAGAGCTTCTGCATGCTTTCTGTGAAGTCCTGGATACCAGGTTTAGAAAAACCTCCTGATTCTTTAACCTTTATGATCAGAAGGGTGTTACAGGCAGAAAACAAACTGCTTAAAATGAAAAGCAGTCAAAATGCTTTTTAAAAAAAACACTTTTAGAATATGAATGTATGCATTATTGTAGATCTGGAAACACAAGGAGAGAAGAGACCTCAGCCTGCAGTTTTTTTGCAGATGAACAAGACAGTTCATTGAAACTTGCTTGTATTTTCCAAAGAAACAAATCTATCTCTCTGTGTCATTGTCTGTTAAGAAAATGCTACCATGAGGAATATTTGATGCAATATATTCCTATTTATTTGTATCTGTGTGACATTTTGTTAAACATAAAAGCAACTGGGAAAATAAGGTGCATCAGGGGGATGTTATGGCTGAGAGGGAAGTTTATCACTAAGCTGTCATTGACAACTGAAAGGATTCGTAGACTCAAGTGTCACACGATAACACATTGCTAACAGCAACTTATTTAAGTGTATCATTCGGAATTTAATCTATGTGCTACCTTCAAGGTTAGTAGCTAGAGGAAACTTGGGATCAAAGAAAGCAGAGTATGAAAGAATCTATTAGAGTCTAAACCGAGCGCTTAACTTAAATGTTGAAATGGGTTTATTGCCTGGATCGAGCTCAATGAGTCTGTGCTTAGCTCTGGGTCTGTTGCAGTGTTTTGGTCATCCAGAAGATAGTCCTGTTCTTAGGACAAGGCATGGTCTGTAGGCTCATCGTCAGAAAATGATGCATGGAGTCAGCTGAGCTTTGTCTGCCACAGCTGAATCCCAGCACCTTAGAGGAATATGTTTATACTTCCTCATAAGAACTTGCTGACAAAGTCAAACATGCCTGGTGATTCCAGGAATGGGTTCAAATTTTCCTTTACAAGTGTCTTGTGGAGCTTCTGGAAAGGAACAGGAAGGGATGTGGAAGAACTTGAGAAAATTTGGGTTGGTACATTGAGATGTGACCTGGGATAAGAAGTAAAACTTCTGTAATTGCAGTAGAAGCTTAAAATAGTTGGGATAATTGGACCAGTTAGATGATTCTGGCTTGAGGCGTGTGGAGGGAATTCTCTGAGGGAGAGAGGAGAAAGGGCTCATGGCAAATCTCAAGCAAGATGTGGTGTCCTGTGACTTCCAGTAACCAATAGTTTTCTTCAGTCTTCATTTTGAGATGATCTTTAGCTTTAGCCTCTCCTGAAATGAAGAAGTCTATTGATGTCAGAAGTGTGGAGTCCCTCAGTTAACACACGTCTCTCTTGCCTGAAACAGCATATCCTTAGCATGGGACTTGTACTGCTGTCCAGGGAGGTGGAATCCTTGCTTCCCAATACATTCTTCACCATTTATAGCTTTTGATACAGTCCCTAAAGCTTGATTTGTCACATTGGGATGATTCCATATCAAGTGCTATGAATCAAATTATTTTCTAACACAATGGCTTTAGCACCTCTTCTGCTGTGATGAATGGTTGTGCAGAGGCACTGAAATAAACACTCCAGAGCAGCAAGGTTTATCCCATATTTCCAATAAAATCTGCCCACTTGTCCACTCTTCAGTTAGCTAGAGAGCAGTGCAGGAAATTGTTTTCCTTTGTGGTAAATCCACATCCCTGTGCCTCGTGAGCTGTTTGGAATTAATTGTGCCTGGGAGACAAATGTTCCTCAGTGTGCCAGGGCAGGAAGCTCAGGGAGGTTCCTGAGTGTGGATACAAAAATGCTGTTAGCAAGGAATTTTCCTGCTGCTTTCTAAGCCCCTGGGATACTTTCTTTCTCACAAAGAGATTAGCAGAAGTTCTATAAACCATGAACACCTGTGAGCTTGTAGAACTATGCTTATGGTACATTAGGAAAATATTTTGACAATGGATGTTTAGGATTTTAGCCAATCACCCCAAGGGGTGGCTGATCCTTTGTCCAATTAGACGATGAAGAAAAAAGTCTATAAAAAAGTTTGTAAAATAATTAAATAAATCAATCTTGCTGCACAATTCCTGCCTGCTGGATCTTCTCTCCTCCTCCCTACGGCTGCAGGATACAGTAATATTTGGTACAGTAATACCTGAGAGCTGGTGCCCCATTCCAGTGCTCTTAGGAGTGTGAAGGAAAACCCAGCTGCAAACCCTGAAAAGCCTGCTGGTCTTGTCTTCAATTTCTATGCCTCTCTGCATATCGCTCACTGTGTTTTGGGAAGTCTTTCAAAAGGCAACGATATGTTCAGGGTTTGAGGCTTGCAATCTGATTCTCTGTTTTGAGTGCAAGTTAACTTCTGGCAACTTTGCTGATGTGAAGGTTCTGGCTTTCCAGTGAAACAAGAATTAACCTATCCATATATATATATATTTTTTTTTTTTTTTAACTTGTTTAAAAATTAGAGAAATAAGAACACTGGCATCCTGAAAGGCCTTTCAGTTGAGTACCTTAAAGCATATCATGAAATATAAATTATTTTCCCTTTCCATCCATTATAATCCATTTGTTGATGGAGTTATCGAGTCCTGTTGCAGTATTCCGGAGAATGTAGATCATGAGGGAGAGAGAAAAGCCCCTGAGACACGAGTGGGACATTTTAGAGACATTCTGCATTTGTGAAAAAGGAGACACACGCACATATGACAACACTGACATGCATGAGCACATTTTAAAATAATTGTACCTGCATTTACTTCCAGAGTCTTGATTGTTTTTTCTCAAATCAAAAGCTTTGACATTCAAATGATGGGCTTTGTCCTTATAAAATGTTAGAATAAAAAACCCAGGGCTGTATTGCCAGTAAACTGGGGCTGCTTTCTAAGTGCTCCTTGGACTGCAGCAAACACCAGCACATTACTGACAGAACAGTTTCTCTCCAGGTGAAGGTTCACCTTCATCTGGAAGTTTATAGGACATAGTTTTATTTGGAAACTTTTCTCTTCTTATAAATACAGTTTGATATTTTACACAGGATGTTTTCTAGGCTATCAATTTTATACTTTTCCTTTGGATGGCATGTTACTAATGCATTGTAATTTCTCCAAAATGCTGTGGAAGGAGAGACCCACGCCATGGTGGTTATCTGTATGAAATAGTAGCCTTCCACTTCAGGAACTGTATTTTGCATTTAATTTGAAATCCCTGTGAGATATGTTGAGCTGCTGGAAACAATTTGGGCAGCTTGTGGAGCTGCCCAAATATCAAGGCCCATAGATAGTGTGAGAGGTGGGGTTTTTACCTTTTTCTGCTTTCAAACACACAGTGTCAGAGCTAAGGAACCTCGTATTTAACTGGATCTGAAATGTTTTTATTCTCTAAATTATAAACTCTAATGAAATTCCTGCAGAGGAAAGGCTGTAACTATTCGTAATTAATTTTGGTATTTTTTCACACCTCAGACACCTCATTATGACGGCATTTAACATAAACTTGAGATTTTCGTTTGTCTGTAAACAGCAATAACTAAATAGGTGTATAGATAGGAATAATTGCACTAATTCTGTTGGGTTTCTGATATAAAGATGTTTGCACCATTTGTGGACTAATTCTCAGTGTATTTGATTGTCCTCTGAGCAGCCGAGGGAGACTCAAAAGTACTGAATAATTCCTGAACTATTACAGGATTTGTGGTCTTCCTTGGTCTTCACAGTGAGAGAGGAAGGACATTGCTTTTGGTCCATAGCACAAACTGCTTTCTTAGATATTAAATTGCATTATCCCATAGCTAGACATATTTGGGAGTGACCCTTTGGAGAGTTCTTTTGCATCTGATGTCCCATCAGTAATGTAAATTCTTTCCACCTGTCTGACAGTCTTTTTATTTAGCTAAGGCTCTTTCTCTCAAGGGTGTTAATCTCAGTCTAATGTAACTTTCAACTTTTCCCTTCCAGCATTTTTGGGCTTCTTTCTTTTATCTCATTGAATAACAAGTAGGACACACACAAAAAATCAGTGTTAGGGCATGAAGATGAGGTTCAGATAATGGGAACAAACAGGTGTTAAAATATATCTATAGTAATAAATACAATTTTGTATAATTTTTCATAGTGTTTCTGATGTCAATGACAAAAATGCAGCAACCTGAGACTAATCTTGAAGGTATCTGAGGCTGAACAGGAGCACCCAGACAGCCCAATGAATCAGCTCATTTTAAGTGTTGTATTGTCCAAGTAAATCTGCAATTGAAACAGCAGCCAGTGTCAAAGGAAAACCAAAATCTCAACTGGATCAGAGTAGAAATTAAAAAATCACGTGTCAGTGCAACAAATTTCACAAGGCAATTCCTCCGCCTGTTCCTATTTCGGTGTTGCTGTTGTGTGGCAGAGGGAATGGCACACACACTTGTTGGAAGGACTACAGCAGAAATTTCAAACTGAATAAATCTCTGAGAAAAATAATATTCACTTCATCATGTAACAGTTACATTGCTCTGCTACTTCACTGGAGACAAATTGAGGAGATGACTTATTGGATAAAAATTACTTGCACACACTGTAATTGCAATGGGTTAAGAACCCGTAAGTGCTATCCCAAATAATGGAAAGAAAATGTAATCATTTAACTTCATGAACTCTTGTCCATAGTTGGTATTTGGATATAGGCTGGAATTATTGCCAATCTTACTTTTATGTTATTTTGTGTTGGGCTTTTTGGTAGACTCTTTTATTTAATAATACCACCTTTGGCTTGTGGCTATTCGCTCTCTTCCAAAGTCATCCATAGTATTTGCAATCCATTTTATGAGAAACATTAGGAAAAAGTGCAATTTGAGGTACTCAATAATCTGCTTGGCTTCCTCACACAGAGCTCAACTTCACACTGAAGTGCTGTCATGATGCTGTAATTGTGAAATTTCCTTATTTTCTGATTTTAAATGCACTTGACTATCTCAAAACCCCATATATTTAGTGAGAAACTTTGAATTGAAATCTAGAATTCCTTATTCCTGCTTTAGTGTCTCCATCAGAAAACTAAACCTTGACTTTTGGGGTTCAATTTTATTCCTAATCAAATTATGCCAACATTAATTTACCAAGGGAGGCTCCAGATCCCCCAGTTCCATGCACAGACTGGTACCATTATGTTTTTGTCTCCATGCAGGTGTTTTCTGGAGTAATTTTTTAACAACCTCTTCCAAAATATTAATTTGACCTGCTGCAGCAAACATTAACAACTGCTGGATTGTGAACTCCTAGGAAAGCAGTGGAATGTAACAGCATTGATTAAGTCCTTCAAATGATGGCAATGAGTAGAGTGATAATTAGCAAACCTCTTCTATGTTCATTAGTTGCAGACGAGTATATTTTTTATTACAGAACTGATTTTTTTTGTAGGAGCAGCCCATAATGTGATTGAAGTCTGAAAGTTCATTTGTATTAAATATGACAAAAATATATATAAAGCAGCTATGTCAATCACCATTCAAGGTTTCCCAGCTTTTTGACTTCCAATCAAAGCTCTGTTGTCACTGGGAAATGGTTGAGACCGACTTTCTGTTGTAGGACCCTCAGCAATGTGGCACTGGGGTTTTGTCCTCGGAGCTGAGTGAGGATATGAGTACATTTCCAATGAGGAAATAAACCAAGCATTGGTGCTCTTGCAGTAAATGAAATAGGAACATATTAATGATGAAAGGAAAATCAAAGGCACTGCCTATGTGAGCCGAGTTCTGTGAGATGGACAGTAGAAATAGTTTAAAAATTGGCATGTAAAAATCCATACTCTGAATAGGAGGATAAAGTCAGACTCAGTGTGTGAATAATATCAGTTTTACTGCCTGTTTCATAAGAAAAACTTAGTCTCTTTCTCTGTTTGTGACCACTATTTTAATTTCCATTTCATCTTCCTTTTTCTAACAACAGTCTGTGCACCCCCATATTCTTATTTGTTGAATCTGCAAAGTGGATGGAGAGTTCTTACCTTACCAGAATAGATTTAAAAACCCCCAAATCCAACCGCCCCGAACTTGAATTGCTTTGATTTCATTATTATCACTTGAGGAAGACTCTGCTAAGGGCTGCCATGCACTGATCATTTATTTTGCAGCTCCTTTTTAAGTTAGTGCAATATTTATAAAGCCTAAGGGCTGCCAATCATTCAGAATGCTCGGAAAAGGACTGCTCCCCTCTGGGAATGCTGCTTTCCCCATGCAAGGGAGGGCCTGAAGGCAGAAGGTACAGAATGATAATCAAATAAGGAGAGCTTTAGGAGTGTGCTACGTGCAGGTAGAGACTCTGCAGAGCTGCCTGCATGAGCTCAGACTTCCCAGACATGCTGGAATCCTCTGGAAAGAGCTGAAGTGGCAAATCAGCCAATTTCCCTCATTTCTAGCTAAGATAAATTTGTCTGGATGACTTGTAATTCTCCCTGCTTGTGAATGAGAGCCTTTGAGTTAAATGCATCACTCCTGATAAGAAAAAAAAAAAAAAGATTAGGAGACAATGACATCTGCTGGCATTGGAAAGAGAAGGCATCAAACCAGCACATCCTGAGAGGGGACGGCTTTGCTTTCCAGCTTCATTTGGACTGTTCCATGGAGCTGTGAACCTATTAACCTATAGAACAACATGGAAAAAGGCACTTGGACTTACTCCTGTGGTCAGGAACACCAGGCACCTTGGGGAGCAGAGGCTGCTGGGTTCTGCTGGTCCAGACCCAGCCTGGGCAGGAGGAGGGTGTTGCAGGGAGAGGGAAGGTCCTGACCAGGAGCTGCTTCTCTGTGGGCACTCTCAGAAAATGTCCTGCGAGACACTTCTGCACCACTTACTGCTTTAGCCAATAGCCTTCAAGAACTACTTTGTCCTGGAAAACCAGAAAAGAAAAAAACGACAGAATGTTTTGTTTTATTCCTGTGGTGTGATAGGGTAGATCCGTTTTCAGACATTTCTCTTGGAACTCTCCGTTAGTGCCGTGCTACCTGCAGTATGCAGCATCTTCCCTCTGGTGATGTCAGAAATCTTAAAAAAAATAAATGCATAAATTCTACCTGATTGTTTTTTGGGGTTTTTTTCCCAAAGTTCGGAACTTCTTATCCAACATTTCCAGTCTCATTTGCTTGGGGATCATAAGACTGGATTGAAAATCATAACATTTGCATTGAATATTTTAGGAAGATTTTTCTGCATTTGCTTTACAGCTTTGATTAAGATTCATATACTAAATCCTTCTGCAATCTCTTAAATCTCCAAGTGTCATGTAATCACATCCCTCTAGCAGCAGAGATCTAAGGAAAATATTAAATAGGAGGTGTTATGAATTAAAAATTGGGATTTTTAGCACAGTAGGCACTGGAAAAAATGGAGCCACTATTTTTGGTGTTTGGGGTTTTTTTTGTGTTTTGGTTGGGTTTTTGTTTTGTTTTTGTTTTTGTTTTTTTTTTTAATTTCTTTGGGGGCCCAAAAGCCAAACAAAAATACCAAAAAGAAAGCCTAGACTTCAGCTGGTCTGGGACTGCAATGGGTCTTAGCTTCCTTTGAATAGAAAGTGGGAGAGAGATGGGCTGAAACAGTTTGGTTGCAGTAAAATAATATCCCAATGTATGTGTGGCTTTTGATTTGATTCCTCAGAATCAGTACAAAGGGAAAGTCGATTACAATAGAGGCAGGATACTCCAAGCACTTATTATTTAGTCTGTGTTGTCCACTTTGTGTTCATCTTTATTACAGCTTGTGTCTCGCCTTCTACTGCTTACCCTCAGCTCCAGAGTTTACCTTACTGGCTGGTAATTGCTAAAATTCACCCTGATGCCTTTTCTTTGCTTTTCCATTCTCTTTTTCTGGCTATCCTTCTAATGTTTTGTTCTTTTTTTTTTTTTTTTTTTTTTTTGCCAACTCGCTTTTCCTGTCCTAACCTGTGTACTGAAAGGAGACGTGTTGGCAATGGGATATGATAACATAGATGGGAATGCATTGGGATTATGGTTTCACTTCACAAGCAATTGCTCTGTGTCATCGGGGTGGTTTTGTGTGGGAAATATAATTTACTTATTTCCAAGTTGGCGAGTGTAAAACTCTGTGATTCTCTGTCAGTCAGCTGTCATCCATTTCCCTCTGCAGTAGTTTTTGCTGATGGTTTTGTTTTTCCTGGGCTTTCTGTTGGTGTGGGTTTTGTTTATTTTTTTGCTCCAAATCCAACCAGGTCACTTAGCACACTGTAGCTGGGTTTGTAAAAGAAACATGTTGGAGTATCACAAAAGGGAATCTGAAAGATGGAAGTTCTCTAGGCCCAAATGCTTTGCAAGCTCCTCAGTAGACAAGAAAAGAGTTGTTAGCATTCCTAGCACGCCTGGTGGAAATGCATTATATATTGTTGCCACGTCAGTTTGTAATATTGGTACATGGCTTCAGTGCCTTGCTTGGATTTGTAATTACATTTAAATAATTTAACTCCATTACGCCACCATGTCTGGTGGAAATGTATGATTCCTTAGGAAGACGTTTCCTTTCAGAGTGATCTAATGACTTCAGAAAGTGCTGCTGCTATTAATGCTTCTTAACTATTGATATGCAAAAATAAAACTGTTAGGAGTGCAGTGGAAGACATTAATAAATATGCTCATTTTCAAGGATATTTTTGAGAGCTGTTTGATAACTCATCATTTGAGCTTGGCTAGTTGTATTTTGCAGATCAAAGGTAGCTTTTATCAAAATCAGGCTAAAAGGGTTCCAACTGATGAGTGATTGAAGCCATCCAGTGAAATACAGTAATTGTGCTACAGTTATGCAATACCTAGCTCAATTCTTGGATGTCAGCAAGTTTTCTTGGACTGCAAGGTTCAGATGAAGTTGGAAAAGGTGGTGGAGTACATGCAGTAGATTTTTTTTTTTTTTTGGTGCAGGTTTACTGACAGATTTATGCTGGATGTGTAAAGGACATTTCTCATAAATGCTGAAATTCATCTCATATTTCACTGTGCATTTGAACCAACACTTTAAAATTGTTTTCTAGTCTCTGGTGGATTTCTTTTTGGTTTTAGTTTGGGTTTGTGGTTTTGGTTTCTTTTTTAATCATTGAAAACATGCCACCACAAACGGTGAGTGTAAAAAGCTACACCTCTGGGTGTGACACCAGAGATGCTTCTCATATCATAGAGACGTACATTAGTGGCAAAGTGGGATTCCTTTCTTGTGTTCACACTCAGTGAGCACATTTGCAGGCTCACAGTAGGAACTAAGTAGTAAATACTACAAGGAGCACACTGTTTGCCCCCAGTAGTGCCAGTGATTCCATCCTCAGCAGCACTGTGGAACAATTTATGGAGAGCTAGAGTAATTTATCAAAGACACTTAGTAAATCTGTTGCACCTTCTTGTCCTTCAGTTGCTGATTCATTTCTTGTTGTCAGTCCATGAAACGGGCACAGGACTCTGCTCTGTCCCTTCCTGGGTGTATCTCTGAGGTCCAGCTGCTGGGGTTTTTTTGGCTTTTTGCTTTCCCTTTTTCCAACCCCTTTATTCATTTCCATCAAATTTGCGTGCCTCTCCCAATCCTTTACCTTCCTTTAATCCTTCATTTCCTTTTAATTTAGTTTCATTTCCTTTTCTAGAGACTTTTGAATGTCTTCCAGGCTTTTTGTTCCTTTTCTGTGAGGGAATTCTTGTGAAGGTCTCAGGTTTGCAGTGCTCTGTGCGGATGATGTGCTCTGGCACCAGGGTACAGCTGCATCCTGCACCTCCCACCAGCAGTGACAGGCTCAGATTTGTGTAACTGGAGGAAAAAAACCTGTCTGGATCAGGTTTTCCAGTCCATTTATCATAAAATAGATTTCCTACTTCTTAAGAGTCTTCTATGGGGCAGAGAGAAAAATCAGACATATATGAAGCTGAGTGGAAAAGATCTGACTGAAATGTCAGGGCTCAGGTTTTTTTTACCAAATGTGTTTTATTTTTTTTCTATTTGTTTTCTAATTTTGCCACTACTGGTGAAATTAGTGGATTAATAGAAGTTTTTCTACCTGCTAATGGGTGTGGCTGAAAAACCCTGGAGGTTTTTTTTAACCATGTGCCTTTAAATATTTCTCTATAAACTACCTAGAGATTTTGTTGTTTTCACGTGAAATGGCAGCCATCTAAATTACTGACTTTGTATTTCCCTACTGAACTAAATGCTTTCATCTGCTTTAATATAATCAGTAACAAAATACACTCTGATTTGGAGAAAAACAGGTGATTTAGTGTTGTTTGGAAAATGAGGACAAATAGCCATCTCACCCTGTTGTCAAACACATTCCTTTGTTTGATTGAAAGTGCAGATATTTTCATTGTACGTTAGCTGTGTGCTTAATGAAATGGACCTATCCCTCCAGCTCAAAACTACATATAAATTACATATTGTTATAGTTGCCATGGCAAATAATTACCATTATTTAATGATAACTTATGAAACCATTAAGTATCAAGGCAAACGTAGTTGTTGAAATGCAGAGTGCTATTTCTCTGTGGAATATACTTAATAACAGAACTAGATTATTTTTTCTTAATTGTCTGTCTTCATATCTGTTTTGAATTGTGTTCTTCTGAAATATTAATGGGAGTACAAGGAGACAGCTTGATTTGGACACAGAATATACCTGTGTGCACTCTGTACTTCTGCTTCTTGGAGTTTTAAAGATGTTCTTCATTCATGCTCCAGCCTTCTCCCTCTCCCATCTGTTGGTGTTAAGAAACTGTTTCATTACCTTCTCATAAATTATCCCTGCACTGCTTCAGGCTTGTCTAACTGGGGCTCACCTCAGTAGGGTTTTCCCCTTTAATATCAGAGGGATTTGGGTATTTGTCATAAATGGCATTCCGAGTTACAGCTGAGAAGATAGCACTGCTAGAAGTGCTTGATGCTGGCCTCTTAGAAAGGACCATTTCTGTCATGCACGAGCCTTTTGGGATTGTTTATGGAAATCAACAAACAAAAATTTCTCACAGAAATTTTCTAGCAAAAAGGGAGTCATTGTAGCTTACTCAGGAGGGGAACAGATGCAACCACATGGGTAAGTGTAAGTAGCAACACTGAGAGCTCAATAAACTGCAGAGGAGAAGATGGCAATAAATCTTAGGTGTATATTACATTGTCAAACCCAGTAGTAATTTTAAGATTAATTTGCATCCCCATTATTGATACACGTCACATTTCCCCTGAGCTGAATCAAACCCTGTTTATTTCTTGCCTTTTCTCTCCCTCCATCAACATTTGAAAGGTGTCTAATATAGAGAGAAGTCTGGAGCTGAGTGTTATTTAAATTATGGATTGATCCAGGGCATTGTATACAAATAAATGGTACGAGGAATAATTGCAGATTTTGCACAACTCTACCAAGTGTGTGGCAACTGCAATGAAAATGCAGAGTGTGTCTTGTGAGTGTGTTGTGCAGTGTTGTTCATCCTTGGCAATACATTATTTACAAGATTTTGCTGTGGTAAAAGTCAGTGTGTGCTGTTTTATCAGGTATTCTTTGGTTCATGACTAAACATTTCTGGACGAGGTGGTTATTACCAGGGGATAAACTCATTTTAGTTAATAATGGTGATCCAGCTTTGCCACAGAGACTACACAAACACCAGATATCTTGGAATCCACACCCTGTCTCCTGCAATTGTCAATGCTGGGGCTTGTCCATGTTGACTTCTGTCCTCAGGGAGCTGGACAGGATTGGCATTTGTAGGTTCTGCTCTTACAGAAGTGGTTCTGGCTCATTTCTCATCAGTGCACTTCGTTCATATCTGAAGGGAAGAGTGAAAACTCCATTAGGAAATGTGGCATTTAACCTAATCAATTAAATAACTTAGATTTGGCGAGGATTAGAAATTTACAGCATGTACACAGAATCATTAATTACATAAGATATAGTTTATGAAGATTCTCAATCCTCCTGCTTTGGAGTGTAAACTACTTAGTAGGCAGTGCTGAAAAATTGCATCATTTTATGGTAAGAGTTCCTGGAAAAACTGTGAGTGAACACAATGAAAGCTGCCATATGATATTAATAGATCAGCACAGACATCACTGGCTCTTGATGAGAGGTTGGGCAGGAAAAAAAGCTGGGAGAAATAATCCTAATCAACTGGAGAACTGAAGTGGAGATGGCAGCAGCTCTTCAAGAGGAAGGAAAACTTGAAAAATCCAATTCAATTTTTTTTTTTAGAAATTACATCTGTAAGAATGGGAGATAATTAAATGTGTATCTTAAATAGACCTTTCTCAGCAGAGACCGCTCCGTGAGTGTTTTAGGCACAGGCAGTGCATTCATCTTTCCGAAAATTTAAAATCCTCATAATTTTGCAGGCAGCAAAATAATGGCTTCAAAGAACCCTGTGCAATGGGGGTGGCGACATCAGGGCTGGCTCTGCAGTGCCCCACAGCCCGGAGCACTCTGGCAGGCTTTGTGCTCCAGTGGAGATGAGGGTTGGGAATGGGCAGCAGCTGGCAGAGGTCAGATCCCTGCAACAATTCCCCTTCTTCCTGCCAACCTAGAAAAGGACAAAACAACCCCATTTTTTCAGCAGCACCATGCTACAGTGTGGGCAGGACATACTTCTCACAGGTTGGCTTTGCCATACAGAGCCCTGTGCTGCTTCTGGCTGCTTCAGTCCCTCTCCTCACTCATCTGCAGCCTGAAGGGTTCACTGGCTGGTTCAGGAGAAGTCCACGCTCGTGACCCCAGTGCACTCAGAGTACATTTATCTTGTCCTGTTCACACAAACTTGTAATGGAGAGAAGCTCTGTTCTTTCACTGGGCTGTGCTGGGAGCCCACTGCAGAGCCTCCTCCGTGGTTATCTGTACCCCCAGAGCCTCGTTAGGAGCTCGTGGATGTGATGAGAGCTAAGAGCAAGATATGCCAGTGTTAAACTAATTAAAAATCTTATCACCGTAATGTCATTTTTGAGATTGAATTCACAATGCCACCAGGCCTCGATGGGTGCTGTGTTTGTGGAGGTGTCTGTGTGCAAAGCTCAGAGTGTCTGTGTTAATCCTGGAGAGGAAAACAGGGAAGAAACAGGACACTGCCAAGTCACTGGGGACTGCAGGCAGGATAATATTGTGGTTAAAGGTAATAAAAACAAGGCAGGAATTGGCTCCTCCTTTCACCACAGCCGAGGTGAGTGTAAAGCAGGACCTGTGGAGTTACGTGGTGGGTAGTTCACACCATGGGACAGAACGTGAAGACTCTGGGGAGCCAAAATGTTTTTTCTGTCCACATGTAAAGAAGGTGACTTAAATATCATTTGTCTTCCTCTGTTTTTCTGGTCCTGTAATCCCAGGGAAGCTCAGCAGACATCTGAGCTCATGCAGGTTAAGGACTGCTGCCTTCCTGGCTGCAGAACTGGTTGGGATGAAGGCTCTGGAGAGAAGCAGGTTTCAGGACTCTGGATGTGATGGTGGGAGGATAATCTCATTCCCAGCTTTGTCAGGCATCCCAGACATCCAACAGTGTGGTGGTGTGTGTGCAGTGTGGTGATCTGTCACTTTGTGGGTGACTTCATATCTAAGCAGTTGTGAGGAATATAAAGGTACCAAGAAGCAGCAGAAAATCAGAGCAGCTTCCTACAATGCAGGATGAAAAATGCGTTAAGCTTAGCCAAGGTCACAGGAGTGACTCTGAAACAAGTAGAAAGATGGCAGCTTGCATCTCCATTGCACTTTCTATGAGCTCTTTGTCTTTCTGTCTCACTACATTTTTTTTCTTAAGTGTAAGATCATTAAAAATTACACTAAGTGAATAATTTTCCAAATTATTTGTGTCAAAGTCGCAGATTGATATTCTCACTCACGTCTGAAGCTCCCTTACCATTATTTTAATTTATTTTTCTAATTGTCTTGTTGTTTTGTTAAATAAATGGCATAATAAGGCTTTGCAAGGCTTTCCAGACAAATGAGAAGCATCGAATGGTGTATGTGATATATGATTTTTTTTGAAAGTGCCTGACCCAGGCTTTCAGCAATTTTGTAAGTAGGCAGTGGGTGAACACGGTCTTGAATTCCCAACTGCACAGTTATCTGTTTATGTAATTTGCTGTTAATTGGGATTGCCTGCTTTTGTCAATAGGCTCTTAGACCTTCAGCTTGTGAAATGCTGGCTTGGGTTCTGTGGCTCTTCTCTCTCTCTGTCACTGGTTCCCAGTTTTTCCCTTGGCAAATTGCTTCTACTCAGTCAGTGACTTAATTTGGTAAGAGTTCTCTGGCTGGCTAAAATTTTTTTGGCATGATTGAAACCAATGCAAGAAGTAGTGGAAAGAAAGTGGAAGGCACCTGTTTGTAATTGTAATTTACTGTGTTTCAGGAACCCTCAAGCACAGGCTGCAGTTAAACCCCATCGCATCTGCAGTCAGTAAATAAAGTCCTAATGAGAAATTAAAAGTGTTGCAATGATTCCAAGCTTCGTATTCCCATGGAACTATAAACTGATGCTCCTCCAATATCCAGAAGAACATACCAAGATGGGAAATCAGTAAAATTATGTTAATCTAAGTTAGCACTTAAATGTCCACTGAAGTTTGGTTAACTAGATGTTCTAATTTCAGCTACTCATGTACTTGCAGTTAAGCCCTTTGTGAGTACTTTATTTAGATGGGGATGATGTTTTTCCCATCGAGCATTCAAGCAGAATGTGGAATTTAACTCCTACAATTGCAGTAGGTTTTACAGTTTCTACTTCTTACTGAAGGGAACTGAGGTTATTTTCTTAAATTTTCTTGCATTACAAGTATGAATTAGCTTATGTTTGCTAATTACTGCACTAATCTTTCAGTATTTCATATTTTTTTCTGTGTGGCTTTTCATTCTTCAAGTGTTTTTATTGGTACAGCATCTCGCTATTTTTGTGGGTTTTTTTCCAAGTGTAGTGGAGACTTTGAACTCAAGGGGGGGAAGGCATGAGTAACATCTGAAAGAGGAATTATAAACGACACTAAATACGTTCTTGCCAGGAGGACAGGAATCATTCCTGCATAGGAGACTCAGGATAAAAAGCATTTTAACGTCCTCCAGGACTGGCACAGTGCATTTGCTGCCCTGATGTCAGAGAATGGGTGCCCCTGCCCTGCTGGCTGCCTGTGTCCCCTTTGATTTATCCCACACACCGAAGCCCAGTAAAGGCACCACAGCAGCCAGGATGAAGTGTTATAAAGCGTGACAAACCCTGTTTTCCCAGAGGAGTTCAGCTGCCACGGTGCATATTTTACATCTTTCTCTGATGTAATGAGAGGTGTGAGTTCCTTTCTGATGTTACATTTTGGAGCTGGCTACACGGATTTAGCCTTGCCTGGAGCCAGAAGATGTCCATCAATGTGAAATGTTTTATTTCAGGTGAAGTGGCAACAAATCTTTTGCAGCTGGAAAGAAGGGCTGGGTTTCCTGGTGCACTTAAACCCCAACTTGAGAAGAAAGGGCTCAATGAGCACCCTGCTAATTTTGCAACACAAAGGCTGATAAATATTCTGGCTTAATACAGTGTTGTAATGAAGTCCATCAAAAGTTCCTGAGAATATTTCAGGAATTCAGAATAAAATATGAAATGATCTGAAAGTGTCTGCAGAGGTAAAACCAGAGCCCATGAAAGCACAGCTCTACAGGAAGTTTAGGTAAACTGAGAAATACTCAGTGAAGGAAATGATGGTATAAAATGAGAAACTTCTGAAGGAGGAAAGAAAAATGTTTTGGGGAAAAAAAAAAAGGAAGAAAGCCAAATCTTTTTGTTTAGTCAGGTGTTTTGGTGCAAATAAAGACAAAATCATTTGAATTTTATTTTTTCTACCTAATCCTGCTGTATATTGAAGCAGGAGTCAAAACGTCAGGGCTTAAGCTCTGTCTTGTCATTTGTAAATATCTTCTGATTCCAGGGTCAGCAAGTTTCTTTTTGCCAATATTTGGGCTATTATTTTGTTCAGCAGTTGCTGACTACTTTAAATAAAAAGAAATTGGAACCTGTGCATAGACTGCTGCCCATGAAGAGAATATGTAGTTTTCAGGGTTAAAAAGAGAGAATCTAGGAAATGCCCCATTTTGAATAAATTAGCCAAGAAAGTGATATTCCTGATCTTTCTTTGTTATATCTAACCTGCTCTGTGTCAAAGCACACACCCATTATTTCTGTAAAGCTGTTATAGACTGGGGGATGACTGTACCTAAGCTATAGAATGTAGGTGTAAAACCAGAGCTGGGAGGTTGCCTTTCTATCCTTTTTGCTTTCCTTTTCAAGAGGCAAATAGAGTTTTTCAGGCGATCCCATAAGGACATCATCTGGGGAGAAGAAACTAAGTAAAGTATGATTCTGTCTCACAGTGGGACATAACTAGCTAAATTGGTTTTGGTTGTGGATTCTGATTGTAATAATAGGGGAAGAATGCTTTGAAAAGCTGCTGGGATATAAGTTTATGGGGATCTGGCAGTGCACAGCCATGTACCTGGAAGACATTTATGTCCATGAAGCCTAAAGAGAAATTATGATAATCAGTTGTATTGTTTTCCCCTCACATTTCTGGATGGAATGCAACATCCAGAGTACAGAAAAAAAATCAAGTGAGGAGAAAGGGATGCCTTGTTAATTCATCTAACTAAATTCTCATTTTCAGGCCCTTTGTTTGGCTGGGGAATAGCACTGGCAGGATAGCGGCTGCTGGCAGAGAAGTTCATTTCTTTCCCAGAAGAAAAGAAATCAAAGCAGCTTTGCACTGATCAGCTGGCACAGGTTGCTGGATCAATGGTTGGCAATTTGCAGGGCTGTGCTGTAGATAAGGCTGTCACATTTTGGCAGTCTCATCACTACCAGTCAGCCACATAATAGCTGATAGGTCCCTTTCAGATAAAGATGAGTAGAAGATAGAAAACTGAAGGGAAAGGGGAGTGAAAGGGGGATAGAGGAGGAAGGGAAGGTGACAAGTCAGTAGTTTCAGCCTCACTTTTATGATTGTGCTCCTTTGGTCTCCAATCCATTTAAATCTGTGTTTGTATTGCTGCTAATTCTTGCAGTTTTCAACTCATTGGTGTAATTCTTGGGTTTATGCTTTATCCTTTTGAAAATTAACAGATGTTTGCTGAAAAGTAGTGCCTCTCCCCAAGTCCCCAAGTCCCCAAGCCCAAAAGCACAGGTACAAGATAGGATCTGCTTCAAGACGTCAAAAATCTGCCTGGTTTCCATCTTAGGACTGCAGTCTCTCATTTTCTTTAGTGTAAATATGGCACTTCTTGTAAAAAGAAAGTGGACTTTTGGCCAGATCTCCTCCTGGTCCATTATTTATTGAAGCTTAGCCCTATGGGGCTCAGGGGTTTCTCTAGCAAAGATTCTGCCCTGGGGAAGGCAAACTAGTAGAGAAGTGAAAAGAACAGGAAAAAAAGGGGCTTAAGTAGCAGTTGGATTATTTTCAGATGTTTCTGAGTTTAGGAAAATTGGGAAAAATAGAAGCTTCCTCTGAATTCTGCTGCTTTCCATTTTTTTTTAATGGCTCACTGAAGGTCGTAAGGGAACGTGTTAGAAACTGGATGACAGCACAATGAAAAGAGGTGAGGGAATCATTACCTTAATACTGATAAAGCTGCTAAATGTGCTCAGGGAGAGGTAGACATTTCCAAAAGCCTGAGAACACAGAGAATAAAGGATTCATTAATAAAAAAGTGCCCTGGCTGTTCTTAATCATCTTGAATCTTGAGTTTTTATTAGGTGTTCCTGACTATAGAGAATGTTCTCTAATTCAAATTTCTAGTGTTCTACACCCTTCCACAATCAATTCTATCCAGTGTAGGGAATAAGTAATTGTTTTTCATTTTTTTCCCTTTTTTTCAGATTTCCAGATTTTACTTATCAGGAGGGGAAAAAAGCATATTTTCTTTGTAAAGGAACAAAAGTAATTTTTTTCCCCACAAAAGCAATCTTCAAATGCTTTTATCTGTGCAATTTAATATGACTCATTTTGGAAATCTCCATGCAAATTATTTCTGCTGTTTAGTCCTTCACTCTCTCCCTTGTGAATAGAGGAAAACAACTCCTTTTGATCCATTGCAGAGGAGCTGATGAAACTATGTATCAGCAGTGAGGTAGAAGAACCCTCCCTAAAGTCCAAAAGGATTTGGGATGTAGTCAGCCAAGTCTTTCAGACTATTTTCCAACTTGATTTAGTCAATTCTTATGGTGCACTGCACCACTTTGTTGTGACTTGATGTCAGAATACTAAAAAAAAGAGAGGGAAGGGGACTTTCTTTATTGGTATTCTGGGGAATTAAAGACCACTGCCACAGTGGCAGCTGACATGGATTGTTTATTTAATTCTTTCAATTTGTTCAGTTTAATGAAACACCAAAAGATTGGAGGGAGCAGTAATTAACAAGACAGAGCCTGTCTAATGAAACCAGTACAGGAGGGTATTTGTTTCAAGGATCAATAAAAGACTGGGAGTGAGGACATACTGGCATCACTCTGGAAAACAAATCACCTCATGCCAATCAGTTGTCATGCTGCACATGCATGAATCTGTGTGGAGCATTTTAAATATTGCATCAGTCAAAAGACAGCAAAAGAAAAGCTTGGTGAATTTGGAGGTATCTCGTACTTAATTTGTTGCTCTGTCAGGTACTATAATTATACATGTGGCATTCTTCCTGTGTGCCTTCAATAGTCATTACTAGGCAAGTCTGGTGACATAATCTAATTAGAGCATGGCTCTCTCAGAGCTCCCCGAGCCCATTCCGTGGGGCGTCTTTGTATTCTATCGGCGCTTGCGTGTTTTCAGGAAAACAGCACAGCCTGCCTTCCCAGAAAGAGAGAAAACAGAGCAGCTGATAAAAAAAAAGCTACTTCTCTGACAATCCTCTTGGCCCTCCAGAGACAGCAGTTGGACTCCCTGTTGCCACTAGTTGACTTAGCAATTAATAATGCAGCAATTAGCAGTGAGTTTCCAGATCTCAGTGCGCAAGATGGGATTTTATTTATACAGCAATGTTACTGACAATAACAGAGGGAAAAGGAATCAGCAGTGGAGAAGATGTATCTCAAAACAGAGAATCAGTTTGGTTGTGGGAAGAACGGGGTTAGAGCTAGAGGAAGGTAAATATGTGTGACATGAGATTATCAGAAGCAATTTTGGACCTGATGTAAAATTGTTTTTCTTCTAAAGAACATAAATTTGAAATTACGTGCTTGAAGGAACAGAACTTGGAATATTTTTAACTGGAAGATGCAAATTATAGAGAAATGTTAAGGAACTGGGTTATACTGCTGCTTGTAATTGAGAATGGGATTGATGGAGAGAAAATACAGGTGGCCTCCTTGGAACATCACCTGTAGGTGATTCAAAGCCCTAATAAAGCGAGAGGTGGTTTGGTTTGGGGTTTTTTTGGTTTTTTTTTTTTTTTTTTTGGTTTTTTGGGGTTTTTTTGTTTTGTTTTTGGTTTTTTTGTCTTTTTTTATTATTATTTTTTTTTTTTAAGCAGAAGGTACAGACGTCATTCTTTAAAAAAGAACGTCCCACACTTAAGCTCACCCTTTGAGTTGAGCAGTGGAGCAGTCCCAGAGCCAAGGCAGCACTGAAACCAAAATAACCAGCGGAATGTTCATGTGGAGATTGGAGCTGCAGAGGATCGTGTGGAGGGAGATTGTCAATGAGATTCATTTGGGAGGCTGGAGGAGGTTCAAAAGCTCTACTTTTTTTGATCCTTGTAGATGCAAAGATGAATGACAGTTTTGCTGCAGTTCTTGGTATATTTCCAGGAATTTTGTTCCAATGCACTTTTCTCAAATCTTTTTCTTGTCTGCAAAACAATTAGAAGGTAAATGTTACAACTCTGGCTGATGTATACTTTGTTAGGTACTCAGAAAAACTCCATTAGATTATGGAAACACATTTTCAGCACAAATTCAGAAATTTAAACCATCATGTAGATCTTACTGGCCTGGCTGAGTCCAGCTACCAGAATCATACTCAGCAATTGCATTTGTAATTGACTGGCAGTCAGAGCTGAGCTGTAGTTCTGAAACTTATCAACCCTTATGAAGTGGCAAATAGCTCTGACTGGCCTTATTCTGGGGATGGCTTGGACTCCCAATGCAGGAAATGCCTTGAGAAAGTGGAATTTGTGTGGAACACTCAACCACCAGCAGCCACAAACAGGAGGGAATGCAGCAGGGAGAGAGTAATTGCACTTTGGTCAAAGTGTCTAAGACAAGATGATCCAGAAGTCACACAAGGTGGCAAGATTTATGGGCTGGAAGCTGCAATAGATTGATGAGAGGAAATTTTCTTTAGCCACTGCAAATGGTGGGTTCATGTATCAGGATATTGCCCCATCAAATTGTTGGAAGATACATGGACCAGCAGGACCAACTGGAGACTTCTTCAGGGACTGCTTAGAAATGTTATTTCTTTTTGTTTCATCCATGTGCAGACATGTTGATGGTGTGGTTTCAAAAAAAAAAGTGTTTTTATGATAACACAAGTAATATCTGTCATCACAGCAAGTGAATGGGTTGTGGGAGGCTATGAGACAAGAATGTGTTCAGTTTGCAGCCTTTCCTTTGTGTAGCAGGAGAATTAAATTGGGGTAAGGGAAGACCTTAGATAGTGAAACTGATTTACCATTCATTCAGATCCTTGAACAGATTTCAGCTGTAAAAAGAAAACATCTTCCCACAACCACCAATTGGGAAGCAAAAATACTGCAAAGAATAAGGGCTCTCTGTGAATATGTCAAAAATGTAGATTTCATTAATCAAAATGAGATGCAAATCATCTCAGTCATTCAGCTGTAGAGACACTAAATGCAGCTATTTAGGATTCCACCTCAGCTATTCTACACTATTTACTAGTTAGTGCTCCTTGTCAGTTAAACATGTCACTTGTAGGGACTTTTAACATTCCCAAGTAAAACAATTGGAAACTTGAATTGTACAAGACACGACTGGTAAAAAGCACGTTTTTTGCAGTAGCCAAAATATGAATCATGAGAAAGAAGTGCTGCTGACAGGAAGAAAATTGAAATCTTTGAGGAGCAGTGCTGGCAAAATTTCAGAAAAGTAGACAAAGGCTTACAGCAAATTTATGTGTTTGCTCATGACAGCCATCGGAATGATCATTATCTAAAAGATATAATTAAATGAAAGCAGTGCTGGAAGGTCATGGTAATAGAGGACAACCATGGTCACAGGGATAAAAGATAATCTGGGAGGTTGAATCCTGATGCTCAAAGCTATCAGTCACTTGAGGCAGCTTCTAAAATTCTGTTGTGTGTAGGCTATAAATGAGTTCATTTTGGTTTGTTTTGGGGGTTGTTTTGGTTTGGTTTTTTTTTGTGCTTTCCTTTACAGTGTTTATTTTAACACTGTAAATCTGATAACATCATTATGCTACTTCTGGAAGAGGAATTGATCCTCCCCCACGTTTGACAAACAATACAATTGTGAGGTTAATGGCTGCTAAGCTGCCCAGGTAGTACCTGTGTTCTACTCTGCTTTTAGAGCTGTGGGTTTGATTTTTAAAAGCCCCACAGCCTCTGATGAATACACCTTGCAATAAAACTTTATGGAGAACACTTATTCTCTACACATGACCCTGCATGACTGATAGTGACATTTCTTTATGGTCAAAGACATCTCCTTTCTCTACAATGAAAAAAAACCAAACATGCTCCTCTTCTGCTTCCATTAAGACTTCTCTGATTTTTATGTAAGTTTTTAAAGTACTTTTTTTGTTTGTTACTGCTGAGTTTACAAGTGAGCTCCTTTATCTGATACTCTTCCCTCTTCATGTTTTGATATTTTTTTCGTGACTCAAATATATTTTCTGTAGAATCATAAGCACATGTTCCTAATATGACTAGGTACATTTTCAACATAGAGAAAAACAAAACAGGAGAAAAAACCCATTTAATTTGCAAGGAGTTGGTAGAACAACTCAATGCTCAGGCTCTTGTTTTCTGCTTTTATGTCCAGTCATAATAAATAAATTAAGATGCATGACTTATCAGTAGCAATGAGAAAGTTGAATTAAGCTAAACTACATTTTAAAGTGCATTTCCTTTGTAAAATGGTCTGAGATACTGAGCAAGTTGTAAACATTCTATATGAGAGCATGCATCAAAATTTGATGTTCTACTGGGGAGGTCAAATTACTGACATGAGTTGGAAATCAGAAGATCCTCAGCTTTTCTTTAATGCAAAGGGGCATGTCATGTTCATAAAATTCACCTAAATTTCTCCTTATTTTCAACATCCCCTTCTTTCTTTATTTTAGAGTGTGTACCTGCTAGACTATATTAATTACCCTGAAACAACAGACATAAATCAAACATCCCAACTGATTTCATCCCTAATGTATCTCAGAACACTAATTATTAGCAGAAATTAGGAAAAGCTGCACATGAATAGGTATGCAGTAAGTGAAAAAGCAAAGGCTGCCAGTCCTTGTGGTACAAGTTGTCTGTACCAGCCTCAGATGGGAACTGCCTTCAGAGCTGGTGTGTGGCTGAAAATATCGCAGTGCCCCTGTGGCTGTAAAACTCTCGTGGGTGTTTGACACTTGTGGGTATGTCTGAATTTTTTTTCCTAAAGAAATCAGGTATGTGAGTAGCTTTGGAGTAGTTTAGGATGCTGAAAGAACAAATTTTCTTCTTCTTCTCCCTGTAATCTCTCTCTCTCTTTGTGTATATGTGTCTTTTTCACCCAAGGAGTCTGTCCTCACTGCTGAGGGTTTATGCTTGAAATTTTAGCCAGGTCTTGTCCACAATCTTGTCATTTATGTTGGTGAAATGTATTATTCACAACACCAGTAGTGTCTAAATAACTATTACATATCTAAAAAGTGGTGTGAGGCAAAAATGGCTTGTTTTTATGGTGTATCAATATTCCTGGCAATTGTAATTGCTGTTGCAGCTGTAAAGAGAAAAGAAATGGGGAACCTATTAAACAGATAAAATATCAAGCATCTGAATTGTGAAAATGATTTAGCATCTAATCTAAGTCAATCTGTGCAGATTCTGCTGGAAAAGCTTAGGGCTATTCCATCCTAAAAAATTTTGCAAGTAGTTACCATTACTTGTATTTGTTAATTTAGAAAACGTTGGGTTCCTTGCATTTAAAGGATGCGGGGAACTAAAAATGGGCTCTTTCTTTTCTCCTTTGTACATGCAGAAGAACCAGTGTTGGCACAAATTAATGTGTCACACAAATGGGAGTGTGACTGTCTCATTTTCTCCCTAATACTTTGAAACTGCTGCTCACGGTCGTGTGATTGGGTGTATGACAGGGAGAGGGACGTCGACTCATTTAGGATAGGGAAATACGACTGGAAAGTCTCCAGGTGTTTGGTTTGATTTAGATGCATTTGTAGTTGTGTCAGAGAGAGAATAAACCCCAAGGAAAGCCGTAGAGCTGTGATGTATTGCACTACAAGGACTGCGCTAGAGCCCCTGTCTGGCAGTGTAAATAAAGACTTCTGTATTTTCATTTATTGACTGCGGTGCTAAGAAAGCTTTGCATTGCCTGGTAGAAGTGGCTGAAAAATAATGTATGGGAAATCTATAGGAGACACAGAGACATTTCAGAAAGTAAAGAGCAATTGGCTATATCATCAAAGACAAAAGCATTGTTATATACAGGTTGCTTTGATTCTCCAAGATCCTATTGATATTTCCCCGGGTATTGAGCTGCTAACAACACCTTCAGCAGAAAAGGCAAAATCTGCTCTCACTGGGGAGGAGTGGGGCTGCATATCCCATTTCTATTTTCCTAAATGATGATATCCACTGCAAAGAGTGGGTCCAAGCCCTCTGCCACTGGGGCTGTGGGATCTTTTTCTTCAGCTATATCATCACCAGACTGAGCTCTGGGTTTTGTGGAAATGAAGCAGTGCTGACCCAGCTGTGTTTGGGGATGAGGCCACACTGAGGGCTGGAGGAGAGACTCAACCTGCAAACCACAACTCCGTCTGATTTTTAACAAACATGAAAGAAAATGGTTCATCAAAGATGGTGAAAAACTCACACATTCCATTAAGTGTATATTCACATTTCTTTTCCGTGGCTTTTGTATCACTGAATGTGGAGGGGCTATGCTGTAGTATGTAATACCATCAATATTTTCATATAAATGAGTGATTAACACTTCACAGAGCAATAAAATTCACTGGTCACTTCATTAGATCATGAAAATTAGCAGTTTTCTACAGAGCACATACATTGTCCTTTGCTCTAGAGTAAGTCTATAAAATATAGAGCAGTGAATGTACCCCGAAGGCTTTTCAGCCTCAAAATACGAGTGTGGAGCAGGCAGGAAGCACTGGCCTGAGTTCTGCCACTGTCACGATTCCTGACATCGTGATTCAGCCCTTGTGGCTCTGATATTGCTGTCAAAGTGGAAATGGATGTGAACAGAGAACAGCTATGCAAGAGACCACAGCCCACATTAGTCTTTGGAGGCTGTTCCTTCCCAATCAAAATCTGGTTTTACTCACATAATTATCAAAGGAAAAAAAAAAAAAAAAAAAAAAACAGAAAACCAACAACAATGATCTAGATCTAAAAATTCTCCAGGAATGGCTGTGAGATGTTTGTAGTTATCTCTTATTTATACTTATTTGATGAAAGAATGAAATAGGATCAGGATATACAGTCTGTCACTTATTCTTTGATCAGTGCCTATGCAGGAAATGTCACTAAGACAGGAGAAATGTGCTCCAGGATCACACTGATGTGTGAGGTGTCTGTCAAGCCACAGGTGTGCAGGGGAGGGGGTGTAGGAATTTAACTGATCATTTCACTCTGTGCAAAAAGTGCAAATCATGAAAATCAAAGATTTGTAAATCGTGCATTTATCAGTAAGGCATGCCAGAGCTGGGGTCTTGAATTTACAGGAAAAGAATTGGAGGAGTTGGTAGTGAGGTGGGGATTGATCTCTTCTCCCACATAACAAGTGACACAATGAGACAAAATATCCTCAAGTTGTGCCAGGGGAGGTTAAGACCAGATATAAGGAAAAGATTCTTCACTGGAGGGGTGATTGAGCATTGGAACAGGGTGCCCAAGGACATGGTGGAATTGCCATCCTTGGAAGTGCTCAGAAAATGTGTGGCTGTGGCACTTGGGAACGTGGTTTGGTGGCGAACACTGCGGTGCTGGGTTAACAGTTGGACTTGATCTTGGAGGGCTTTTGCAGCCTTAGGGATTCTGTGCAGGGACTGGATGCAGAGCTGATCCACTGGCACAGAAGCATGGCCAGTGGTCGTGCAGGAGCGTTGAATACATTGCACTTCTGTTTCCCCTTAAATGCCAAATAGCCATTCCAGTCCCCCTGCCCTACACTCACCCCACTGCAACAGAGGAGACTCCCGGTCCCCAGGGGGTGAAGCTGTTCAGGGCCTATTTACCTGTCCAGGATATTTTCATCTGGGAACCAATTACCAGTGCTAGTAATGAAATATATGTTCAGTTCCATAACTTGATTTTGTACCTTCCTAAGCCTCATGCTGCAAATTCCAATGCTTTGGAGGAAAGATGTACGCCTGTGGGCTTTTTAAATTAGCAATTCTTACCAAGTGCCCGTATTTGGTGTGCAATTATTTGTTTTTAACTCCCTAAGTTTGCTTTTATCTCTTTGATTTGCACACACACATATCCAGTCACATGACACGTAGTCCAGTGTGCCTAAGAGGTGCTGCTTACAAACATATGTGAATCCTCAAGTTGTTTCTGAGGAATTAATTATGTTTGTGAGTTTGTTTACAAAAATGTTGCTTCTTAAATCCTAAGGTTTAACATTTTATTGTCACATATGCACAGCAATAATATTAAAAGAAAATCACTGAGCTTTCTGCTTTCTTTCCATGGAGTGGCTCCGAGGGATTAGTTTATCCCAGCGCACTGCTTTGCTAAGGGGGCAGCACTTGCTTAGGCCAGCAAATAACATGGGCAGGTTTGTGCCATTACCCTGCAAGGAAAGTGGCAGTAATTGCATGGCCAATTTCAGGCCAGTCATTGTTTTCCTGTGGCACTGGTGAGTGGGCAGTGTGGGACCAGGGACACAAAGGGAGAGCGGTGGGACAGACCTGGGGGCCAGGACTCCTCCAAGCCAGCACCACTGCGGCGTGCTCGGGCTGCAGCTGGTAAAAGCAGTGTGAGTTTCATAATTTCAGCTTTCCTGCCACTTCCCTGCTTTAGTCCGTTTTTCTGTATTCTATTTTAGCTGGAGTCTCCCTAATTTCACAACTCCCCCGTGGTGCCCAGAATTTTTTATAGCTGTAAGAACTGTGAGTTGTTGCCGTGGAAACACAGTTGTTCATACAGCTGTTGTAACTATACTTGTTAATTTTGCTTTATCACAAAAGGTTTCAAAGCTTTTCTGTATTTGTCTGACATTTCTTGGTTCTGTAACTCTTTATAACATTCTGTTTGACAAATTGGAGGAGGAAATAGAACTTCAGCCTCACAATGTACAGCATGCCCCCATGTCCTGACTGAATCACCTGCTTTCCTGCCCTTGGAAGCCTCCAAAGTCCATTCAGTCTCCTTCCTGCCTTTTTCAAAAAACAGGGAAATGTAAGAGTTTTTGAAAATGTCTTTCGATATTCTACATCAGAGCTTCTATGTGCAGATGCTGGGGACAGCATGAAACAGCAGCTCCTCCAGGTTTCTGCATGGGAGCCGAGAGCTGCAGGCAGATCAGTGCCTGTGCCAGCCTGGGCCTCTGTTCCTGCTCCTTGGGACAGCCCTGGCAGGAGCAGCAGGAGGTGCCAGGTGATGCTTGACTGCTTTACCCATGTAGGGCACATTTCCCATGAAAGCTCCTCTGGTACCAGAGGGCTCATGTTCATCCACGCTGTCTTTGTTACAAGAGTTCCTAATCCTCTCCTTTGGGCCGCCTGCTCAAGATCAGCTCCTTGAAGCAAAAGGCATTTGTTCTCTGTCACTACTGAGAACTGGGATTGTTAGATTGGAGGGAAACCACAGAGGATCCCTTTCCAGGACAGGCCTCCTTCCGTGCCAGCTGTGAGCTGGTGCCAGAGCTTTGAGCTGGCAGAAATGTGTAGGCAGGAGAGGCATCGTTATGAAAGTTGTGTATGTTTGCTTTTTCGTAGCCAAGGCTCCTAATTGCCAGCATATTTTCAGCGCATATACCTGTCAGCTACACCAGTTTAGCTGGCATTGCACTGCCTTTATACTGTCTTATGGTTTTATAGCAGTATAAAAAGTGGTTTGGGTTTTGCGAGCCGCTTCCTCTCTGAGCTTTTCCATTTCCCCTGTCTGCAGCATGAGCCATAATAAGCTGGGGAGAAGGACAGGTGGGCACTATTTCTGCTCTCTGGAAGAGGGAAGGAGTGCTGCTAAACTAATAAATAGAACAAGCTGCTAACTGCAATATTGCAGTGCTTTTGTCTCCTGGCATTGACTTGCTTTCCATGGACCTCAGTCCACTGCAACATCCTGTGCTGCACATTGTCTGTAGCTAAAGTTTTTGGAACTTTATTGTGAGATTTGAGTCAAGTCAGCAACAGAAAGCACAGTCACAGCTGGCTTTAGGTGACCAGTGTGGTTTGACTGGATTTGCTGTGAAGAAAGGTAACCTTACTCAATTATAATGTAGTACAACTTAATTTCTATTTAATTTATTCATGTGATTTCGCTGTAGTAAGTTATAGATTGCATTCTTTAAAGCAGTTTATTAGGAAGGCTACCAAAAAGGAGATGAAACCAGAAACACCTGAGCAAATAATAGGCCAATACAAGTGCTGAAGCAGCCAAGGAATGGATGTTTGTGTTTGTTTATAAGCAACCTGTATAAACTCCACGGAAATTGTAGCATCACTATCTGATGAGACCACAAGTTTTTCAATCCAATTGAGAAAATTACTCAGTAACTTCAGAGGAAAACAGCAAAACAAACAAACAAAAATACAATAGTGGACAATTAAGGAGCTTCTTGAGCTCTGGTTCGAAGTACAGAGAACATCCTGAGGGTGATCAAAAGCACTTTCCACCCCGTTCTCTGGTGAGTCAGTGCTTGGAATAAGCGATGTTTCTGCAGAGAAGCACAAGCCTACCTTCAACCCCTCGATTACATTCATTACCCTGTCAGGGAAGATAGAGGATCTGCTATTTTGCCCCTTTTTCTCATTGTATGGGGAAAGGATTTACAGAACTCACCATTCTTCTGGCTGGGCAACTGCAACAAAGTGAATTGGTAACTTCAGAATCAGGGCAGTAATTTAAAGTGGAGGATGGTACCAGTTTCAGAGCATCATGTCTGTCGCAGTTGTAGAAAATAATTAAATATTAAAATAAGCACAGTCTGGATTGTTGAAATGTTGACAGCTAAACTAATCTGTATTTTTTCTGATTTTATGACAGTACCTGAAACAGTTGTTTCTACTGATTGTGTTGAGTATGGAAAAGAAATTCTATTTGGCTCTACAAAGTTCATATACTAGCAGATGCAATATTCTGGGAGCTAGATATTAATGGTCTGTGAGTATCTGTACTTTAAGGATTGGTAAACTTATTAAGAATTTATTGAGGTTGTGTCCTTGGCTGCTGATTGGATTGAGCTGTGAGAAGTGTTGTACAGTATGTTCTGTCGTATTCAGATATTTTCTTCCTCTGTCAGCCCTCCCTGGGAGGACACTCTGACATAATAACCTTCACAACACAAATTTCCAAAGCTTGATCTCTGGGACCTTAATATCTTTTGGACTTGCAGAGTTGGTTTTTTTTGTTGTGTTTGTTTGTTTTTGTTTTTGTTTTTTTCTTTTTTTCCCTTGGAGGATGCTTTAGATGGGAAAGAGATTTTCAATTGCAAAACAGTGTACATGTAATAATCTAAACACCCCACATACTGCACTAGCAACAGCTCAGGCAATGGGCCCAAGGAAATGGTGGTTGTGGTCTTGAGTTCTTGTGAGACCCTGCCTGGAGTCTGGGCTGTGTCTGGGCTTGGGCTCCCTGCTCCAAGATAAACATGGACTTACTGAAGCAAATTAAGCAGGGGCCACCATGAGCTGGTGCATATCCTGTGAGGAGAGGCTGGAAATTGGGTTTGTCCCTCTTGGAGAAAAAGAGGTGAAGGGAAGATCTCATTACAGTCTGCAGCTGTCACAGAGAAAATGGAGACACTATGAGTGTCTAACACTGGAAGAAGCTTCCCAGAAATGCCCTGGAATCTCCATCCTTGGAGAAATTTAGATATGGCTCAGGGCAACGTCTTCTAGGTGGATGTACTCAGAGCAGGGGGTTGGACTAGATGAGCTCCAGAGGTTGCTTCCAGTCAAAATTATTCTCGTCCTCTCTAAGTTTTTTTTTCATCTCATCAACCTTATCAAAAATATATTCAACATCTGCATGAGTAACTAAGGGGATAAAAGAAGAAAGGCCTGTATTTGAGGATTCATTTTACTTTTTGTTCAAGCAGAGAAACTATTACCAAACAACAGATATTTGCCATTGTGGGAAGATGCAGCGCCTAAGAAGAGAGGAAAAAAAAAAATCCAACCAAAAACCAAACAACACCCCCCAGGAGCCCCCTCATAAAGATTGTTCAGATCTCAGAACTCTGTCAGAGAAACTGAAAAAAACCCAAAAACAAACAAAAAAGTGGTCTGAAATTCTCCTCCCAAGAATGGAGTGGCAGTGGAAATGAGTGCTGCATTTGCTACCAATGATAGCATCTTAATCTGTGCCCTTGTGTTTCCTCAGCTGCCTTCCCTATTGTATTCCAGCTGTCGAGGTCCAGAGTCGAAAAGCTAACAGCTTTGCAGATGAAGTTCTGCTCGCCCATTCCTGGCTGTGACTGCTCCTGCCAGCCTGTGTTTGCCTCTCTCTGGGACTCACACAGATTAGTTCCCCTCTCGGCACTGGGGATTTTCATCAGGCTATGAAATGCACAAGGACACCGTGAGTGAATGCCTACCAATATCCTAAAGACACTTTGGGCCCTGGGAGCCTTTAGGGACTTTATAAAGTGGCTTGTGCAGATAAGGAGATACCTCTGTGAGCCACCTTTGGCAGCTGCTGCAACAGCCTGAGGAATTGAAACAAGATTTAGGAGGGTTACTCAGTGCTTTGTTCTTGATTCTACTAAGGGGAAGAAAAGCTCTGTGATAGGAGAGGGTTGGATTCCAGCACTCTCAGAAATAACTGTAGAGAATTAGTTGCCACTTAAGTATTATTTTCTGCCACTGTTTAAACCACTGGGATCACAATACTTTCTCAAAAGATGCCAGGCACAAACAGGATTTTTTTGTGAATACCTCTCCATCTGCAATATAAACCTAGAGATGGATATCATAAAGTGAGGAGTGGCTATCAAGGTAAGTATTCTTCCTCGAGCTCCCTATTTTAGAAAGTGTTTTTTCTTGTTAGCAGATGTTATCATTTTTGGTGTCACACATTCATGGCAGTACTACTTGACATATCAGCAGCCTTCTGATGGCTGGTGAAGTCAAAAGGGAAAGGGTAGTAAGGGAAGGAGGAGTCACTTGCTGTTAAAATGATCACATGATAATCATCTACAGCCTTACGGTTTAGTAATAAAGGATGAAGCTATTCTCTCTTCTCAGAACAGCTTTATTGACACTAAAATGTGTTCTTCAATGCTTTACTTGTGAAAGGAAACTCCTGTGGTTAGTGTGAAGCCCCTGGGCAAGAACAAAGTAGTGAGTTCTGTCCTCCAAACAGCAGAACAGACAAGTGCCAGAATTCTGTGTAATCTCTAACTGGTGGCTTGGAGTCTCCCAGTCCGGCCGTACTTAACTGCTCTGACAGGTTGTGCTGAGGGCACAGAGCACTGAAATGGGCTGTTAGACAGGCAAAAGGTTAATTTGACTGTTCTGGAAAGCATGGGCAGAAGAAAGTGGCAAATCCATTCGTCAGTCAGAGGAAGGGGAAATGACTGGTTATTACTGAAGCATGTATTGTTATTTCAGAAATAACTAATGTCGGTCACAGAAATAGCAACAAGATGGTTGCTTTAAGGTGCTTAATCCCCGAGATGGAAGCATGGAGACAGTGCAGAATCAATGGGAATGGAGTTGCCTGTTGTAAGCTGCTGTGCCTGCAGACATAATAACTAGCCATGGACCAAGGCAAGGCGTTGATGAAAACACAGGCTCACTTTAAATGCCCAATGCGGACAAGAGAATTACTGGGGCTGCTGAAGTAGCTCAACAGCAAAAGTACAGCTCTGATCTTTTTAACTACCCAGATTAAGCATGAAAACCCAAAAGAAAAATAAGAATCTTATCAATGAGTAAGTGTGCCTTTCTATAAACCACAACAGGAAAACTGAAGGAAGCTGAAAGAGAATTTAGTAACTCCCTTGTACCATAGTTGGGCTTCTTGTCACAAGCATGCACAGTGAACTCCTCAGTTCAGCATGTTGTAAGTAAGAGAAGAACTGGAGAGGATGAGGGTATGTTATTCCTTCTCTGTAAGATAACCAGAGACCAGATAACCAGGAAACTTCTGTAGCTCACCTGTGTTATGTTTTTTGGTATTCTTGAAGCGAGGTTTGCCCTTACCATGGAATTACTTCGCAACCAGAAAGAGTCAAAAAGCATGAGGGGTTTTAAAGCTTGGTGAAGCTTTTCTGTTTGAATACTTACTTTATTTCATAATATGTCAAAAAGCTGATTGGCACATTGAAGGTATGCACGTGTGTGAGCTGACATGTGTGTCTATGCACACTGCATATAAATAGACATTAAAAACCTACGTCTGACAAGTCACTCTCAGATGGGCAGGAGCTGTGCTACAGGTGAAAAGGTAACTTTTTTAGGGCCATTGAACACTATAAATGTGTGCATTGTATCAGTGCTTCAGAAATACCCATTCTAAATGACTTTGTGTTGATCCACTGTGAAAATTCATTGTGCTCAATTGCCCTCAAAATTTCTCATTTCTCATCTGTGATGTTGCAGTCTGCTGACTGCACACCAGGCCATGGTACAGCTGGGCAGGCACCCGGCTCCAGAGGGCCTGAAAAGGATTTTTATTTCCTGCCAGGCTGCTCTGTGCTCCCCAAAAACTGAACAGATCTGTGTCTAGGGCTTGGAGCTGTGAGGCTTTCAAAGGTGGGAATAGACTTCACGGAGCTGATGTTGAGTCGTGCACACACAAAGGCTTGTGTGTCACATGCCACATGTACATGAGATGTGGAAAATGGAACTTGGCTTTAATTTTTAATCATGCCTTTGATTCAGAGAAGTCAAACCCACTCCACATCAGTTCAGTTCTACTCAATTTAGGAGAAAAAGGAGAGAGAAAAAAAAAAAGAAACAGGTGGCATAAATAACTTCCAGCATGCACAGCAAGAAGTTGGGTCATAGAATGATGGTTTGGGGTTTTTTTCACACCTTATTGAAACAAGGTTTACAGGGAGGGTTTTTTTCAGTTTTAAAAAGGAACATTTATAGCTGATTTTCAGTATGTTTTATATGTCCTTTAATTTACTGTGTTGTCTGATTTCTTATAAAAGCCTCTGCATGTCAGCCTTTAAACTGTGAGGGAAACAAATGCCTGCTTTGGAACAGAGGAATGGTGAAGTTTAAAGACCTCTCCAGGATGTATCTAGAGATGTCTTGATTGGTCTTAGTGTGTTGCAATACCTTGGCTGCTGCCTGTGGATGCTCCCAGGCACTGGAATATCCATGATACCAAGAGAAGCCCAGTGGGGTTGACAGAAGCATTGGGTGAGGAACGTTTGTCTTGGAAAATGAGCACTTTGCATTCAAATGAGATGTGGCAGAAAGTGTGTTGTGCAGTACCAAGCTGCAAATGTAAAAGGAATGCCGGTTTGCTTCACCGTACAACCTTCTGCTTGTAAATTCACAGACAAACTCCTGCCTGTAGTTTAGACAAGTTGGACACTTTGTCTTAAAAGTCAGGGCAGGAGATGCTTAATCATGTAAGAAGACCTTGATTTTTCTTCCAGTTAGTAGGAACTTTAATTACCTCCTTGTACTAACATCTTGCTGGAGTGATGGTTCATTTCTGAGTTGCTGTTGCAGGGGGATTCCTCCTTAAGCACCACACAAGCCACTGCCCCAGCAATGGTTCGGCCTCTGTTGTTAAATCTGAGATTCAGCAGGACAATGTCGAGGTCAGACTCTGCCTCACTCACAGTCTGTTAAATATGTGAACTCCCTATACTCCGTATTTTCCTATGAATTCAAAACTTTGTGTTGTTTACATTATTTTAACCTCAACAACTGAAAACGAGGAAAAAGAGAAATAAACTCTTTCTCTTTTTTTTTTGTTTTCTTTTGTTAGCAGTCCATTTGTCTTCTGTCTCTGCTCTGCACTGGTTTTTGTTTCTCAAATAGATTCCTTGTAAGCAGGTGAAAGCTGTCTCCCAGGGATATGAATACCAGTCATTTTTTAAAAGAAAAACAGTATTTGCAAGCACACTGCATTTCTAGTCTGGGATGTTAAGTGTACAACAAATTTTAATCTTGGCAAACACATTGAGCACTTTCATGTCACTATGTCTCTACATTAATTTCTGGAATCTAGTAATGATACTCTTGGTGGCAACGAAGTACTAATTCATATAAATGGTGGTATGAGCAGTCATAATTCATCTGTTCTTCAGGTTTAAGAAAAGACTGAGTATTCTAAACCAGAAACTAGTATCAGATTTGATTTTATATAATAGTTTTGTTCTTTTGAAGTTCTTGGGAGCAAAAAGAAAGAACTCCCTCATTTTAGTTTGGTTTTTTGTTTGGTTGGGTTTTTTTTGGTTTTTTTTTTCTAATGTATTTAAATGCATTAAATGAATAGAACCGTTCTTGTAAACAAAATAAAACATCAGAGAAATATTCTTCTGCCTAGGCTTGTGAAAGCTGGGCTTTGTCTAAATTATTTGCTGACTTCAGTCATCCATTTCTCAGAAAAAAAAAGAAAAATCTCAGAAGGTCTCTCAAGAGAAGACAAAGGCCAGCTCGTGCCTATTGTCTAGACTCAACCGTTCAATACTCATCATCCTTATTCTTCTGATTCTTATGCCTCAAAGTCATTTCAAAATGAGGAAAGATAATGGGAATAGTTGTATGAGAGTAGCATCTCTGGCAAATATGACCAATTCTGTAGAAAAGGAGCTGCTCTTGTTGTAAAGCTTTAATTTTCTTTTACTTAGTTTTACTGCAGATCTTCAGCATTTCACTGCTGCTTTTATGGTATTTTAAAAAACATTTGCTTCCACAGTAAAATATTATATCTATGTCATCTGTAAATTTGCACTTTTACACAGCTCCAGTTGCATCTTTTGTTTCCACAGATTGCATTTACATTGCAGTTGCACTCTGTTTCATAATTAAATCACTTTCAGTCTAAGTAAGTACAGGAAATCTATGCTTCAGTGTGCAAGGCTGCTGACAAAGTGAAGGGTAACCCAATTCTCATGCACTCAACTTTTTAATTAGTTGCTGCACATCTGAGGATTAGGCTTGTTGGGATGTCTTGCAGAAAATAACATTAATATTCAATTTGGTTAAGGACTTTCAATAAACAAAGAGAATTAATAAAGCTATTAAGCAAATGTCTCTGATGACCACTTTCCACCCGGATTGCAAGTATCCAGAAGCGTCTCCAACGCAGGCAGCTGAGGAGGGTTTCTCTGCCCGTGTTTTGGCTGAATCTTGAGGAGTAGCTGGGTATTTTCCATCCTGAGCTCATATGCATTTGAATTTGCTGAATGTATTTTCTGGGGTCTACAAAAGCCAGGTGGCAAAGAGTGCTTTGTTACAAGCGCTGCTATCAGCCTCTCAAAGTACGGGATTTCATTTTCTTTTTGTCTGTTTTGTTTAGGTTTCAGAATATTCTGCATCTGAACGAGAAAGCTTTTTTTTCCCTTTTTTTTTTTGTGAGTTTGAAATTATTTTTGATATGAAAGGTTTGTTAAATTACACCTTTATCTGGATTTTTTTTTTAATGTGAGGAATGGTTTTGTGAAATGTTCTGGATGAGCCTCTACAGCTCCAAGTTAAATGATTTGCATTAAAAAATGAGCCCATCTAATGTAAACCTGGGAATTATTTTCGGCTCATATTGTCATTTGAAAAATCTGGAATTTCAGTGAAAGTGAACTGCTGTAAAAATTAATTCATATTTCTTGGAAAATGAGCTCTGCTACTTACGTACGTCCTGGCAAGGTGGTGTTGATTTTGTGTGGAGATTTTGGCTGATTTTATGGGTGTCATAAATTCACTTTATGTTATAGCTTGCTATAAATCACAAACATCCTTTCACAACTTTTGAGAGCTGTTGAGGTAACAGTGATGATGTAACTTCTCCCAAAATACTGTTTACATTCTGTTAAGGCTCCTGTAGGGACAGGTTGTGTTTGCATTGAAGAGACATTCAGTTCCTACCCAATATATACTATTATTTGTATATTCCATGTATTTGCAAGTGTGTGCGTGAAATCGATTTCACTTCAGGTTTTTTGCCAAGAAGTTTAAAAAAACAAACAAACAAAAAAAAAAGCTCTGGAAGAAAGGCTGTAAAAAACCCTGTGCCCAGCAGGGGTTGGACCAAACCCTTTGGATGCTGGTTTGTGATTTGCTCTGCACTGAGCTGCGATGATGGAACTGTTCACCAAAGGCTGCAGTGGGCTCCAGGCACTCCTGAAACATCTCTCCACATTAAGTCATCGGCACACTTTTGGTGTTCCTTACTCTCCCACAAGTCAAGCCATCGTTGAAAGAACACATCACTCTTTAAAACGTATTTTAGATCAGTCTGGTGAAGAGTACAAAAACTGCTCCCCCTAATGCACTGGCAGAGAGGCTGTTGGGTGATCTTGCCATGGGCCTGCAGAGGAGCATCCTCCAGGAGAGGGTTTGGGCAGGCAGAGAGCCATTTCCTGCCTGTCCCAATTCAATTTGCTGCCAGTTTGATTTAAGCCTCTGCTGGTGAGTTAAAGATGCTGCAGTGCTGCAGGGGGTGTTTGTCTGGAAATTTTATCTTCTGCTTCATTGCAGAGGGTGACCAACTACTTGGGAAATAAGTGGGAACCCAAGCATCCACTACTGCTCTTCCCTTTGCTCCACTCTCCCTGCTCGAACTCTTGGGAATAAATGAGGAATATTCCATGTTGTGACTGCCAACAGAAGTAGGTAGTGGAAGAATATTTCAAAGCAAGATTTCTTGTGACTTTTCACAGCTTTCAAATTGCAGCTTGCTTCGTAATCCACTGGAATTACACAAGGCTCTCCTGTCCAAGGCATTTTCCTTGTCAGCAGGCAAGATCCAGCAGGTGTCTCCCCACCATCCACAGGGAGCTCATCAAGATCCGTGATGTTTGTTGCTGTTAATTTGATATGGCATTCCATAAAGGACTGGCCCAAAGTCCACACTGCAGTGGACTTTGTAGGGGAAGTCCATTGCTTCCCCTACAAAAGTGTAGGGGAAGCATAGAAATGATGAAATTCTTTCCTTTTTTGGTAGAGGTTGTCTCCCAGCCCTGATTTCAAGTTGCATCAGCATTCAATGCAGAGCAGCTCTATAGGAACAGATCTGTAGTCAGCGTTCATTCTTTAAATGAGACACCAGAAAGTGCAGTTCCATGTGTGACACTACTTTCACGTTTCCTGAATGCCTTTGAGTTGGATTTTCCCAGGATTGGGGTTTGGGTAAAGGGTGAGAACTGGCCACATTTCCCTCCCTGCCTTCCCACCTTTGGCTCTTTAGGCATGTGGTTCCTACAGCAGATCCAAGGCTGATGCAGCCCAAATCCATCCCCCCTCCCATGCTGAGAGATCTGGCTCCTAAAGCAGCTGCTACACAGCACTGACACAGCCAAGGTGGGAAAATCCTTCAGAAAGAGGATGCTTGTGCCAGGAAAGTTGTTACTGTTTAGCTGTAACAACATGACAACTTCTTCATCGCTTTAATGGGACTTTTTCTATCAGAGATGGATATTGTATATTAAGGTGTCCAGGAGTAACCTATTCCCACATTGATCTATTGAGTTCTCAGGAGAAATTAAGAAAATAATAAAATGTTCCAAAATTATAAATTTGGAGGAAGCCTTTAATCAGTTACTAATTGATTATTCACATTAGCACAATACCTGTAAAGATCAAAACCTAATTTTGACAACATATGCAAAGTTTTCCTCTTGAATTTAATAATATATTCTCAATCTGTTGTTCATTAAGGTGAACATCTGTGAATTCATTATTTTTTCTCTAAGCTTGCTGCACCACAAACTTCATTCCTGTAACAAATTTTCCAAAGAATAATCCCATTACAAGCTTAGTTTATAATACATACAATGACAGCTTTGTTAGCATGTTTATCTGTTTTGTTTGGTGGTTGTGTTGTTTTGGGGATTTTTGGGGTAATTTGTTTGTTTGTTTGTTTTGTCTAATAAGTCTTTGCAGCAAAATCTGTTCTGGGATGGCACAGAGAGTTAGACCAGGGAGAGTGGATAAATCTGGTTAAGGAACCTGGCTGCGGAGTTAACTCATAAAAATGTGACACCGTAGGTTTCCCAAAATGGGATGATTCTTAGCTAGGAATGTCCACTTGTAAGTTATAGAAAATTGACATTTTATCCACCTTGGCATTTGTCTCATTTTGCTGTTCCAATGTGGAGTTTTAAAGCAATGCCATTGTAAAATTCCTCTCTTCCTAATTTTACATTGCTATTGAGGTGAAATTATAGCAGTTTTCAAAGCATATGATGAAGGAGAAAGAAGAAATGAGTGAAAAATGCTGGTTTTGAACTTTTAAATGGAAATGTGTAACACTACTCACAGATAATACCTCTAGGTATTTCTTTGGACACTTTCCAGCCAATGCTGATGCCCGTGCATGGTACAATTGTAGCTGAGCCCTGCCTGCTGAACTCTTTCAGGCACCTTCCTGTGGAGAGCTGCCTCTTGTTGCTTTGACATTTTTTTCATAAAGTTAATGGTAAATGAAATACTGATGTTTCAGAGAAGATGAGTTACGTGCTGTATTAATCTGACCAGCCCACATTAGGAGAGCAGCGAGCAGAATTTGCAGCTGCAGAAGATTGTCACCGTGTTCCTGTGTTTAATGGAATAATTTAGGTATCGAGACAGAAAGAAGTCTACACTAAAATGAGTACAAGCACTTTTAAGCAGAAAACCTGTAGCTAATTTTCAATCCTGTAATTGAATTTGCAGGATAGCACATAAATAAAGCCAGGCTTTTTTAAAAGTTGGATGCTTTGCACTGCATAACAATGTTTTACTGCCTCATAATGCTTCCCTGTGTATTTCCCCACATACTCTGCAGCTACATTGCAATGCTGCGTGTCCAAAACTTCACCCTGCTGCAGCCTACACGGTATTGTGTCAGGAGGCTTCAGGAATACATGCAGGTAATTCACAGCCTGCTAAATACCAGCTCTTGATTTGTAATTTGCTGCAGCCGGCTCAACCCTCAATGTGCAGTCCCTTCTGGACTGCAGCCTGAACTGTGGTGCAGAGTCCTTCCCTGAAAGGCTTTTGGATGATTTTGTGTTTTGCTCCCACTAAAATCACAGAATCATAGAATCACAGAATGGTTTTGCCTGGAAGGGACCTTAAAGCCCTTCTTGTTCCACCCCCCTGCCATGGGAATACAATTCCACTGTCCCAGGTTGCTCCAACCTGGCCTTGGACACTGCCAGGGATCCAGGGGCAGCCACAGCTTCTCTGGGCACCCTGTGCCAGGGCCTCCCCACCCTCACAGGGAAGAATTTCTTCTTGATACCTCATCTAAACCTGCTCTCTCTCGGTTTGCAGCCATTCCCCCTTGTCCTGTCGCTACATGCTCTTCCAAGTCAGAGCACTTTGTAACAGGTTTGATTCCAAACCTGAGCTCTGAAGAGGTTTTTTTCTGAAAAGAAATTCCAACAGAATTTCTAATGGTATTAAATTAGTTTAAAAAATATGTGATATTCTTTTTAACTTTTTCTGACTTACATTTAGTAATTAAATAGAAGATTTTGCAAGGTACTGAGTAAAATGGTGTTAAAAAGTTGCCATAATGACATCAACTTAAACAGCCGTGCCCTGGAACTCACTGCCACCTCACAGATCTGTGGTAGATTACGGGCATTAGAGATGCAATTTGACAAAGTACTGGGTTCCCTCAACCTTTTTAAAGTCAATGGAAGCCAAGGCCACCTGGGTTGAAGCAGAGGACATCAAACTCATTGTAAGATTGAGCCTTCCTTGTAACTTATGCCCTTAACATTTTAGATAATCCATTGATCTCTCTTGAAGAGCTAATATCTGTAATAATGCCATATTTCTGTAGCATCCAAAGTCAATTGAAAGACGTGTATTATAGCTATACTTTAATCAAGACTTACTGGGAAATGGAAGTAAAGAATTCTGCTTTCCCTAATAGTACCATTTGCAAAAAGAAAAGCTGACTGGAAAATCAAATGAATTATCTCTTCTTTATACACCCTTTATATGTCTGCTTTCTTTGTAAAATGAATTTAAATTATTTCTGTACTAAGAAAAAAGGTGTTTTAAAATCATGAGAAAAAGTAGATGTTTCTTTCCAGACTATTCACTTGGAGAATTCAAGCGTAATTCATTAAATTTTGTTCTACAAATAAGACCTCAACAAAATGCTGGTTGTCATTGAGAGATGGTGAGTGGACAGTGCCTTTTCAGGACCACTCCTGAGCAGCATTTTCTACTTTTTGATGTGTTCTAAAGTAAAAAAAAAAGTGTATCTTAGGGATTAAATCATCTCATCCAAAATATGATCTCACATACTTGTTCAAAGCAAATAGTTTATTGTATTCACATGAGGGATTGTCGTGGATGGTTGGATTTATTTTGATTATTGGTTAGGAAAGCAATGCCTGAGTTGCTACTTACCACATGTTGAGTGGGAAAGAAAAAAATTAAAAAAAGACTGCATTGGCAATGAATCTGTTGGTCCTGTGACAGATTTGAGATTAAGTTCTTACACTTCCATGACATTTTGAAGTAGACCATTTTTGTTGTGGGAAAGAGAGAGGAAAAGGAAAGGTCATGTCTCTCTTATCAGGCAGTCATAGTCTCCTGTATAACAGAAATGTCTGTTTAATGTCAGTGAACAGCCCAGATGGAGATTCACGTTGGAGCAAAACATCTACACTTTATCTCGTACCTCAAAGTTTACACTGCTTCAACCTTGTGATAACAGACTCCTAAGTCATTTTCTGATGGGATTCCTCTATCATTACACCATGATTCTCCACATGCTGTCCACTTTTTTTTTTCCCTTTTTTCCTCCAAAACCAGCCCCTCTGCAATTCTGACAAACTAATCCTTGTACCAGGTATCTGCAGTCATGAAGGACTGGGTGAGCTGAGACTCAAGTTACTGCATTAAAATATTTCACGGTTTTTGCTAAGGGTGATTTTTGCAAGTTCTTTTTCCTTCCTCGTTGAATGTTCAGACAGAGGAGCAAGAAAATCATTGACCAAAGTTATCAGGAGGAGCAGTGCCACAGTGGTGTTAGAAAGCCCAAAGGGAGGAATGGGAAATGAAGACATTACCTACAGCAAGTTTGACTTCATCAGTCCTTTGAGCTCTGTAGAAAGAGAAACTTCATTTCTGTACTGCCTCTTATTTTGTTCCATCTCTCTCCTCTGGCTTATGAATCTATTTCTAGCATGTATATGTTTACCTAAATGACTTATTTCAAAAATTCATTGTTTTAAAGCTTTTCTTCAATGATAAAATAAGATTCTGATTTTCTTAAACTTTACAGGCTACATAAAAATGAAAAAAAAAAAAAAATATTGCAGGTAGTCATGATTGTTTAATGACAGTAATAAGAGCAATAGCTTTTACTTCATTACTCCGTGGAGTTATGGTTCTGAACTGTTACTTTCCCCACCTTAAAATAAAAAGGATTTAAGTGCAGTCTACCTTGAGGTTAAACGTGTGAATGTGCATTTGAGTGGTTCTATACATGAGGGCCTGGCGTAAAACTGGGCAAAACTTGAACCACCTCCAAACTCATATGCTTGGAGGAAGTTTAGATGTTACCAGAAACTCAAGTCGTTTTAGCAGACAAGTGTATTTTTTTGTGTGTGTCTGTGTGTGTGCACGTGCAGGGGTTTTTAATTAACCACGTGTCTTTCCTCACTATGCCCTTCTACATGAGGAATAGCCTTCAAAGAAAGATACACTTTCTAACAGCTAAGACTTCCATGTTATTTCTGGCAATAATCGGTGAATATTATTTAATAAGTAATGATTGAAATAACTCTTTCACAGAAATTACCTATTGCGGAATTTCTAAAGTGATGGCAAATTATATTGCATTGCATATTCATGCAGTTTAATTTAATAGTATATTTAATGTGAAATATGACATTAATTGCTTGTAAATAGTTTCTTACACTCTAGATGCAGTTTTTAAAATACTGTAATATCAGGAATAATGACCTGGCCACACATTTCAATCAGTCAATGTCTTTGTTAATATTAGGTATGTTGGCAAACCAATAACCATTTGAAAAGAAGGAAGTTTGGGTTATTTAGTTAAGCAGGGAATTTAATTACATGTCTTCTGGAGTCTGATAGAATAAAGCAAGTGGAGGCAATGTTTTGGCAGCTCAGATCCTAGGAAAAATAAACATTAGTAATTAGTTTATGTTCTGTTACTCTCTTCAATTTTTCTTCACCTCTACCTTCCCTTTAATTTTCTCCTACTTCTTCTTTTTTTTCTGTGGTCCCTCCATGTCACTGCTTGCTCATGCTTCTGCCTGTGGTAATTTTATGTTCCTTTACTTTTCAGGATTGATTGTCCTCATAGTCCTTTCCCTCTACCTTCTGCACTTGGGTTTCATTTTTCATACTCAAACCAGTACTTGGCCTGATTTTTCATGCATTCTCATAAGTCCTTGGAGGGTTTTTTACAGAAAGAGAGGACATGAATCAACCCCCCATCCCAGTAAGCCAAAAAGAGAGACGGTCATGTCTGTGGAGCACAGGTCACAGCAGCAAAGTCAATTTTGTATAGACAGGAACCTTTCAGTGTTTTGTCCCAGATTCCAGGAATTCCCTGTGATGAGCAGGGCTCTGTCCCTCTTCTCTTTGTCATTCTGGAATTTTGCTTCCTTCCAATACCTCCTTGTTAGGAGCAGTGAGTTGTTCATATCTGGTGTGATTTGCTGTCCTTAATGTGATTTTACATTCCTTTCCAGATCAAAACATGTAAATGTCTCTGGGTCTCTCAGAAAGCTTTAATCTTGTAAAGTAGGTTTTATTGAAGAGTTGTTTTTTGACATTCGTGATAAGTTTGATAATTGCATTAATAATTATTCTTTCATGTCTGCTATTTACAACCAACAAAGCATCTGATTCTGAACCTCAAGGAGAAGTCAAAATAATAGTGGAATCAAAGCTGTGACAGCAATGGAAAGCAAATATGGTTTGTGTTGAAAAGAAACAGTTGAGTTTGAAGGGGAAGGATGGCTCTGGACAGCTCTGCTGGTCACTGCCACGTGGTGACAGGGGCACAGGGTGTGTTCCAGCTGCAGCAGGTGAGGAACTGGAGCATGGCTGGATTCCCTGTGATCCCCCAGGACAATAGCTTTCTTTCATAAACTAATCAATTTCTGCCCTAAATTCCTTGAGCAACTATTTAAATAACTGTGAGCTTAGTGTGTCTCTGTTTTCAATTTACAGAATTTACCACTTCACCTCTGGGTTTATAGTGGGGATGTGCTGAATCCGAACACTTCAAAGGAAATTCAGCAGTCGGAGTTCCTAATAAATCCTTAGCTCGCCCATCTGTATAATTTGTATTAGCATGTCCATTGCTTACAGCTTGGAGATTTCCTCCAGAAATGCTTCAGAAAATTGAAATAAGGGGAAAGTAAACAACAACATTCATAATTTTATATCCGTTAAAAGCTCAGACAGCATTTAAACAACAACTAAAAAAAAGATATTTTACTCTCAACATAATTAGCCAAGTACTTTTCAACTCCCTAATCATTTTGCATCCCAGTCTCTCAAGCTGGGAAATATTGGAAACATTGGACCCTCTCCTTGTCCTCTTCCTTTCAGTGAATTCTAATTTGGAATTTTGTGCTCTTCTCATAGTATCAGGTCTGCTCTGTTCCTTTTCAGTTTTAAGTATGCCAAATATTTAGCTCATGAGAAATTTAGTTCTAATTAAATTCTATTTGTATTACCTAAAAGTTTACCTGTGACAGGCAAGCATGTGATGGATTGTAAAAGCTGTTCTTGAATGAGATTATATCCATTTCATGCCCAAGATTTTTGTTTAAAAACTAAAAGGGAAAGCTTGGGTTTGTTAATATTACTGTTGGGGGGGGGGGGTTGTTTTACTTTGTTTTTTTTCCAAATTTTGCCTCTGTCATGGATGGATGCTCTTGCACTGCTGTTAATGTGATGTTTGGAAATTGAGAGCTTTAAAGTCTTCTATATAATTGAGTTAGTATTTGAAATCCACATCATTTTTGATTCTTTGGGGGTTTTTTCCCTAAGGCTTATGACACACTGAAAAATCTCTATTTTGTTTTGATTTAGAAACCTTTTGCTATACTTCCATTTGGACCCCAAAGTTACTGTCCAAACATTCTTTCTAGCTTTTTTTTATCCTTTATTTCATATAGGGGGTAGGAAAGTGAAAATGACCCATCACTTTCTCTGTGCTGGGAAGCAGAGAAGATGAGAGCTGTCATTGCTTTTTGGGAGGAATATTAAGAATTTTCAAGGGGAATAGGAAATGTGTGCTCCCTTTTGATTGACAGATCTACTTAATTCTAGCATCAATAGTCACAAAGAGCCAGGCTGAGTCGTGGGTCCAGCATCTCCCCACCCTCACACTGTGCCTCTTTATCCCATCAGCTCCATAAAAGAACCCAAATGTGCCTGGCTTTTGCTTAATGCGAGATAATCTTGTAGAGACTTCCATTCAGAATTCAGAATGTCTGTAGGCGTGTGACTTTTCGGCTACGCTTTCTCTTCCATCCTTTCCCCGTGTTATTAAACATGTTTCCTTCTTCTCTACAACCGCCTTGATTACTTTCTGTTTTGTCATAAAATATTTGCTTAGTAACAGGCACAGGAACTTGGCAGTCATCTCCGTGTTTCTGCCTTTGATTGCGAGGAGCTTTGAACCCATACACAACATTTCACAATTCAAAGGGGAAAAGTAAGCCTGGCAGTTGATTTCCAGCTTTTAACCAACATGCAGAGCAAAATATTTATTTACAGTGATCATAGTTCTATTGTTCTCCAGACTGTAGGAAATAATAATGCCTAATCAGGTACTCCTGCAATTCAGAACCTAAAATTATCTTGGCTTCTACAAGGTTGGCTTTAACCTTTATCTTGCAGATTCTTTTCTCCTGTTTTCCTCAGATTTTTAATGGCAGGGAAAAATGAAGACACTTTTGCATTTTTCTGACTGCAGCATGGAAGGTTTTATTGCCAATCTGTCTGACTGGAGCTAATGAGAATATATATCAACCCTATGCTAGATATTAGCAATATTTATCAAAAAGTTCATTTTTCACATGAAGCTAACGTTATTCTTGAACCATCTGCTATTTTTCCCAGAATTCAGCAACTGCAGGGAATTTGCTAGAAAAAGTAGCTCCTGTAGCAGTGTCTGATGCAGGGATAGCACGAGATGGAGCTGGAATGTCTCAGTCTCTCTGTAGCACCTCGGTGGTTTTGAGTAAAGACAATTTAGTACAGAACCATGGTTGGGGTGGGAAGGGACCTTAAGATCATCTCATTCCAACCCCTCTGCCATGGGCAGGGACACCTCCCACTATCCCAGGCTGCTCAGAACATCCAGCCTGGCCTTAAACACCCCCAGGGAGGGGGCAGCCACAGCTTTTATGGCCAACCTCTTATTTTACCCCTTCTCCTTTGTAGCCAGCTCTGATGCCGGTCAACAATTTAGCCAAAGATAGGGAAGGAGTGTTTGTCTTTGCTTTGTTTAAATTTTTGCATAACCAAAAGTTAACATCAGGACAGGACCTTTTGTATGAGAAGAAAATTATGCAGCCATGCAAATAAAAATCAGCTAATGCCAACAACTGGGTTTTGTCTTTCTAGGTCATGTCATGTAATTGTGTTTTTACAAACAGCCTTCAATTATTCGGTGCTCCTCTTTTTCCATGCGTGGGCCAGATTTATTTCTCTCTGAATAATTATCTGACATGTGGCAGACCCTGATAGTGTTTCAGGAAAAAACGACCAGTATTAAATGAGTGGAGCAGCTCTGGGTGTGCTGGGCAGGAATCTGTGCTTCTACAGGAAATCCAGGAGGCCCTGGGTGTTCCCAAATTGCTGAGCATCTCCTGCCTGTGCCTTGGAGGATTGCAGATTTGATGGTTTGGGAATGCTGGACCTATGGTGAATATATTGTATCTGATCAAGTTCTATGATGTGGAAATTTCAGGGAATAAATTTGGTATCCTTGTAGCGTGTTTTCCCAGAGGGTATATCAAGATGGAATACATGTTTAAAAAAAAAAAAAAAAAAAATTTCAAACTTTTGAGAACTCTGAAATAGAAGAGGTAGAAGCTTCCTCTTTTTGCTGTGGAAACGTGTTTAGGCTTTATTGTATAAATTAACTTTTTTTAAAGTTAGACAACCAAACAAGTATTTTAGCTTAATTGACATATACCTTCATTTTAACTTATTTTGTTTGTGCAAAATGCTTTTAAAAGCTTGATTTACAGAAGGAATAATTTGACTCGGTAAAAATGAAACTATTTTGAAATGCAGTTTTCTGATTCTCCCCTAACTACTGATCTTGGAAACCTTTTTCTGTGGTTTGCTCTGGGTAACTGCAGACAAAGTGCCATTTCTTGACATGTTTGTACAGGTCAGGTCATGAATGCCTCTCAGTTTGAGACCTTCCAATGTTCTGCGCTTTGAAACCTGTTTGTGTTGATCTCAGATGAATCCCATAAATAAACTTTTTTTGGCTTCTCGAGGTCAACTAGAAGAGCAGTGCAGGTTTAGCCTCTCTGGGTATCCGATTTTCATTTTTAATTTTTAGAGAGAGCAATGAAAAGTCTGACTACTGCTGGGGCTTTTAATGTAAAGATCAGCATCACAAACCTGGTTACTGAAAGTCCAGAGCACACTGTAGTAGTTTTTCCAACCTTGTTTACTTGGTATCATGCAAGAGAGTCACTTTCTCATTCAGCATTTGAATAATTGTCTTCAAACGCAGATAGTACAAAGTTTTCTGCAAAAATTGTGCCTGAAAATACACAGTTTGGCTGTTAAAATGCAGGAATGGGAGTGGATTTTGCATGATCACTGACAGGAAAACCAGCCTGTCTCACAGCCAATCCAGCCTCATAAATAAAGCATAGGCACCACACATCGTTCTTTTCTCTCTTCACTATCTCTGCCCTTTGTGTTCATATTCTCCAGCAGCTGCACGTGCTATTAATCTGCATTTAGGTGAGGGCCTGAACGTCTGCTCTGTGCTTGCAAACAGCTGCAGAGCTCAATTTGCTAGTTGGGATTGAGGCCTTTTAAAATGTCATCCTGTGTTTCAGCATTGTACACAACGTGTTCCTTCACTGCTGATTGAAAAGCTCACTTTAGCCAGGGAAGCAGGAGCCCCATGTTTGTTATTTTTTTTCCCTATTAGCACTCCCGAGTGCGGGGGGAGCAGTTAGCACAGAGAGCAGCTCCCCCTGATTGCCTGCTAATCTGTGAGGATCTTTCTGGTCGCCTCCATCACTGCATCAGCAAATTACAGGCTGCCTGTTTGCTCCGTGCTTGGCTGGTTCTGGGGCACTGCCAAGTCTCCCTGTCCAGAGGAATTGCGCTGCTTTGCATTAAAGCCTCTGTCAGATGGAGTTTTGCAGGGAGGGGACTGGGGCTCGCCTGTAATTAGTGCAAGCTGCAACACAAACAATTAAGGCTGCTGCTCAGGGTGGGTGCACAGAGCTGGGGCTGTGTGCTCCTGTTTATTGCTCACACAAGGAAATTGGAATTGATTATGGGAGGAGGCTTTCCTGCCCAGGACCCCCAGTGCTGAGATGTGAGACTCAACATCTGCGCAAACCCAACCTGTTGTTCTCTGCTCCGTTCTCAGGACAGCCCAAACCTCAGAGCCTCCTGAACCCAACCAAAGCACCCCTGGCTCTGCTGCCCTTCTCAAACATCCTGGCAAAGCATCACAGAGAGCTCTGCTGGGTCTTGTGGCTGAAGGTGGGCAAGGTTCATCTGGTGCACGTTGCTGCAGCGTGCCCGTGCTCTGACTCGACAGCGCGGGCTCACGAGAGCACAGAGCCTGCACAGGGCTCTCTGGGCTGTAAATATATCCAGAGATATTGTTCCATGTCAGTGCTCCTAGCAAACAGCCACCCTTTGATCCACGGGAGAAACAGTCCCTGGGAGATAATCTGAATAGCAAAGCAATGCAGAAATCAAACTGCTCTTTCTGTGCATCTTTGATGCACTAGAACTTAATTTACTTTATGCATAGAGCTGCTTTAACTTTACCTGGAGGCGAGGTGCAATTTGGATTGCTTTTTCTTTTTTTTTCTTTTAAAGAAATCCCATTATCAGTAATAAAGTGTTTCATGCCTGTAAAAACAGGCTGTAGATTAATCGTTATCCTTTTTTTTTTTTTTTTTTTTTTTTTTTTTTGATCAGGCTGAAACATGGGCTTCTATGACTTGTTTAGTTTGGAGTCACTGAAATTAAAAATTAATTAATTGAAAACACTGTATTTGTTAAGTTATTCTTTCAAATACTTGGGTAATATGGATTTGGTTTACCCTATTCTGCAGGTAGATGTAAATGCCTTCTTGTCTTTACAAGGCAGAGACACAATGGGCACGTCCCAGGAAAAGCACAGCATAGTCTAAAACCCATCTTGTTACTCCATTAAGCCATCCCAAATTGTTTGAGCAGCAGTGAGGTATCTGTGAATTATCAGTGGGAACTCTGACTTCTAAGTAAATGAAAGCCAGAGTATATAAAAACAGGTACATCAAATTAGGTGTACAAATTAAATTACGAGATTTAGGTTCCTAAGTAAGTTCTGGCCTAATTTTTCTTAGTGTCAGTCACTGGCTATTCCCATCTGCCTCACCAGGACAGGTGGGTTTTCTAAAAATATACATGGGAATGTAGCTTTAAACACCTCATTCTGAAAATAAAGCAAGGTAAACATTTTAGATGCTGGAACTGAGCTTGAATCTCTGATTTTTGGATTAGATATCAGGAAGAAATACTTTACTCAGAGGGTGGGCAGGCCCTGGCACAGGGTGCCCAGAGCAGCTGTGGCTGCCCCTGGATCCCTGGCAGTGCCCAGGGCCAGGTTGGATGGGGCTGGGAGCAGCCTGGGACAGTGGAAGGTGTCCCTGCCCATGGCAGGGAGCAGAATGAGATGATCTTTAAGGTCTCTTCCAACCCAAACCACTCTGTGATTCTCTCTTCTGATTTGCAATCTGTTGAATGCTCTTTCATTAAAACTTACTTAAAGTCTGGTGTAGTGACACCAATAGTGAGTGTTTAATTCTTAAACAAAGCTTATTTCCACCTAAAAACTATGTTCAAATAACACTTTTTAAGCTGACTCCTGTGGGTTTATATACGTTTTCTGCCTGCTACCTGACAGAATTATGGGATGCCCAACCGCAGCTGCCCATTAAGTTTTCACTCTGCCAAAACCTGGCTCACGCCTCTGCTGGGATTCTTTTCTTTTCCCTAAATACTGTTGTCTAATAAGGAAAAGCCACTTTCTACCACTCCAGATTGTAATTAGAGCACTTGATTAATGCAGAATTCTATTCTATCTTAACTGTAAATCCCCACAGATTTTGTTAAATTCTGTTGTCTGTGGGTCAGAGTTTAGAGCAGTGATTGGTCTCTAAAGGAGTTAATACTTTAGACAGTGGGGGCTCAGTAAAGCAAGTGCATTCATATTTTCATCAATTCCAGCTAACTTACAGTATTTCACTGGTCAGATCTAATTTGCTTGATGAGACATCACTGAAAGATGTTATCTATAGTGTAAGCTTAGAAATTGATTGTAACACGTAAATCAAGGGCACTGTTTCATGCCTAGGGCAAGAAATGCTATTTTTCTCTTCATGTCATTTGCTCTTTTATAATAGCTTACCTTTTCCAAACTATATCCACCAGATTTGTTTGTAGATTTGCAGAGAAGCAACAATTACAATAACAAACCACCCTAAATGGTGGGGGTATTTTCACCTGGACCCTCTGTAAAATTGTGTTTGTTTTTGCCAAGGTGAGTTGGACAGTAGGAATATCTCAGGCAAATGGGATACCAGTTTTTATTTGCATTCAAAGCTACTGTGGTTATCTCATTCCTCAATCATTAAAAGAAAAGACTTAGATGTCAGGGTTTTACCAATATTGTGAAATTCACATTAAACAGACTCCACTGATGCTTTATATGCCTATTATTGTACGTACATACACATAAACACAGCAGTCAATCTTTAGCTAATATCAATTTAGTGCATATCTTAAAGCTGAATCTTCAGCTCCCAGACTGAAATTCTTCCATTAATTGGCTTAAAAATGTCCCCTCTCTGCCATTTCTGTCTTGTGTAAGCCTGGGGACAACCTTGTGCCTTAGGAGTGCTGTTGGTTTTATTAAACAAATCCCATGTATTTCACTGCTTTGGACACTTCATGGTGGATTTTCCCCCTGTAATAAGAGAGAATAGACTCTGATGAGTCAGCTGAATACTTAAGGTACTCATGAAATTTACTGCTGTGTGTGTGCCCTTATCACTGCTGCTCCCCTGGGACTGCAGACATAAATCCACTGCTTCCCCTACAGCTGCCATTCTGATGGGCTAGGAAGTGCTGACATTCCAAGTATTAAAACAAACCATCAGTAATTTTCCACAGTGCCTGGGAAAATTTCAGATTTCAGACAGTTCAAGCATCATTGACCTCAAATGCATGTAATTTAGTAGGATTTTTGTACATTTGCTTTTTCTAGACATGCTGTTAGCTCAGTTAGCGAAGTTGTAAGTAATGTTAGAATGCTGTACTTGAGTGCACTCTTCAGCTGACACTGGGCACAGGAATAATTTGGATTGCATTTGGCATAGTATTTTCTGATTTTCTAAGATTCAGGTAATTAGCAAAGTCAGAATTTATCAGGGCAGAGCACTGACCAGAATGACCAAGAAAAGAAAATTCTAAGAAAGTTGGTTCTACGTCCATGGCCATACATAACCTGTCTACCTTCCTGCCTGCAGCAGGGGCTCGTGTCTCCCTCTCTTGTTTCTTTATTTTACTGGGAAAAGGTTTCCCTTTCTGTAGCCAGGGTTGATTCTGTTTGTCCTCCTGCCCTCGTTTCACAATATCCCCAAGGCTTTTACATGTGCAAATGTATTCACCTCATCATTGGCCTGGTGAGTGGCATTGCCAAACTCTTCCATGTGATTTAATGTCTGATAAATCACTAGTTACTGAGAAAGCAGTAATGAATTTAGTCCAGATAACTCTTTTCCTGATCAGATACCTGTCTGACTTGTCAAAAGCTTGTGGTTTTGGAAAGCCAGGTTCCACCCACCCATATCTGCATCACTTCAAAGTGAGAGCTTGTGTCCCTTCTGTGTAACATGAGGCAGGGTTCCCTTTTTGCCTTGATGTCTGTGAGCTCTTCTCCAGTTTCCTCCAACACACCATAGATCGACATTTTTGGACACTATGTTACTTTTTTTTTTTATTATTACTATTTTTAATTGCAGCAGCAGAGTTGGTTATTGGCCATTAGGATGCATCCAGTGGCCTCTTTGTGCAGTGGCTCGTGGAGAAACTGTTCTGTGGCTGTGTCTGTAATGCCCATGTGGAATCTGATGGCCCATGACCGTAAGGTACTCGAATCACTGAAGAAATGAATGCTCCCAGTGCTTTGATTGTGCTTTTTTAATTCAGCCACTGTGTAGATCCAGTATTGTTTTCCAGTGTTCATTTCACATTCAAGCAAAATTGTCTGACCGTTCGTGTGAAGTTATGCACTGAATGTATTTGATGCCCCTCTAAGCATTGTCTGCTCAGGATTCAACACTTCCCTTTGACTGAAATTGCCATTATAGCTGCTGTTGTCATTCTTCAAATTAATTTCCTGTTTAACAGGGATACTAACGAGATCCAGTGAGTTGTAACTGCAGTGGGAGTCTGCTCAGCTGAAAACTGAAAAGTTAATTGGTGGTCTTTTGATTTCTTAGTGTTAGGATTGCCTTTGTTATAGGGGAGGCTCTATTATTCTGGGGGTTTTTTGAATGACATTTAGCATGGATTGAATTATGTCTTCTGTTGTCTATATCTGGGCAGAAGATAAAGTTGTCACATTTTAATAAAAAAACAACAACAACAATAATAATAATAAAAATAGGCTTCCTGGATCTGTTCATAAATTTTAGGACTCAAGCAACTGCAGGACATTTTGGCCAGACATACATGACCACCATTCTCAGAATGTGTCTAATGAGAACAGCCACAAGAACATCATTTCTCTTAGAGGAACCCCATTACTGATGAGAAGAGGAAAGATACTCCTCTTCATTATCACATCAGAGTTCAGAATCCATAAATAGTATTATTTTCAGAAAGACTTTGCTGTATGGCCAGTGCTGTGTTAAGGAGTTGGATTTGTAGAAGTCTCTGGAAGATTTCTGCCTTGGTTCAGGCTCTGGCATTTTAAGTCACCTGTTCTTGCTGTGCTTCAGGTTCAATGAGGGTAACACTGATTTCAGGAAGGAACATTCTGATTAAGTCTTTGGAAATTAGTCCAGAAAGTAAATTGCTTCTATGGGAGCATTAAATTTAGGCATTTAAAACCCCCCACAGTAACATATAATAAAGAAAATAATAGTAATAAATTTCTCCATCTCAGACATTTAATTTTTAATAAAAACTTTCTATTACCTAAACCTTTTTCAAAATAATGTTCCATAGATTCTGGCAATTATGTTGGAGCTGAACTGAATGTTCCAAGTTAATTTTGTTCCCGTCTTAACTGTGTACCAAGTAGCTGCAAAAAAAGTGTAGTTTTCTTACTCCAGAGCATTTTAACAGACTATTTACTGCCATAATTTAAGAAAAGGAATTAGACTACTGCTCTAGAAAGAAAGGAAGATCCCTGACTTGTAATGAGCAATCCCTAGGACTGTGTCTGTGTTGGTTTCTATCCCTGTGATCAGAACTGGCTGAGGTCATAAAAGCTTTGAATCGGGTCCCGCAGAAACAGGGCGTATGTGTGGTTTAGGTTTTGCATAAGTATTTTCAGAATGCTTTATCTTCCTAAAATCCGTCCCCTTTGAGTTCAGTGTGTTTTATTAGCATGATGTGGGCTGATTTCTGTGGGATTCCTTTGCAAGCGCCGGAGCCAATTCTCTCCAGGGGAGATGAGAGTGGAAGCAGGGAACTGAGCACTTCTGTGGGACAGAACCTGCTGGATCCTGCAGGCATCTTTCACACGTGTCAGACCACTTCCCAAAAGGCAGCTTGTTACTTTGCCACCACCCTCACACAGATAATAAATAACGTGGAATTAGCCAGACAACAAACAGCTGAAAAGCACAGCAGAGCGCGGTGAGCACCTGCGAGGGCGGACGGCCGTGCTTTGGCACACATTGAGGGGAAGAACATTCCAGAGTACACCTGGCAGGGCCAGGCTTAATGAACAGATCCACCTGACAAATTTCACCTCCCTTTCTGCTCGTCTGCAAGCTCTCATTGCTGTGAATTTCCTCTCCTGAATTACCTGTGCAGTATTTCCTGCAGTCTGATGTTAGCTTGTAACTGGCTCAGATGTTCAGCTTCTCTCATTACCAGCACTGCCTGGTTGCCCACTGAGTTAAATGCTCCAAGTTTTGTACTGCCAGGCAAAATTTACCTGCAAAGACCTCATACCAGAATTAGGTTTGTATCCAGAATCCTTACTTCTCCTTGCACAGAGGAATAAAATTCCTTGTCCAAAATGCTGGCACTCAGGTTTGCCACTGAGTAAAGGAATTTAGGAAGTGATGGCACAGAGATGGTTCCCTTATCAGGCTGATCGGGATTTGATTGGATGTTACACGAACTCATGTTCATATAATGTTACTGAAGATAGGCAGATGTTTCATTCACATTATTACTGAAATTTCCCCCGGGCATTTTGTTCGTATTAGGGTGCTCTCCTGGCATGATGGGATGTTATCCCTTTCAGTTGTATTTCAATCCTGGTATTTATTGGAAAATTTTGGGATTCAGTTCCTATTCACTTCCTCTTATGAAGGTCATTTGTTAAAAGAAAAAAAAAAAAAAAAAGAAACCAAAAACAAAAAGAACAAGCAAACAAAAAAACCCCAAAAATAAAGAATGAGCGTGGAGACAGCTGTCCTGAGAAGGTGTCCACGATGTCAGAAAAGTCGTGTCTCTGATGATGCTACATTGTTTGTGTTCCTAATAAAAGAAATAATAGGTCAAGAGTGGATATCTAATCATATTTCTAGTTTGTGGCTTTCTATCACCCTTTCATTATAGTTTATGACAGGTCCAGTAACATGTGTTTTCTTTGTACTTTCACTCAAAAATAATCTTTCCATGCTGTTTCTGAACGGTCACTGTAAGAAAGTTTGTGCATTCGAAAAGATAAATGTCTTCTACTGGGTATCAGCACACGCTGACAGTCGGGAGCTGTGTCATGCACAGTTGTCTGTCACATCCCAATCCATTTTTCAGTGGGGCAGGGAAGGTGTGAGCCCTGCTGAGCTGGAGGGGCACATGTGGTGTGAGGGTATTGACTGGGAAAGAAGCACATTTTTGTTCTTCTTGTATCCGACACCCCATCATCCTCTCTGCACCCTCCTGCTGCTTTTCTGCAAACATTGCCGCTGTTCACAAAGCAAATTAAGTTTTCAAGTAGATTTTCAACTTTTTTTTCGCACTGGCTTTAAGCGGTGGAGAAGGTGAAGTAATGAAAACCCCAGACAGCACTGCCTATGGACTGACTGCAGAAACAAAGGGATGAACTCAGGATTGCTCTGCTCTGGTCCCACTTGGAGCTCCAAAGGTTGGAATGATTCCCCCTTGACTCCTGCACAACGCTTTGCTGATGGAACTCCTTCGGTGCTGGGGCTCCAGCTCATTAGTTTTACCAGCTCTTTTTGCTGCAGTCTGTCCTGACAGCTTGAAAGGGTATTGATTAAGGGCTTAACTCACTTTTTATCACAGCTAATTATATTTTTTTGGCTGGGTGCTAGATTTCAAGACATTGGGTTTGCAGCAGCCTCCAGCAAATGGAGGGGTGATTATAACTTGAGTGAACTGTTTGCTACAGATTCTGACTACCAGCTATCAAAATTAGTATTCATAAAGAGTTTGAGAAGGAAAAAAATTCCAGTCTTTTGAGATACCTGCTAAGAATTCAGATCTTATTTTCATTGTGAGTACATGGCTGCCTCTCATCTTCCCTTACTCGCATTGCTGCTTCTCAAAATTTGGGAGGGGCTTTGAACACTAAACCACACAAATTTTGCTGGAATTGGCTCTGAGGGAGCAATTGTGTTTCTGAGAGAGATGGTAATATCACACCTTTGAGAATGAAAGATGAAGAATTAACCAGGGGCAAAGGTCCTGTGTACTAATTAAATACAATTAAATTTATACAAGCACCAGCACAGTGAATTCTGCTTTTTTGCTTTTTTTTAAATAGTGTTTACATGGCTATAGAGTGTTCATTGTAGTGAGGTGCTAAAGTTCTCATGTTATTTTATGCCATTTTTTTTTTCTTTCTGAAACTAAACAGTATTTCTAAATGCATTTTATCCTCTCAAATTACATAATTTAGTTAATCTGGCAAGCATTCTAAACCTATATATTTAGGAAGAAGGAGCAGCATTAATTAACTTCGTAAGGAATAAGATCAATATTGTTCTTTTCCAGTTCTTCAGTTTAGTTTCTCCATTCCACTTTCTGAAAAGAGAGCTGATGTAGGGTGTGGGCAGAGGTTTAATGTGACAGTTTTCATAGTCACTTGAGTGAGTAAGCATCTTTCCCAACTGCTTCCACAAACATGCTCCTGTACACTGCCACTGCTACTGCTTTGTTGCATCCAAATTACAGAGGTGCTTGCTTGAATCCTCCAGCATTTTGCAGTCAAAATCCTCTTGCTGTGCAAACATAGAATTTGTGTTAGTCTGACTGAGGTCTTAGTGGTCTAAAGAATTATTACTAGCCCAGTTATTATGATATGATGCTTATAATTCAAATTATATTAATTTAAAATTAATAAATGCCAGCTTTATTTTATCTGCCCCTCTCTCAGCTGTTGTGTTGGTTTTGCACTCTCTCACTGCTAAGTGGCTTCGTTCTGGAGAGAGGTGAGAATACCTCAATCAGGAGCATTCAGATCCTTTCACAGAAATGTGATGCTGATGGTTTCTTCTTCCTCACCCTTCACTATATCAGGGCCGTCTTTATGTGCTTGCTAAATATTCTCCACCTTGCTCTTCATATGACTGCTTAAGCCCAAAATTATTCTCTACAGTGTCCTTTGGATGTTGGATACTGGTTCTTCTTTCTCCTTGTTAACCCTGAAACTATTGCCCAGCTCCCAGGGGTGCATTCACCATAAAGAGGATGGGGTTTATGGCCCTTGTCCCTCCAGCATCACCCCCTCCCTGCAATTTCAGGGCCTTTACCTCAGGTGATCCCATCCTCCTCTGTGCTGCACTTCTTCTGCAGTCAAAGCCAGTTCATCTTCCCTGGAATAAGTGCCAGTGGTGCTGTTTGTGTCACATACTCTTATGTGTGTCTCTATAAACAGTAGCTATTTCCCTGAACCAGAAGCTCAGGAACAGTTGCACATTTCTGAGAGTGGCTGTTCCAAGCAGAGCAAACACAGCCCAGCCCAGCAGGGCACATCCAGCAGAGCCAGGCAGCACCTGAGCTCTGAACTGAGCTTAGCACAGAGCTTCTGCTCTGTTCTGAGCAGTGGCAGCACCAGATTTATAGACTTCCTAGGCTACATAGCAAAGGAAAAATGGGAGTTAGTTGCAGTTTTATTCCCTGCAAGCATACCACAGACTAAACCTCTCTCTTTTCTCTTTCGCTGTGGTAAGCTGAAACCCTGAGCTGCCTTTTTCATATTTAGCTTTTTGCAAACTTAACCTTGTTACACCACCTCCTTCACCCCCAGGCTGGCACCTGCAGCTGCAAGTCTTGTTTCATTCAGGCGCTTTGCTGTGCTCATTTTCCTTTCCTGGGGATGAGTCCTGAAAGGTACCCAACAATGAGATATCTGAATGCTGAAAAATAATAGTTGATCCTTCTTACTAATGAATCACAGGGATGAAATGTGTATTTGTGTGCTTTCCCTGCATCCTTAAATGCTCCGTTTCGGGCAGAGGCAACAGGCCTGTGAGCACACGAAGAGGAAAGCCTGGACTCTGAGTAATTTGCAGTGAGCATTTGTATGTAATTCCAGGTGTTAAGTGTAATTCCCCCTGTGATTTTCTGCACCCATTTTTTCCTTCTCTTCCTTGATTGCTAATCAAATTGCATATAAATGTTTTCCTGATGAATCTCACTCAGTCTCTGGGCAGTCTCTCATATGTGCTCCACTACCAAAACATGTAATTTGATCTCTGTGTCTATATAATAGAATTCATCTTTTCAGAAGCTTGAAATCATTTCCCTCTGTGTCAAAGGCTAAATATTCCAGAGCCTGTTAAGTGGACTTGTCCTCCAAGTCTAAGGAAATAAATGGAATGCTGATTTGATAGTTTTAAGCACAATTTAAATAATCACAGTATCCCATTGCGTAAACTGCGTGCTGCCTAAGGCTTCTCTGTATTGATTTTCATGTTTGGAAATGTTCTGGTGGGCTCTGTGTCCTTGTGGCCAGGGAGGACGATGGGTTCCTGGGATGCATTAGGGAGTGTGGCCAGCAGTTCATGGGAGGTGATCCTCCCCCTGTATGCTGCCCCAGTGAGGCCACATCTGGAGCACTGTGTCCAGCTCGGGGGTCCCTTCCAACCCCAGCCATTCTGTCATTGTTTTTGTGATTTTGCTTATTTGCTTTTAATGGGGGAAAAAAAAATTAAAAACAAAAACAAACCAAAAAAAAAACCAAAACAAAACAAAAAAGCAAAAAAGAAAAAGGGAGAAGCGAGAAGATAATAATTCTTGCCATATTTCTGAAGCATTTTCCTTTTTTCCAAAAGCTGTAGGCTTTCATGTGTTTGTCCAAGCTCTCTAGAAATCTGACAGATTAGAATGGATCATCGATTCTGAAGAAGTCAGATTTGAGGGAACAATGAGGAGCACATGTGAACAGGGTAGGGGACAAAAGCAAGCTGTTACTGCATTGCCTGTGATTGCAGTCTTAGAGCCAAGTGAATAAAAAGCCTTTTTGGAGCCAAACAGCCAGCCTGTCCCTAAAATATTCCTGTTTTTCTTATTGAGTTCGCTGTAGCTCTTGAGAATCACCAGGTGCTATTTTTGTGCTCTTGCTGTGGCAGTAGAGATGTGACACCAGCTGGCTTTTCCCATTTGTCGCTCGTGTGCTTTGCCAAAGGTCAGGCCCTGAAGATTTCTGCTTAACTTTGGAGTCTCGTGTCTGATGCTGTCCCAAGGTAAATTGTCTATTTAAGCATTTTCTGAAATAAGTTGTCTTTTGCTTACAATGGGCTGATTTGAGTCACAGTCTGCAATAAATAATGAATGCGAGAGAGAGGTTGCAGTTCAGTCACAAATTATTATTTACGGAATTACTGCTGACTTCTCGTTAGCACTTGCAAGTGCCAGACCAGCTCTTGAAGGATTTAGGAGATTGCTTAATGAAGATTCAGTTATTAAGATGCATGGCTGGCCAATATACTGGTCATCACATTGATTTTAGGACTGGATCAGAGTGTGAGCAACCTTTGCATAGCTGAGGAATGAAAAGCAGCTAAACTACTTTGGGAAACTTTTGGAGTCTTTTTTTTTAAAATTTATTTTTCTACTCTTTGTATTAAGAAGTAGCTCGTTCTTACTTTCATTTCTTCTTTAAAAGCTTTGAAATAAATTTTTCTGTATGATAATTTTTAAAGTAGGACTTTGTATAACAATGCAGGATGATATACCACAATTAATCCTTAAATTTTCATTTCATATTGTAAAGCCTACTGCAATTCCATCTCCACAGGCAGATCTAGCCTGCTCCAAGCTTTGTGGTTCTGACACAGAAATTATATAGGAATGTCAAAAGTGTAAACAGGATAAATACTGAATAAAGCCTGAGAAACAGAATGTCTAACAGATACTTTATTCATAGACATGGACCAGTGTCACCTAATCAGGGGGGATAAATGTCTCTTTGAACTTAAACAGTTTATGGGTTTAAACTGAGGTTATGCTGTGTGCCACCCTCATGTCTAAATCTCTTTTTTCTTTCTTAACAAAAACCATCTAATTGCTCAGAGGTGAATACATACACATGGTTTAGGCACAAGGTGTTTTCTAGTTCCTGCTGCAGTCATGCTGGCTGTGCACTCACCTTCTTTCACACCCTTTCTGCTCTTGGGAGAATCCAGGGAATATGCTTGGCTTTGATGGAACAGCTTAAAAATACATCCAGATGTAACCCAGGTGTTGTAAACAAAGGAACATGGGGGCTTCTGTGTGACCCATGGCAAGCTCAGTGCCCTCCTGAATTTCCATTCTGCTGAACTTAAAAACCAATCAAACAAACAAACAAACCCACAAACATAGCAAAGAAACAACCACCCACCCAGAACCACCCCAGATGTCCTGCTTTACTTTCTTGGATGGGAAGACTGTCATCGATTGTTTAACTCAAGTTTTGAGCTGGCTGAGATAACACAAATCATTGCACTTTAAACTGCAAGTTGCAAAAATTGAACCTTCTGCCTTTGGTGGGGGTGTCTCAGTGGGAACCTTTTGCCAGACCTTAACATGCACTGAGGAGACCCTGACTGTACAACTTAGCGTTGCTGGAGTTAATTGTCTGCTCCTCTCTCACTTCTCCAAATCAATGTGGTTTCCAGCTTTTTCTGCAAACACGCTCCCCCCGAGTGCAGCTGCAGCTTGGGCAGCACGTGGCAGGGGCTGGGCTGGATTTCTGGGCTGCAAAACAGACCCATGGGGGAGAAACTCTACCTTAGACTGCCTTGGCAAGCAACAAGTGTCACAGATATTTCAGTTGGTGTCTCCTGATTCAGTGGCATCCCTCAGGCTGAAGGAAGCCAAAGGAGGGAGGCAAATGCACATTGTCCTTGTCTGGGTGTCTCTGTCTTGTCCCTGTGGGACAAGAACAGTCTGGAGGTGACGATCAGCCAGCAGCAACAGCAGAATTCGATCTCTTGATTTTTATTGTGTTATTTTTAATGAGCTTAGCATTTTGAAAATTTCCTTTAAATATATTAAAAAAAAAGGAAAATAATCTATTTGCTTGTTTGCATTAATGTACGAGATCTCTACCAACTGCAATGGAAAATATCTCCAAAATCAAATTGGGTGTCGGTATTTTTCATTCACTGAATCAATGAGAAAACCAAATTAGTTTGTTCTTTTTTGTTGGTATTATCAAGAGTCTTCTTAAAATAGTTCAGCAGTCAAACTACATACAATGATATAATTATTTTGGATGAACGAAATAGTAAAAATCTGAGGGCACAGTGTTTTCAGCTATCAGGGAATTAGCTTGATCTGTTGTGGTTCCTATTTTGGACTTAATTATGATACCACTAAATATTCCCAGAAGTTACCCTAGAAAAAAGCAAACAAGCAAATTAAAAAAAGAGTTTGGTTGAAGTTTTCTTTTGCTTTTGTTTGTTTTGTTTTGTTTTGTTCAGTTTGCTCTCTTGGGGGGATTACTTTTGGTTCTTTAAAGGCTTTAAAATGGCTGAAGAACTTGGTTAATCCGTGTGCTGCTTGTGGCGAGATGCAAAAGAACATCACATAATTGAAGAAAGGCTGGTGTGAGAGCTGATGTGGTTTTCAGGAGCCTATTGAGAAAATCATCCCCAGCAGCACGACTCCACAGAGGCTTCATGCAGGCACTGGGAGGGGAATTAGTTCTTTGCCACCATCCTCTTATCCACGAGGCACCGAGGACTCGTGGCCTGGTGCTGTGGGAAGTACCAGGGTTTACAGACGGTTTTGCACAGGTTGGCGTTAAAGATTCAGCAGAATGTTTGGTTACCTGTGCAGTAATTCAAACTAAACATATAATCTGCTGAGGTAAATTTGCCGTTCCCTCTTTCAGAGTTGCTATTTTTAATGCTGCAGTTGCTCACGAGGGAGTGTTTGTGTTTGGAGCTGTAGCAGAGGCTGTCAGGGACAAAACCAACCTTTCCAGGAGGATGTGATGCCTTGTGGCTGATTTTGATTTGCATTGATTTGCCTGTGTTGTTGTTTGATTAGCTCCAGGCTGGTGTTCGAAATGTGGCTTTTCTGTTTGATCCCCCATTAGGATCTTACCTCCATGTCCTATTGATACCTGCCCCAGGCAGCTCCTCTGGCCTCCTGCTGAGTGCAGCTCCCTTCCCTCCCACCTCTGCAACTGCAGCAATTAATTGGAAAAAATCTGGTGTGGGCCTGGAGCTGGGCAGAGCTCTGCTGTTCTGGTTGTGTCGCTGAAATAAATGGCCATAAAATATTTCAGCACTCATTTAATGCCATGAAGCTTCATGAAACTTCTGTGACAGCATTCCTGAGGAAGCTCCCAACTGCTGCTTTATGGCAGGGCTTTGCTTAGAGGAATTGCTTTGTCATTTTTCTGTAGAATGCTCTTTGTTCTGATGTTTTTATACAAGTTGTGTTAATGCTGAATTGCAAGACTGATGTAGGAAAATCAGTGACTACTTCTCTACTAATGTTTTCTTTGTGAAGGAAAACTTAAAATTTTAAATAATGTCCCCTTATTCTCTGATCTGGTTTTGCCAGTGGCAGCTTATCAAACTGTAGCCCTGTTTTGTGTATCTTCAAACTGGTCACTGTTACCATGTTTTAGGTTATGAATCTGGATTTATTGGGGCTTTCATCACCCATTTCACCCAACAGTTATTTGTAGGAGGCAGGGCTGGGGGAAATGTGTGGATCAAGTTTGCCATGTGCAGGTAATGCACCTGTTGGGGTATGGTGGTGGTGCTGCTTTGGAACATTTTAAAAGTCTGAGCACATTTAAGATTGACTTGCTGACAGGAGCACCCATGCTTCTAATGTGAGTTCTGAATTCTGTTGCAGAGCTGATAAGTTGTTGTCCAGGACAGATTTCAGGGTCTCCCAAAGCTCAGGCTGCTTTTGTGGAATGAGGAGCAAAGTCTGGCGGGAGCACTGCTGTCAGCACAGCTGCAGAGCAGGAAAAAGACACATTTAAAGGTGATAGCAGATAATTGTAATGGCTCAATCTTAAGCCTCATGAACCTGCAGAGCATTTCAGCAGGAATGTTGCTTGTTAAGGCATCCCTTCCTTAGCCATGGGTTTCTCAGGTCTTATTTGAAGATTTCCATTAATGAAGGTGTCTGTTCCTCACAGATGGAATATATTGCAGAACACATCTTCTGCAGTCACCAGGTTTTCAGTCTGGTTAGAGTAGATAAGATCATTATTGTTCTCTCACTAGCTCACAGAGCTTCAGTGTTAGATGATGTTGCTCACAGTGGTTTTTAATCCATCTGGCTCCATTGAAGCAGGCTCTGTTACCCCTCACTTCAGTGGATACCTGCTGGTTTTGGCTAAATTACTCAGAAGACATTTTATTGAGTCACTTTGTTTCAGGGTTGGTATTGTTTTAAGTGATGCTGTATGTGCTTGTATTTATGTGCATTATTTTTATAAAATACACATGCATCATTCCCAGTTTGGGGCAGTCTGTGATAGTTTATTGAAATGTAAATAATTTACTTTGGTATGTTTTGAGAGAGAATAGCTGTTTTGCTGGGGAGGCATGCTAGATGGAGAACGTGAAATGTGATTGCAACTTGCCTAACTGTCCCTCCTGTCCAGGACTCCTGATTCCATTTTTGGATTCTGCCAGTGACATAGCCTAACCTTCAGTCATGAGACTCAAGAGGGCATAGCCATTTGTGCTTTGGTTTGTTGATTTGTGAGCTGTTTTAACAACTGTCTTTTCTATTCTTTTGTTCTGAAATGGAATTCATATTTCTAAAGCCCATTCAAGTAAAGAATGATGTATATGTGCAAAATACTGTTAGGCTATAGGCTGTTTTTCACGTTTCTAACATCTGTTGTCAGTCTGGGGAGGTTGTTGTACATTTGTATTGCTGGGAGAAGGAAATTTACTGAAATGCAAAACCCACAGGATGTAAAAATGCTTAACATCTACCTGGAAAGTGTGAGAGTACATCACTGATAAGAACTTTGCACAGTTATGCTGATAGGGTGATGTGCTCGTGGAGTGACAGGCAAATTATTGATTGGAGCTGGAGACTCGTCTTTGGTAGCTGTTGTTTGTCTTCTCTTTCTTCTGCGAGTCCTGGGGGAGCCAGCTGGGAATTAGACTGTAGTCTGTAGCAAGAGTGGATTTATAGTCTTTAACTGTGGTGGAAAAAATGGGGAATTTCTTTTGAGGCAGGGATGCAAACAAGACAGAGAGGGAATGTGCTGGCTGGGTTACAGAGGGCCAGCACGAGGGCACGTGACACAAGAGGAAATTATTTCCTCCCAGCTAGGGAAATTACAGCCACAGTTACCTGCTATCTTCCGTCAGAGACTCTCAGCATTAGTCACTATTTCTGTTATGAAACAAGTGAACATGTGATGGTCCTGAGTCCCAGAGGCAATTCCAGGGATGAAGGTGAGGAGGACCAAGTGCTGCTCTGAGTCCCCTTTGTTTCACACAGGCACAGACTGAAATCTGTGATGATTTTGACTGTGCTCATTCGAGATGTGACAGGACATTACTGCAGCACATCCATCCCTGTCTGTGTGTCAGGTATCTCTACAGCAACACAGCCCAAGCCTTTTGAACTTCTGGGAGAGGCAGCTGGTGTGCTTCAGGCTGCAGTTTTGCTTCTGGTTTCTCCAAGAACTCCTTTGAAACCAAAGCAATGCTGCCAGCCTTCTTTCAAACAATGAGCTTACTTCAAGAGTTTAATATTACTCCACGGACTCTCAGGCAGGCATTGGTTTTTCAGAGAGGGGGTGGTTGTTTTTTATAAAAAAAAAAAGAAAAAGGTTTTTTTTTCTTTTTTCTTTTCAACACACGAGAGAGATCAAAGTCCCTTTAGTTTGTGTTCTGTGCAAAGGTCTGAATTCAGTGTTCTGGAATTGGAGCTTCATCTCCTTGTGGTTTGATTTCCCTGTTGCAAATACCATGTTTGTGTGTTTTCCTTGTTATGGATCTCAAAACGTCTAAATGCCTTATGAATTACAGTTCGTATTTCTGCAGCTGAATCAACTGCAACCAATTGTGCAGCTCCTCCTCCCCTGCCCACCTCACCTCTGGCATTCCCCCGCTTCTGAATAAAGAGATTTTTAAGAAGCGTGGGCAATTAGCTATAACAGTAACTACCCGTATTTTTGGTTCCTCAACATCATATAAAACTGCCAGAAAACTGTAGAATTCACTCCATTAAAGGCAGTTGCTGAAGTTCATGGCGTGCCTTGATTTCTGACTCCTCATGAAAATGCATTTCCAACTCTGTTCAAACAAAAGATGTTTAACAATAAGCATTTGCTTTCCTCTAATTTTTCACCAAGAACCAATATGATTTTACATAAAATAGGATTCTTAAAAAAAATTATGATTAGTCTCTAGTGTAAAGACGGGTCCCTGAATGTGTTTAATTAGGGAACAACAAAGAGCACGAAATCAGCAAAGCCGATTCTGTAGATGTCTGGAGATCAAACTGAGATATTATTGAAGTAGAGGAGCTTGTTTCTTCTGATGGTTTGAGTGTCTTGCACACCCACTGCATGCTCTGAGCACAATAAAATGTTCTATCACACATTCCCCACACCCAGCATAAGATCCATAGTCCTGCAATAATAGCAGGGATAATTAATTCTGGCTTAAGTATTTAGGAAATTATTGAGTGCTGCAATTACAGGCTTTCCAAATGACAATCTTTCGAAGCAAGAAGCTATGCTGTACGTTCCCCCCAGATCTGAGTGCACTGAGAAACTTCCATTGAGCACCAGAAGGAAAAAGCCCCTGCAGGAGTGAATCTTAATGTAGTATTAATTGGGTAATGGAAGAATACAGCTCCGAAACACAGAGGGTGCATTTAGAACAGGACAAATAATCTGAAACACAAGCTTGATGAATTCCCTTCATCTCTGTGCTGTGGCTGCTGCAGCACTTTTGTTTATATTGATCTGAATGGAGTGGAAATTTTCTTTCATCTGTCATTTACATTCATTTTACCTGTTGCAATTGCCTCTGCCAGCTTACATGCTTGTTTTCTGGTGAATCTATTAATAAGATTTCCAGCACATCAAAAGAATTTCTATTGGGCAAAGGTAGAATATAATACACATAAGGTGTAGGAGGGTTCCTAGCTGCAATTTTATCTACTAAAAGTTATTAATGAGTTTTGTGAAGTAAAGAAAATAATTGGAAAGGATAATGCTAATTGCGTGCTATAGATTTTCCTCTATTGCTTACTTGTTTAGCAAGTGACTTGCAGAATGGAATATTTGCACCATAGCTTTCTTCTGATTGCAATATGCCTTCTGCATTGACAAAAATAGGCCCAAAGGTCAAATTAATTAAAAACAGTAGGAGAAAGAACACAATGCTGCAAGTTTGTATTTACATGTTCTTGCCTGAGAAATGTGTGAACTACATTTTGTTGTGTGCAAAGCACGGCTGCTGTATGGCAACAAAAAAAAGAAAACGCGAAAAAATGTCTTAAAGACTAGAATTAAATTGAATTCTTTAGTTAGGAAAATTTATGCATAATGATGATTTCAGGGTGAGCAACCAGGGCACTTAGCAGGGGTTTTGAACAGTGTAATTGATGCAGGAATGCAAGTTTGTGGCTGTGTGTGGAAGATGCCCATGCCCACAGTGTCCCCCTGTTGCCCACATGACTTATGCCAACTTTGCCCACATTAATGTTATGACCCTTCCCCACAAACGCTTTTCCTGCTGCTTTATTCCAAAGTCCTCCCTGGTTCTCAAGTATCTCCAGCAATTTTCTTTCCCCTGAGCTGTAGGAACACAGAGTAGACCTAAAGCCTTGCATTTGCTCCTTCATGGCTGCATGTTGCAAGGGATTTCTGCCCTTCTGGGTCAAGCAGAGCGAGCAGTTGCCTTTCCTGATCATGACCTTGGTGTCAGCGTTGCAAAAGTACTTCAGATTTATAGATTTCAAGTTCAATGTGGTTTGTACAGAGAATAATATTTACCTCTGATTTAACTGAGCTGTACACGGAATTTGAATAATCCTGAAGTAATGATTGTAGTGGTGTTAGTCTTGTGTGGCAGGTGAGGAAATAGAGGTAGCTCCTGAGTGCATTCACGGAGTTGCAGGAGCAGCTTTCACTGTGCCCTTGGCCTTCCCTCCCCAGCCCCTTGGGTTGCTCAGCTCTTTGGGGCATTTGGGCACCTTTCCAAAGATGCAGGGACTCCAACTGAGGATTATGCTACTGATGAGTACACAATAGTGCAGCTTTAGGGTTCATGCAGTAAATGGATTGGGACCAGGTTGTCTTTAAGCAAACCATTGGTGTGCTCAGTGCTGTGACAGAGGCTCCGGGAGTCTGGGCTGTGCAGTCAGCAGCCCCGTGAGGAGGAGCTGCCCTCCTGCCTTCCAGAGATGCCTAATCCTCACTTCTGCTGACTTCTCTCTTATTTCCTCTTGGTGCTTTGTGTATTTTGCATCAGCACCTTTCTCTTGACAGCTGGAGCTACTATGTGAACAACTCTTGTGCCCGAGTTTCTGTTCCTGTGGTGGCTGGAGCTCACACCTTTCCCCTCCACCTGTTTGTCAGGGGAGCTGCCCAGGTCACAGGGCCCTGGTGACAGACCCCTGCCCGCCCCAGAACTGCACCTTGCCTCAGAGCTGAGCTCTCCGTGGGGCTGCAGAGCACGAGCCCCACGTGTGGGTGGTGACATGGGACAAGGGCAGCTGTCCCCTGCTCAGCTGACACCGCAGCTCTGGGCTGTGAGCAGAAGAGACTTTCCCCAGCCTTCAGCTGGAGCCTCTCAGTTTCCCTCACCCAGAACTGCTTATTCCTTTCTGCAAACTAACGTATGCTGCATTTCCTCAGCAATTTGTACTGCATGTTTTGCTCTGAGAGGAAAGATGTGTGAGTAATCCTAGCAGGGCTAAAGAATGGCTGCACTGAATATGGAAATAGGCTGGCAAGATTTAAGGAACAAGGGAAGGCTAATGGCTTTATATTTTGCTTTGCTGAAATTACACAAGTGGTGAATTCTGAGAGACAGTTTTACATTCTGATTATCTGAAAGGGCAGTTGCAGAGCCATCACTCTGGAGGAGCGAGGGATGATATCAGAGATACAATGCAGCACTTCAATTTGCAAAATTTTTCCCATTTGCAAATAGATATTTCAGACATCCATTTAAGAATGCATTATTAGCATGTCGTTAGACTCTAGTAACTTTGAATATTTCATGTATTCTACTGTAAATAACAGCTAAATCTTATTCATTATCACCCTGATAACATAAGCTGTGGAAATAGTGATGCCAATGGGAGATTTTTGACTTTAATCAAATAAAACACAATCCTTTTCCTTAAAACAGCTTGAAGAGAAAAATAGATCTTTCAGATATTTGAAACAAAACCAAAGTGTTGTTCACCAAAGCATTTATCACCCAGAATCTTTCTTATTTACAGTGAGAGAAGATTGAAAGAAAACAAAGTGTACCAGTGAAAAAATCCCTTATTTCAGTATGTGGAGTAACTTCTCTTATTGAGAGCAAAACTTTTATGTGACATTTGGAAAGGGAATTTCAGGGCAAAACTTTGGGTGAAATTTTTCTTGATCCCAAGAAATTTTCCTGGACCACTGGAGTCCTCTGGAGAGTGTACTGCTGATAAAAGTCTCCATCCTGGGATGCTGTAATTTACTCTGTGCAAATCGGATACAGCATGAACTGCATCACTGCTTGCAAATTTTGGCCTAGAGCTTTATATTATACATGCCAGCAGGTTTTCGTGGTAAACTCTTGCTTCTTCCTTAAGCAGTTCACCTAAAGGTGGAGCAGGTATTGCTGCCTTGAGGATGTACTCAGAGAGGTGACCTTGGTGGCCAGCACACTGTAAATTTAAGATTAAGAATGGGCAATCAAGGTGGTTAAAAGATATTTTCTTAAGGCCACAAGGATAGCTGTGGTGAGCAAATAGTGGTACAGAGAGCAGAAAAGACAATGCTTTCACTGCTCTCCAAGGAGGACTTGAGTTTCCTCAGAGTCCATTTTGGGTAAGGAAGAACTTTTTGTCTGTTCATTCTCTTCTCCAGAAAGAGCAAGATGCTTTTTTCGACAGCTGCATGAAATACGTTCGTTTTATCCTTGCATTTCAGCTATCATCAATTCCCATTCTAGCTAATCAAACGCTTGATACCAAACATTATAGATTTTCTGCTATTACAAATAAAATGCTGCTCTAATAAAGGTGTGCTCTCATGGCAAACGGAGTGAGATAGTGACATGCCAAAGAGCTGCTCTGCTGCTCCTCCTTCTTAGGCAGCTTTGCAGCAAAGCTGCTCCTTTCCTGTGTCAGGGCGTGGTAAGGGCTGGCTGCTGCTGGGGGTGGTGGGTGGCCTCTGTAGCTTTTGAGAGCTGCTGTGAATGATATCAAAGTTGGTGGAAATGTAGTGCAGAAACCTGTGGATCCAAAAATGTGGGGCTTTTTTCTAGAAGAAACTGGGGAGGCCTTTCCTTATTTCTCATTATTCAAGAAGTCACTCAGCCCCTTCAGGTTCTAAGCTTGTCTGTGGACTTGCTCTCTGTCCTATGTTATGTACCTTTTTTTTTTAACCATAGTAAAATGAGTTCAATTCAACAGCTACATGAGTGAAAATCAAACATAAAGTTGCTCCTTGTCTGTATTACACATGAACTGCTTTATAATCATCCACACTGGGAGGAAAAAAAATATTTTATGGAGTGAAATGCAACTGAAGTGTTGCACCACTGGACTGGAGTAAAGAACAGTCCTTGCACAAATCTTACTGAAAATATGTGTCTGCATTTTGCTTCTGATTTCAGCACAGTTGCAACCCAAAGAATCAAAATTAGATAAAAATCCCTTTTTCTGGGAAGCACTAATAAGAACAGCTCCATTTCCTGGTTAGAAATGATGAAAACATGTTCCCAAGCCTCTTCAAGTGAACACTTGTGATGGCTCGTGGGGTTACACACGTGAGTGTTGCTTCAGAAAGGTTTGACCTTTACAGGAAAAAAATGAACAGGAAAAAAGTTGCAAAGGGAAATAGAATCAGGTTCTTGAGATCTCTTCCAGGTCTCTCTGGCCCTAACAACCTCCTCAGGGTTGCACTTAAAGGCTTAGCCTTGACTATGATGCCAAAGTACCTCACTGGAGGTCAGTGAGTAATTCACTGGAACATTTATTGTTCCGTGAATCCATACCTTGCTCATGAAGAAATACGAAATCTATTTATCTGAGCCACAACTGAAATGTGTAAGTTAGCATAATCAAATTAGAGCCAAGTCCCATGTACATTCATGAAAGTATAAATTCTGCTCTATTTCAATATTAACACAAAGGATTCACAATTGCAATAAAACCCAATCAATATTTCTGCTGAAAAAGATTCACGCTGCAGGGCCAGCAGTCAGAACGGAGGTCAAATATTGCTGAAATGGTTCTGTGTTATTGTTTATTGTGATGTTCTTTTAACTAAAGTGACTTTGCCTATCAGATATGAAGTATTCAAGATGATAACATCAAAGGTGATGGAAAGTGAAGAATGTATTAAAGAAAAAATCAGAAATGAGAATTTCCTCTTTTTCAAACTTAGCAACCGCACAGCCATAGTGCAACTTTCATGTGTAATTTTTATTTAATCACATGTCAGATTGAAGGCTTAGATGAATTAAACTTTAAAAAGCATGCTTTCAGCTATCATTTTGACATCTAGCATACAATAACTGCCTTTCAAAAGCTAAATAAAATGTTTGACATGCTTTAAATGCTATTTTAGATTTTATTTGCTTTTTATTTCAGTTCTTTGTTGTTATTTCAAGAAGCCCAGAAAATACAATTTAATTGCTGAATGTTGCTGGGGAAAGTCTTATGAGAGATACTCTGGTACAACAAGGATTAGTGTCTGGAAATAAATACCCTTTGAAGTTGTTAATCAGAAACTTGTGAAGTTCCAGGTTCATAATGGGTTTGTTCAGCAATGATTTGGGTAATGAGTTTGTTCCATGACCTCTGTGGTGCAAGAGGACGACGGCAGTGTGGGCTCAGCCTCTGGTTACTTCAGTGAAAAACAGGAAATTTGCTCCTTAAAGCAGGCAGTGTTTGTTACCAACTCCTTCATTGCTTGCCTGCATGGAAAGGCTTTCACAGAGCTCCCCTTTTGCGATGTCCAAAGCTGGGATATCTGACATTTTCCTTATCAGCTCAGTGCAGTTTTACGTGCCTGCAGGAAGGGCCTGCAGGGACGCGGACGTGAGATTCCTAAAAGGCGCCCTGAGTAAGTGAGTGCTGGAGGTACAAGATAGTCTTGCAAGATTATTTCTCATCACTTGAGTGAATTCTTTGTGTGAGTGAGTCCAACTATAAGATCTGACAATTTTAAGTGATTTCCATTTGTGCAGGTGTAGGGACACCATCTGTTCTGCTGCTTTTCTGTGGAGGTAGTAATACTTTCATTGAAAATGTACAAATCTGTCTAAGATAATCATCCACGTTGTGTTTGTATTTCTCTGGGCAGCCAACCAAGCTTTTATTTGCCCTTTTGAAATTAATATGTCATGCTTCCTGCATCAAAATAAATTAATAAAGTGGGAGGAGTTATTTAAATCAATAAAAATGGGAGCCTAAAACCATTTACCTGTCTTATACTACTGTGGAACAGTTACGTTTTTAGCCACAGTGAGAAAAATAAGAGTATTTATCAAAGCTTTCTCTTCTTTAGAAGGTAGGCAGATGCTGTGTTTTCCATCAGTAATTAGTGAGGATGTAAGATACCAGTTATAAATGTTAATGGTATTAAAGAAGGAGGGCTAGAGAAATTTATAACAAGAATGTCAAAAGGATTCTTTTGGATTTCTTCTGGAAGTTTTAAAGAGCTGAAAATGCAAAGTCTTGTCAATATTTAAAAGGGTAAATATGGTAAATTGGGAAAACAGCGGGTCTGTTTGATTTGACAAACAAATAGACAATCAGGAGCTGAAAGGGAAGCAATAAATTTGGGGCAGTAGCTGGAACACCTGAACTTGTTCAGTGAAAAGAAGGGCTTGTTCACCAAGTCTGACCCGTATGAGATGACAGTTAAGGTTATTTGGATTGGTGGTAGCTGGGGGTGTTGCTTTTTTATGTGAGATAGAGCAAAACTGATTTTAATGTCCCCTGAGCTTGGAGTTCTGAAATCAGCTGAGTATTGTCACTTTGCACAATACTTCTCTCCTTCCCTTTGAAGATGAGCCCTTCATTTTCCTTTCTGGAAAAAACAAAAAGAACAAAAAACCAAACAAAACCTCTCACACCCCAAAACCAAAAAACAAAAACCATTCCTATGCAAGATCACTGTAGGGCCCATTAAATAAATCATAAAAAGTCTTTGCTAAATGGAACAGTGATGTGTTGTTAATGAAGTGTTTCTAGTTGTGTGTAATAATGGTGACCAAAAGGGTTTGGCATCTTCATAGATACTCCAAGAGAAATACAGATACCAGCTGGCAAAGCCAGGGAAGTTTAATTTGAGTCAAAAACTATAATGAGCTGCATGATATACTTGCCTATGACAAAGTCATCAAAATAATGTAATAAGATCTTAGATTTAATGCACCAAGTTGCAAAACTTATGGGAAATACAGACTTATAAAAGAGTTGAGGGAAACTCTTTGAGCTGCATTAGTTGTACTCAACACTACTCTGTTTAGGGAAAGGAAAAATGAAAATACTGGCCTGTCTCTGTTGAGTTTCAGCACAAAGATGTATTTCCTTCTGGGTTTATGGTTGGATCCTTTCAGGCTGTTTGTTTTAATATTATTCTGAGAATTTTGCACTGATAGTTGCTGGGTCCTGTTTGTCTCAATGAAAGCCTGTGGAAGAAAAATTGCTGTTTTGGAACAAAAGGTGATAGTTGAGGATAAAAAGATTGGAGCTGGAAATTGTAGTTTGAGTAGGGATCTTCTTTACTGCTTGGACTTGAAGATAGTTATTTTCTGGTTATTTTAGGTGTTTCATATCCTCCTAGCATTTGAAGTAAACAAGCAACTGAGAAGATTAAAAATTTATTTGACTACTTCTGTATTTACTGGCTGCTAATAGTGGAGAGAAATGTTGAAGTAGTCCTGTTCTTTTGTGCTGTCTCACAGCATCTCCTAAATAAGGTCTGTTTTAAATCAGAATTATCATCTAAATAATATAATTAATTCAGCATAAATTAAAAAGTAATGTTTTTTCTTTATGATCTCTTTTTAAAAGGATATTAATTTGCTTCAATGAATGAAGATAATAAGGTTAATAGTTTAATGTTCCTCAGTTGATATCTGCTGGTTTTTCTATTACCTTTTTTTTCTCTTTTTGATTATAAATTAGCTAACCCCTGGTGTATAATACCAGAAATCATCCCTTCAGTGTACCCAAAGCTATTTACTTAGACTCATCTTTTATTATTCCCACTGCCACAGTCTAATTATTGTAGTGAAAGATTGAACACAGAATAGTTTGGGGCTTTGATCAGTCTTCATATAAATTTCAATAATGAGAGTAAAAGGTTTTGCGGTTTTCGGAGATAATTTGATCCCTCCAGACACACTCTGCTTTTACCAAACACAGTGAATGCTGTCTGAAGCCTCTGACAGCATTTGTGTCTGGGTCCATGACATCTCTGCAAGCAAAATTCTTTTCTCATACCAATAAAGAGTAATTTAATATTTTTGAAGGTGCCAGGGAAACTATAGGCTGCTGCATGTTTTTCCTGAAATTTTCGCTTCATTGTCCCCTATCAGTTTAATTGTCTGTATTACAAGTTCCTACATCAGAATCCTCCACGAATACATAATAGGTTTGCTTGCATTTCTCTTTTTGAAAAAGTATCCTAACTGTCATTCAGATAAATAAAATAAACCATAATCCTTGTTATTCTATTACTATCGGTGCTGGCTCCCTTCAGAGATAAATAGAAAAGCAGCTGGAGACTGAGGATATTTCGCAATCTTATAAATTGAAATTTAAATGCCTCAAGGAGGAAATTTCCAAAATAATTGTGACAGAAGATAAGTCCCAGCTTTTGGCAAAATTTTATTAGAATTACTTGTTCCAGATCGTTGTCTGACGCCTGCATGAATTAAGAAAATGGCAGCAGTGCCATGTAGAGGAATAGCTGGGCTTTTTTCATCTTGATAAATTTTTCTGAAAGTGCTCTGTCATCAGCGTTATCAGGTGTGACATACTCAGGGACACGATCAAATTAAAAATCATGAGCCTTTAGCTGATGCCGGTTGATTTTAAATCATAGGGGTTTGATCTTTCCAACCAAGAACATCTCAATTTATGCAACTAATTTTTAGCTGAACGTGGGGGTTCGTTAGTAACATTTTTAATTTTGCTTGGACTATGGGGTTTGGTTTTCCTCCCTGGGCTAGGCCGTTAAAAAGAGTTGGTGACTTTCTGGTCTCCTCTACTGTCAGCTGGTGAAAAACTTCTGCTGTATTTTGACAATGAACCCTGAAAAGAAATATTCCTTTGTTTACATTTAGTGAATCCCAGATGCACAAAGTAGTAACCAGTTGCACGTAGCAATAACCATTGTATTCCCAGTCATTTTCTAAAGCTAGTAATGGTGTCTAATGCTAGAACTTGGGCTAAAAATGTTTTAAGAATGCCTTATTCTTCAAATTCACTGGTAGCTTGGAGAGGAGAGGATATAACCTGGTGTGGGCACCAAACACAAGACAACACAAAGGCAGTGCAAACCCCACAAAATACAGCTTTTACAAGCAGCTCATGCAGTGGAGGTGGATTTTTTTCATACTGTGAATACCAAACTCATTTCAGATCAAAGAATTAGCATATTCCCTTTCCACATGTCATAGCTGTACATCTGTGCAAGTTTTGAATGCAGGGAGTAAATGAGAAACATCACAGGAATGTTTCCACTGGATCAACTCTGTAAAACTTAAGTTTTTTGACCTGTGAGGGAAGAGTTGACTGACACTGCTGGTGTGGATAGGGCTCTGAGAGGCAGCTGACAGTGAACTGGAATAGGATAAGTCATATCAGTAATTGCTGCAGATCCATCTGGATTTTTGGACTGTGCAGAGACACTCCGTGCATCTTCACCCAGCTGTGGTGGGAAAAGGCAGCAGGAGGAGCAGAACCACTGTCCCAGCCAAGCTTCCAGAGAGCCCTGGGGCAGCTGCAGGCAGCTCACTGTGGAGTTCAATGAGCGAGTCTCCTGGAGACCCCAGAAATGCATGGGGGCTGTGGGGGTGTCAGCTGTGAACCTTTCGCCACCTGAACCTTTTCCCAGTGGGCTGTCAGGCTGTCCCAGCAGTCACAGAGGGGTTGTCTTCTCCCATTTCCATCCCATGTAATGGGAAGTCATTCTGTGTTCAGCTCTTCAGAGCTCATCTGATATCTTGGCTTGATCTGTTCCAATATTTCTCAAAGATCTGTCAAATGAGGGAGAGTCTAAAATCTGCAAATTTGATAAACAGGAAAGCAGGACTGGAAGGCAAAGTGTACTTGAAAATGGATGAAATCATCTGGAAACAGAGAATGGCAGGAAGAATGAATGCAAAGTGCCACTCTTAGGCTGCAGCAATCAATGGCAATAACCAAAAAGGGAATGATGAGGAGAAGATCAATAAAAAGGACCTGGGCATTGTGGTGGTTGGCAAGGAAAATGTGCTGTGCTGCTGTGGCAAAGGAGGCTGCAGGAGATGTGAAATGATCCTGCTGCACTGCTCGGTGCTGTCGGGACCTTGGCTGGAGCTGGGGGCCGGGTTTGGAGCAGGGCACGGGGCTGTGAGCGAGCTCCTGTGCAGGGGGAGCAGCCAGAGAGAGCAGAAGCACCCGACAGATTGAAATAATAAGGTCTGTTTATTCTGAAGCAGAATAAAGTGCCAAATGCCAGAAAGATGAGTGGGAATAAGCAGACCATGATGGATGGGGCTGAAGAAGTGATTTATTTTGTAACAAGAAAGAGGCAGGTTCAGCATTAGAAGAGAACCTCTCCATTAGCAGTGGTGAAGCACTGAAACAGGTTTTCTGGGAAAGCCCTAAGTGTCTTACTGGTAGCTTTTAAGAAGCTCTGTCACTCACACCTGTCAGGAATTGCACAGGTGAAGTTGGTGCTGCCGTGTTCTTGGCTGCACACAGTGTACAGCAGCTGTCTGTGGGCATGTGTAATAATGTCACCGTGACAAAAAGAGACTTTGAGAAGTGGAGGAGCTGAACTTTTTAGCAAAGACTCAATATAATTGCATGTTTTCAACACCACTGCCCTATAGGAGCCAAATATCTAGTGACCCCTGCCAACATCTGCTCTGTTATAAACACTATATCCTTTTTTTGGATAATTGCATCAAAAGTCTGATTTTCAGCTTTACTAAGCCCAGCAGTTCTGCATCCACAAAATTTTGCATTGCCTTTCGAATGGAATTTTGAGTAACAACGACCTAAGAATATTTTTAAACTGTTTGTTTTTTGGGGTTTTTTTGAAGCTTCATATTTCAAGTTTCCAAAACACGGATATCAGACACATCAAAATGAGCAGGAGAGCTGCTTATTTTTTGTTCATATTTTCTTTTAATACTGGGAAGGATTTACATTTTAGTTATTCAGTTCCTAAATCATGCAGATTCACTTAGGTAATGAAAACTTTCTCCTGTGCTTGGTGCATCAGGTGCTTTGTTTCATCTGGCCCTTCCTTCCACAGCTGGGCTGAGATGCTTTCCACCCTCAGCTCCCTGTTTCCCAGCTTCCAGCCTCTTACAGTTAAGGTGCAGGTCTGTATAACGAAAATCAAAGGAGTTGTAATGAAATGTCTGAAGGAGAGATGGGGGACCTACTTTTTATTCATTAGCTTAACGCCTGTGCAAAATCTATTAAAATTGCTTTCAATACATAAGACTTGTTGTTGTTTGTTCTTTCTCTGCCTTAGAAGAATCCAACAGCATTATAGATGTGCCACATTTTTTAGGCCCAAAAGTGTGGAACAGCTTTTAATGGGAAAGAAAATGTTTTTTGAAAACTAGAAAACTCAGCAGTGAAATAAATTGAGCCTCAAAAAGTGATTGAAATCTCCAAGTCAATATACAAACGGTATCCAAAGACTTGTGAAGTCTGACAGAATCTCTTTAGTTTGAGGTGTCTTTCATTTTGCATCAGGGCTTACATTTTTAAAAAACAGCAGCAGGCAGTGCTGTCAGGTGAAGCGGGTTTGAAAGCAGCCTGCCTGCTCATGAAAGCCTGAAATTGTGCACAACTCTAGGTAATGCGTCCTCAGCAGATAACTGAAATAATACATTTCCTAAATTGGCTGCATTAAGCAATTACTGATACCGTAGTGGAAACCATGTAATTTTGTTCCTTCCTTGTAGCCCCAGCGCCGTGTCACGTTCCACCTGCCAGATGGCTCCCAGGAAAGCTGCAGTGACAGTGGGCTCGGAGACCACGAGCCCACGAGCGGGGCCAGCACGTCCCACCCGCTGCCCCTGGGCTTCCCCCAGGACGAGTTCTACGAGCAGGCGTCCCCCAACAGCCGCACGGAGGGCGACGGCAACTCGGACCCCGAGTCCAGTAAGTGCAGAACTCTGCTCATCTCACTTATTAAATCATTGCAGGAGCAAAAGTGGGGCTTTTTGTTTCTCCAGGTAATTATTAAATGTGAACGTCGATTTTAATGTGGCCAAAGAAGCTTTCTGTTTCTAAAAATGGGAGGTCTGGCCATTGGAGATAAAACACTTGGAGCTGTTAAGGGTTTATGGATGACCTGTGTTTTTATGGACCTGCTGTGCTATGCACGGAGGAGCTTTCTGATGAGGTTAATGCTGTTGCCCTAATGGTCATAAATACCGTGCTGAGGGAATTCACATTTTTTAACATTTCCCTTTCCAACACTACTGCACGCTGTAGTTCAACAGGGAACTCGTGGGTGATGGGCAGTTCTGTGAAAAGTCTGCAGTCTCCAGAAATAAGGGTTTCTTGATTTGTCTTTTGAAAGCAGCGATGTAACAATAATCTCAAAAGAGTTTGTCATCTTCTGCCATTGCCACTGCCTCCTTGTGATGTCAAAAACAGGGAGGAAAAATCAACAGGAGCTGTGGGCACTGGCACTACTCTCTCTGCTGTTCTGTGATGTGATAGCCAGTTGGAGACTCCACTGAACTTTAGTCAACTGTTAATTGTCCAGAGGCTCCTTATCTGGATTAAATTGAACTGTGCCATTGATAAAGAGACACCTGAATGTCTTTAAGCCTCTAAGGCCTTGTTAGTGGCTTAATAAGTGATTTGAAAATACATCTGTTCTGGGCAAAACTTGGCCCAAAAGGTGGATTTCAGCTGCTTTAGTGTATCAGGAGGAATGAATTAGTTAGTGCTATGCACTTGGAATAGCTGTAGAAGGTAGTTACACTCTGCAGTGGCAAATGCAGCATCCAGCAGAGAGCTTTCACTCTGACTCTGTGCTGGCTCTGCCACATTCAGCCTGGCTCTTGGCAGACCTGGGGATCCTAACCTTCAGACCTTATAAAATTTGTAAACTGATATGTTTCCTGAAATAACACCAGAATATTGTGTTTTCCAAGTTGATAGGCAGCTGACAAGAACCATCACAGGTTTTTAATCTTGTGTTGGAAACAATCATCTTTTTTTTTGTTTGTGTTTATGTATTTGAGGCTCTAATACATCCTTAATAATATTCTAGGCAGTCAAACTGGATTCTTCACAGAGTTAAGCTCTAAAGGGCTACAAATACACCCCTAAAGAAGGAAAATATCGAATTATATAGTATTTGCTGCTTTTGCTATTCATACTCAGGGTCTGAACTTGCTCGTTCTTGTTGCTTGTAACTGATATTTATACTTTACTGAAGTGAGAATGATGTACATGAAATCAGTATCCAGGGCCTTTCCTGCAGACAGCGTGGGACAGGACCTGGTGTATAGGAGTTCTCAGAACAGGCATGTGGATCCTGTCTTGCCATTTTCAAAGAGGCTCAGGTTTGGGATTTTTCAATGCCTTTTTTGCCCAGGTTTTGTAATTTCAGAAGAAATGACTTCTAGAATGTGGCTCTAACAGTAACACAGCTCTGACATCTGAATGTCATTGACACACATCCTGTGTGGAGGCTGAGCAGGCATCAGATGTCTTTCCAAGTGTGAAGTTGAAGAAAGTTTAATCACCTGTCTAATTACCTGACAGTTCAGTTTTAAACTTGAAGTCACAGTTTAATTAGAGTTTATTTTATGTGAAGATTTTTCTTCCCTTCCAACTTGTATCTTATTGAAATAGTTTGATTGATATAGCACAATGGTTACAGCATGGAAAGCTCCTTTGTGGCCCTTTTTAGTGTTTTATGCTTATATTAATGGCAGCACCTAGTGGCAGGACCAGAAAAGCAGACTTAAATAGATGATGTTTTGTGCTCTCCTATATCTAAGTGCAGAAGGGGGAGACCCACAGCATATTTGTGTTCAGTGTGCTGCTGCAAAGTGACTTGATGCAGATGACAGCAACCAAATATCTGTGTGCTGATCTGTGCAAGGGTGCAGCCTGAGGTTCATGTGGTTCACTTGTGCACACAGGACACATTCAGCCAACACTGAAACAGTGAAAATAGCTTTGAATTGAGAGTTTCCTCTACAATCTTCTGCTGGATTTTTGATTGTTGGTTTTTGTTAAATCTAATTTTGAATGGCTTGATGCATTCAAAGTATTTCTTGTCTTCCTTCATGGACTAAAATGTTGTTAATGTGAAAAGAGACAGGAAAATACAGGCAGATAATCTGAGTTCATACAGCAGAGCAAGCATGGCCTTCATTCCCTCCCAAGATCTTTCATATCTGACCTGTCTTAATCTGAAACACTGTGTCTGGAATGTTAAGCCTAATTTGTCACCTGATGGGGATTCAGTTCAACTTTGCCTGCCAAGGAGAGAGATTTGGGGTGAAACGATGTCAGCAGTGTCTAGAACCAGCCAAGCACACAATGAAAGCTGATGGAGGCTGTGACACCACACGTGGACATGTTCAAAAGGGTTTCTCCCTCTTGCTTCTCCTGACTACAATCCTTTGGTGTTATTTGTTTCTGTAATACTGGAAATTTTTGCAATTTGGAAGCTTTCCATTTACTAGCAATAGCAAAGCATTTATTGCAAAACACTGAAAAAAAAGAGCATAACAAAATAAAATTAAAAAAAACAAACAAACACAAAAAAAATAAAAACCAACCTGAGAAGTATCGGTGAGAGGAAGCTTTACAAGCTCACATCCAATACAGGACTGAAGCAAGGAGGGAAAAAAAAATAAGTGTAAGGTTATAGTGGTTAGAAAACTGTGAGAAATTTATATGTAAACCTTTAAAATTAATTGACTGTGCTAATTAAAATTAGAAATAGGCTATTTAAAATGATTTGTGTTCTCTTACTTTAGTTACCTCCTTAGGAAAACATCAAGTGGAGTGTGGTAGATGCATCATAAGGAAGAGATGCCAATAAACTGTCACAATAAATAAATAGTAATATAAAAATGCATGTAGGTTTGTAGAGAACCTTATCCTTAAGTGACAGCACTCGTGTATGTGATATTTGTATATTTTCTGCTCATAAATTGCTCAAATAAGGCTGTTCCAATAATTTCCTATGCTAAGGATTTTAACCAAACCATCTTCCCCCCCCCCCTTTTTTTTACCCTCTGTGTTACGTTTAAATGCAAAACACACTACAAACATAGACAAAGACCAACAAATTCTCTATGTCTGGACTTCCTTGGCAAATTCTCTCTGAGTGGTGCCCTCTCGGTGGCTGTAAGCAGTGATGTTGATCAAAGGGGTTGAGAGGTACATGCAAACCTCAGTTACGTTGGGTTATTTAATACATGTGTAACATATTAATGGCAAATTTTCATGCTTCATCTGTTTTTATAGCCTTATCAAATCTGTTTCCTTTCCTCTAGAGAATAAAATGATTTTACTTACTTTTGTTCAGAGAAGGTAGAATATGCCTAGTTCAGCCAAGAAATTGGGCAGAGCAAGAGGGATGATTGCACCTTGGGGACAGGGTGCGTGGATGGGAAGCCAGAAAACCTGAAAGTAATCTGCAATTAAATAATAGCAATCATTTTGTAGAAAGAAAATGGAAGTATAAACAAAGCTAGGTGAAAATTAAAGTTAATGAGGCAAATCACACTGAGATTTCAGGGTTTCAAATAGGAGGAAACTGGTGTATTAAGGAGAGGGGGTCTCCATGAAGAATATTTAGCATGAATTAGTGACTAATAAGCCAAGAAAGTTGCATTGAAAATCAGCAAGTGTAGCACTAAGGGTGGCCAAAAGGGGAATCAGTAAACACCTTAAGTTTGTGGCCATGTCAAGCTGGTGTTGCCAGAGGTGTTTGGCTGCCTGGTTTTGTCTCCCAATCAGACCTTTACACAGTTGAAGAACTGTTTGGGTGAACTGGGTAGAAGAATTCCTGTGGGTTCAACCCCTCGGGAGGGGGAAAGGTAATTTTTAAATACATGGATTCCCCAGTTCCATTTGTTCCATGAGGCTCAACTTGTGGACAGTAAATGAGTAGCTGGGGCAAAGCTTTGCTGGCTGTAAGTGATCATCAGACTGCAGCAAATCAGTCTTAGGAAGAATTAAGACTGCAATCTGTGGTATTTAACCACATAAGAGGGAGGTTTGCAGCAAGGAAGACATCTGTTCCTGATTAAAGACAGCATATATTCTTCCCCAAAATTAAAAGAACACTTTCACCTTGACTTAATTTTTGATAAGGGTGATGTTGATGAGCACAAAGGCAGGCTGATGAAGAATGATGATAATGGCACTAAAAGTCAGAGCAGGTTCAATGCGTTCATGTGGAGGAGAGGAGTTAATCTTCCTCCCAGGATATCAAAACTGATAGTGTTTTCCTTATCTTCTGTAATTCTGAGACACAGGGGTGTCAAGCAAAAATAAAGCTCTGGTCAAGCTTCACTACTGGAAAGCATTTTCAACAAAGAAACTGAGATATATACAAACATAATGCAATAAATGGTATCGTGGGTTTCCCCAGAGCAGTACGAGATTAGCTCCATTATCTCACTTGCATGATACGTATTTTTAACATTGAGGAATACATGTATAGTTAATCTATATATATATTTAAGGGCTAATAACTGTTATTATGACATTAGGGTGGAGCATTAGTAATTACAAATTAAAAGACATAGCATAATACAAGAATGGAAAAATCTCCATAATTACCTTCATTAATGAGTTTGGCATTAAAAAGCAGGAACATGTCAATGAAGTATTCTACTAGCTCAAAGCCAAGCACCACTGACAATGGAGGAGGAGGTGTGCATGACACAAGGATTGCATTTGGTAAGGATTTGAAGCAATAGCAGTGGGATGAAATCTAATAGTTGAGAGTCGTTCTCATAGGAACTGGTGTATGTAACTAGTGTATAAATCACCAGCTGAAAATGACATAAAGAAAAAAACCAACTGAGTGTTACAAAGATAAACTATAAATCACAAATACCTAATGTGACTGTGGAAAAAATCCTGGGTTACTCCTAGTACAGGGATAAAAGAAGAAATGAAAAAACCTCAAGGGGTTGCTGACACCATAACAGGCCTGTTATGAATAGTGTTGGCTTCCCACACTAAGGAAAGGTGAATTAGAATGGGAAACAAGCATAAAGAGATATTATTAATAACAGGGGAATGGATGCCTATATGCAGAGAAAGGAATTAATATTGGCTCGTTTAAACTGCAAGGTAAAGGCTGGCTGGGGACTGGGGCTGCTCTCACACAACAGCAGAGAGTGGAAGCCGAAATGAAGCACTGGGCTGGCTCACAGGGAAATGAGCTGGTGCTGCCTTTAAACCAGCCAGGGCTGGAAATTTGGGGGCTGCAGACGAGAGCAGTGAGGAAGTACAGAAGCAGGGCATGGGAATGCAACCTGGCTTTAAAAAGGAGCTGGATACATTTATGAGAGGCCAAATAAATTGCTGTCCGTAAGAGCAGCAAATCCAGTGTGTCACACAAGAGGTGACCCTTCCACGCTGGGAATCTGAAATCCAGGGGTGAATGTGTTTGCTGAGTCCCAGTTGTGCTCTGGGCTCAGCTCCAGCTCCAGCTGGACACGGGGTCCTGGTGCCTCACCCGTCCGGGAGCGTGGCCGTGCCACCGCCGGCCGCTGGCGTGACAGGAGCTGGCCCCCGCTGGCCCCCGCTGGCCCCAGCCCCGTCAGCAGCTCAGTGACAGCCTGGGGGGCCCTGTAACTCTCCCTGGTGCGTGGTGGAGAAGAAAGGGTCAGCATAGAGCTGCAGACAGGGAGCTCATTCTCCCTGGGAAAAATGCCTGCATTTTCTGCCATGCTGACTTGTCTGATAATCAGAAACTCTGCAGTTGCTGAAATATACTCTTTAAACATCATCAATAAGATGCTCTGGCAGCTGGACTTCAGACCTCATGCTGGGACACAAGAAAAAATAAATCTACAAAGTCTTAAGTTTCTTGTTCCTTGTCCAAAAACTGGGCTGCCAACAGATAGAATTTTTTTTAATGATGCTTTTGTTTTTTCTTCCCATCTCCTGTGCTTTTTATTTCCACAGAAAGGTTGAAACCTAACAGTAATATTTTCATTCAGTTGTTGCTGAGTTATAAACACACTACAGCACTTAGGCCTATTTTGAATAAAAAAGAAGCTGTCATTAGTTAAAGATAACAAATCTCAGGCTAGAATACATCCCAGTCTACCACATCTGCCCATTGGGCCCTTTGCCTTCTGCTGTTTTGGGCTTTTCTAACCCCACGGCTGAACGCTAATAATTAAGTCAGAAAGTGCTGAGGTAATTAATCTTTCTGAGGCAATAGAGTTTGATTGATCTTCTACCTTTAATCAAATTAGCTCATACGTAGGTGGGGGAGTGTAATGGCTGAGCACGGCTCTGTAGCACTTTGTGAAGTGCCAACCTCTGCGATGACCTCCTGCCAGTGCACCCATGAATCACGGTCTAGGAGCCTCCACAGCAATCATTAAGTGGCTGTGTGATTTATAAGATGGGGGAATTGGCAGAGATCAGAACCAGGATGTGCTCAACACTCCCATTTTAAGGTGTGTCTCTCTCGGGGGTGCAGTTTCTGCCTGTGTGGCACACGTTGAATGTCACAGGGCTGAGAGCTGTGTGGATTTTCCAGATGTTTTAGCTCTGTGTGTCTGAAATGACTTAGTTATAAGCACACAGAGCAAAACAAGCCAACAGAAATTCCTATAAAACAAAATATTACAGCCTTCTGGAGTTGTTCCTGACTGGAGAGTGGGTAAAAGGGCAGACTGGAGAGGTCAGTTTGTAATGATACAGATGAGTGGCTTTCGCAAGCAGATTTTCACTTGTACCTGAGAGGATAGAGATTGCCTATTCAGAAATAATTCCGTGACTTGGAAATTTGATCCCTGGGTGCCTGACTTAAGAGTTGTTACAGCAGCTGACACAAAGAGGGGAAAAATGGACAGAGCAAATTAAATTAAAAAATGCAAAAGCAAAAGATTGTCCCACCTGTCCTCTCTCAGCTGAATGCAGCACTATAAACACAGACTCTGAGTTTTAGCATTTTGTACTTTCTGTGTATAAGGGGCACTCTCTATAAATTCTTTTTTAAGTAAATTTTAGATATTTTATTGCTGATATCAGAATATAAAGTCTCGATCTACATTTTCTACTCTTTGAAGAAAAGTAAGATAAAAGCAAGTTTTCTGAGATGCACCATGTTCTTTCATGCAAAATCAATGGGGATTGATGAGGAAAATCAATGGGGAAAATACGCTGGATTTTCTAGACTACATACTGGGATGAAGTAACTCAGGCAACACTAACATGTTTGTGACTACCGCTTAATGTAATTCCTGACTGAGGTTTATAATAGAAGTTACTCTGTCTAAAGTAATTCTTTCTCTATTAGAAAGAATAGCTCCACCTTACAGCTGAGAAATCAGTCACTTCTTGTGAAATAATAAGGAAGGCTTTAAAACATTTGTTTTGGTGGGGGTTTTTTTTAATAATAAATGAGATCTGACATCTATAAACAGTGATTTAGTGGCAGATGTTCTGTGATATATATTTATGTTATCACTTAAGCTGACATGGTAATGGATAATCCTATTTGTTCTGTTTATGAAAGTTTGAAAATATGTTGCTATAGCGAGCAGGCTGGTGGGGCAGAGGTGAACAGAGAACAAATTTCTTCCCTCTAGTTTTTCAAACTCCTTTCAGCTCTGGCTGGCTGTCATATTTGCAGTAAGTAGAGGCCCTGGAGTCTGGCTGGGTGAATGGAATCTAATTTGGAGCACTCTGTCCAGCAGTGTGTTAGGGTTTGATGCCTACGACAGCTCCAGGAGTCACAAAGGGCACGGATTAAAGCGGGAAGTTTATCTGGAGCACACGCAGGCTGAAGCCACTGGTTCCCTCCTGCTGAGAGCTTTGAAGACGAGCGTATCCTGCATATCTCAGATCTAGGTGTGGGTGAGGTAGAAGTTTATCAGGGGAAGCAGGGCTCTGAGGCAGAAGCAATCCCTTACCTTGTCAGCGGGTTTGGGGGTGCCTCGTGGCAGCGGGGCACACGCGTCCGGTGGCAGCAGGAGTCTGGGGTGCCAAAGTGCCCCCGCTCCAGCACGGCTCCCATCAGACAGGAGTGTTGGCCCTCTCTTAGAATGAGCCTTTCTTTGCTTCTAATTTTCATTTGGGCACCCACACAGAAAGGACAAGTCCATATGAAGTTTGTGTTTGTTGCAAAGCAATTAATTTCACGTCCTTCTCTCTCTCTGCTTTGTCTCAAACTTTCTCTTCCTTCTTCTTCTAAGAATAGAAAAACACAGATGATGCAATTCATCTTTTTTCACTAAATCAAGCTAATCAGTGGCTGCAAGAGGAGCTTTTAGCAATATGAAATATTAAGATGTTTGTTAGTGTTGAGTTCCTGTTTTAAAAATGGAAATATAGGGGGGAAAAAATGGTCTCTTTTATATAATTTAAGCCATGTGAAAAATGTCATAATTATAATTTGATTTGAAGCATTTTAATTTATTACTTGATTTCCACTGTGATTAATGAAAAAATATATCAGGAAATATATTTAGAGACTGTCTTTAGCTACCAGTCTGTCTTAGAAATTAAATGGAAAAATTGTATTTATTGAACAAAGCAGATTCCCAACTGACAGTGCATTTCAAATCACAGCATTTGCTGACTCAAATCCGATCAACTCAATAAATCCAGTGATTGTTGTTCTTGTTTGTGTGGAAATGTGGTCATCCTTTAATCTGATGTTTTCCTTCTAACTGGACTTTTGGTAGGGAAATAGGATTGATTCAGTCTTGTAGAATGCATTAGGAACAAGTAGAATTGTTCCAAAAGCTCATCTGTATCCATATGTTCCTGAGTAGGGGAGATATTTTTGCCTTTACTCTTCCAATATCTTTTATCCTTCTGGAAAAGCAGTGTATTGTTAATAAACTGCTGTTTCTGTCTCTTTTTGAGGTTGTCTGATTGGCATGGTGATCTTTTTATTTTCTGGTTACTGTTGAAACCTCAACGTTGCTGTATCTCAGTAAGGAAAAGCCCCAAAGCCCTTGTGCAGGCTCCTCACCAGGGGAACACGGGGTTGGGGTCCCTGTGCATGCTGCCGACCCAGCCACTGTAACTCCAGCTTTTCTTGAAACATACTGGTCACTGATGGGATGTACTCGTTCTGAAAAATAAAATATATTTGTCTGGGTTGAGCTGAAGAGACCTGGGCAAAATATTTATGATTATACTTTTGGATCTATATTACACCAGAGGTTGAGATTCTCACCTTTGTGTTTAATACCCATAAATAATGTTGCTGCTTCAGAGTTAGTGGCAGGATTTTGCAGGGACTCTGCTTTATTCGTAGTGCTGTGTGATTCAGTAGTGTTCTTATTAACTCAAGTGACATTCTAATTGTTGTTAAATGTTTTCAGAGTTTACTCTGCATGTTGCTGAAGTCAGCAGTTCCAGCAGCTCCAGTCTCACGCATCCATTTCAAAATTCTCAGCCTGGCCTCATCCTGTCTCGGCTGTTTGTACATATCCATTCCCATGTTTCAGTTGGAATTAGATGGTAAAATCCCTGGATTACAGAGAGAAACTTTGCTCTGTGTTTGTGGGGCCCTGAGCACAATGTGGCTGTTACACTGATTTTCTGCTCCCAGTGCAGTTGCAGTAAAAATCATCACAAATACTTGTAGAGTAGAAGTGGAGCAGATCTGTACAAAAAACATTTGCTGTGCTAGCAATGCTTCTAAGTGCAAATCAGGTCTTGTTTTCATGTTGCCTGTAAAAACCAGTTAGCTCAGGGTTTTTTGATTGCCCGAGTTCAATTCCGCTGCTGATGCTGGTGAGAATGGGGTGTGCAGCCAGGAGCTGCGTGTGGCTGAGGGCAGGTTCTGGCATTGCTGTGGTGGGCCAGCATCACTCTGGGGTAATTCAGAGTCACCTGGCTGCCAGATCAGTGGGGCCATGGAGGTTCCTGTGATTGGAAGCTCATTTAATCATCCTGTATAAAGTGCCTGGCAAATATTTCCCTGCTCTGTGCGTGCCAGTGATGCTGAGTTGAGGACTGTGTTTTGCAAATGCTTTTGTGTTCCTCAGGTTTGTGTCACTTCAGCCATGGTGAACAACACTGGTGCATCTCGAATAGCTTGGCTGAGATGGGATAACAGAGTGAGAGAGTGAGATGGAGCAGGACTTTACAGCACCTTCACCTTTTCCTGCTCCGTGCTTTAGAATCTCACTGCCTTCTGCCATACAGCTCTGTTGTGATTCTTGTCCTTGCAGTGCTGAAAGCTCTGCTTGGTGCATCAAATTGAAGTTCTCCCTTTATAATAACAGTAGGAATAATAAAATAATAGCAGGAAGCAACAATTGATCCATCTAAAATGCTATTTCCAGGAAAAGGGCATGGCTGTATGGTCTGCTGGACTTCAGTTCCTCTCATTCAAAATAACCCTGGCTCTGTGAAGTACCAGGAAGAACAATCATGCTATTTCAATAGTTGTTCTTTTATCTGGTTGTCTTGACTGATGTTCCAAGCCTAGTGTCCCAGAAGATGTGTCCTCTATAGGGTGAGACATTATAAAGTCTGCCCCTCACCTAATACTTTAAAAGCAAGCAAGCCTTTCTCTGCCAGGAAAGGCTTTATTCATGTCACATACTAATCATACACCAAAGCACTATTTAGAAATAGAAAGACAACCTTTGCCTCTCCTCCTTAGTAGTAGTACATATAAAGAAAAACAGTGGCAATAAAAGGAAATAGGAGTGGTGAAAGAAAGCACTTTGAAAACTATAAAGGCAAAAATTATTTTTATCTCATTAGAACTGGCATTAAAGCTTTTCTTTATACACATTCTCATATTTTTTACTGAGGGTCAAATATCAGTGATTACAGATTCTACTGGGGTGGACCTCTCATCCATCTGTCTCTAAAATTAGGTCCTCATTTCTCTTTTTTGTGAAGATCACAGGAATCTTTCTCCATCAGCCCCCTTATTGCTCTGACCTACTCCAATACTGGAAAGTATTCACAGAATTGTGAAAAAAGGGTCCATCTGTAAATGAAGCAGGTCCTTTATCTTGTGTTGGTCTGTCCTTTGAATGGAATATCATTTGTTACATCTGTATGTAGGGTCACATGAGAATTAGGAGTTTGGATTATTCCAGTATGATTTACATGTTTTAAAGAATACTAACGGTTAAATAATCTGCTTGGATATTGAACTAGCTGGTTTTCCATTAAAGGATTCATAATTAAAAGGTTTTGACTTCTGGAAAAAGGGTGAGGTACTTCCTTCTACATTTCATTTTATATTTTTCTTTCACATCTGCTAAGCTACAGAAAGATTTTAAAAGTGCACTACTGTGAATTACTCTGGAGTTAGACAAGGAGAATTCTCCTTTGTTTGCTTTCCTCCCCCTGAAATCTTCTGATTTTTGATACAGCAGGGTTATTTCTGTGGAAGGAGTTTGTGCCTGGATCACTGGATGACTTCTGGCTCTTAATTTGTGTCAGAATGCAGCAGATTGCCAAATCCACGTCCCAGCTTCAGAAACATTGTTGTCTCTGTCATCCTGCAGCTGGCACAACAGAAGAAAGCAGCGAGGGAAGAGCCATGAGTTCGTAGGGCTGATCATAGCAGGGCTTTAGCACCAACACTTAACTGCTCGATAAACCTAATGAGCCCACTTGGTTTAGCTGGAGCTGCTGTGTCTCTAACAAGAGCCTGCCTCACTGTGTCTTAATGCAGTGGGAGGTTTTGTGTCTTTGAGCTGAGGCAAGGGCCATGGAGGGAGGCCTTTGAGGAGCATTTCCGTGGAGTGTTTGTCTCCAGCAGAGCCCGTGCTGTGCCAGGTGCTCTGCAATCAGAGCTGCTCCCTCACAGCCCTCGAAAGCAGAGGTTTCACAGTGAAGGATTGAAATCGCCAAGGAGGGCACTGTCCACATCGTGATGATCCAATGCAGTGACAGAAAAATTAAAGATTGACAATGCAGCCACAGAGTCCAAGAGGTAAGGTATTTCAGAGCATGGAAAAGAGGAAAACAGCCTGAGCTTGTTCTGGCGCCTGTGTTAGGAATGAATCATGATAAGGATTACAAAACTTAAGATACAGTAATTTAGCCACTAAAGATGTCTTAACAAAAAGCTCCCTCGTAATTCTTTCTTTATGCTTTCTATAATACTGACTTTTAGGATTTGTTTTCCCTTTGAAACACAGTCACAAAGAAACATGGTTCTGCTTTGTACATTCATCTCTAACCTCTGCTACCAACTTTGCATCTCCAATCTAAAGAGTTCAAGAGAAATTATAATACAAGGAAGCAGATGTTTTCTCTTTTGTATAACACCTATTCTTGCTGAATAGGGATAAAAGATGGTGAATGTGGGGGGACATTAATATTTCTTGTTAAAACATGCTTCACAGGCTGAAGAAACTCATATACATAATGATAGTCAAATGTCGGCGAGTAAAAATAGGGGTTTGTTAGAAAACAGCTGTGCTGCACAACTCTTTGACAGAAATAGAGGAATGCTTTATCCAGTAAAATTCACAGAATTTATTTAGAAGAAACTGTAGCTGTTAATTTTCATCAAGACAGAAGGTTAACGAGTCTGAAATGGAGGGGCTGGTTCAGCCTCGTTTCATGACCATGGAAAAAGAAATTTTTAACTCTGACAGAGCTCTCACTTTGCTCACAGCAGATTTCTCTGTGGCACCAGGCTGTAGTTTCAGTGCATTTTTTAATGCACCATCATTCTCGTGCTCCCTGAGAATCTTTCGGGGACAGCTGACACACGGCAGTGCTGCTGTCTAACGCTCTTGTTACCACCTGTTTTTAGCTGTTTTCCTCAAGGTTATGTTGCAGCCACTGCCCCGTTTCCCAGTGGAAGTGCTGGGGTGAGAGCCTGTGCCCTGGGCAGCACAGACAGTGCCTGTGATTGTCACTGCTGTGGGGACACAGGTGTTCCCTGCATTGCTCACCTGCAAGGGCACTGCCTCAGCAGCTCTCCAGGAGATTTGGTAAGGACAGACTCCATGTCAGGAAAGATCCTGGCCTTTTAGGCAAAGGATCAGCAGCTGTGTTACAGATTGTCCACCCTGTGAGTTTAGGAACCAGCCCTGGACAGCTGCCCCCTCTGGGAGGCAGGAGATTTTATTAACTGCAACATTGATGAGGCTCTGGAATATATAGAACAGAACTGTGTTGCATTTATGCTTTAAAAATTGATCACCCTTTAAACTGTAACTGCATCCTACTATTTACAGTGGCTGGGAGAAGCTGGCTCTGACGTCCTGCACTGAGCAGTGTCTGACCTGTAATGCAGAGTTTGCAAATAAGCACATGAGCAGAGTAGCCAGGGGGGCACAGAAAGATTTTTCTGGTGCAGAAGCTGGAAGTGAGACTGGCACAGCCGGGCAGCTGCATTTCTAATTCACAGTCACTCTATCCTCGACCCCCCAGGAAATGCTCTCTAATCCATAAGCACTTTGCATGCTGAGGTGAGATGTTAAATACCAAGAATTGTTTCTGAATAATAAGATTATGACACAAACCAACAAGAACAGGGATCTCAAGGTTAAAGATAGCACTTCTCATTCAATTTGAGCTGGTAGAAAGGAAGAAAGAGATTAGAGAAAAAGGGAAGAAAACCAAAAAAAAAAACAACCCTGCCAAACTGAAACTGTAACTACATCAAGATATTCAAGAAATATCATTAAAAGGTTTTTAAAATCTGATGTCAGTATGTATATATATATATTTATATATATAATCAAAATATATTTGTTTTCCATTGTTAAAATATTGCTGTTGAGACAAGATCTTTCCCAGATATTTGCTCCAAATGTACCTGATTCAAATCATCACGCTCTTTGTGGCATGTAAACTTCTTGCTATAAGAGGGACATACTTTAAGGCAGATGGCAACTTTTTTTTCCCTCAGCAGTAGAAGATGGTTCCAGTAAAAATATACTATCTTTACTCAGATGTCCATGGTAACAAATAGAGAAAAATAAACCAGCTTTTTCTCCCAACAGAAATCCCTTTGAACACAAATGTGTTTTGTTTTTTGGTTTTTTGGGGTTTTTTTTACTCAAGTATTGGTGGTATTTCTGGAACATATTTGAATGTTAAGTGTTTTCTCTGAGCGTCTGTTAAAATTCTGCTCTGAAACAGAAAACTGTAAAATCGGTAAGATAAACCCCAGTGTTTAGTTCTATTCCAAAAATGTTCATTTTCCAGAAGAGAAGTTCAGCTGAAAAGTACCACTTTCATGGTTTGTAGGAATAAGACATCTTTCTCTGGAGTCCTTGATGGATCTTGCCTTTTTCCTCCCATTGTGTCAGTGATTTGTGGAATTTTTGCTCATGCCAGGAGAAGTTGTAAAATGTATTTGTAAATTACTGTTTTAGAATCTTGAACTAGAAGACCTGGTTTGTTTGATGTGAAAATAATTCTAGTTTCATGTGTAAGATATATAAACTGCAACAGTAATGTTGCATTGATTGTACTGCTTTGTTTGGGGAAAATATACAAGCAACCCTGAGTGAACAAGGCAATTTTCAGTCTTGATTAAATAGAGCAGACAGAGGAAAGGCTGAGGAGGAAAAAAAGAGCTCTAAAACTATGGACAGAGCAGTTCACTCAGGCAGTACAGATTTTTTCCTAATTTTCCCTTCATGTGCTTCAGCTTGGTCACATATTCAGCAGCAGAATGATGGGGTTGTAATATTCTTTTCCCAAAACATACTGAACTCAGTGCTGCCTTTGAGCAGGGTCCTTGTTTGCCACCCAGGATCTTATCTAAAAATCTGTCTGCCACTGAATGGGTCTCTGGTGTTAGTGGGATTTTGGTTACTCCTGCTCTGCCTCTTCACTGATGCATTTTTTTTATTAACTTTGGGGTCCATAGTGGCACTGGGGTAGAAGTTACACATGACACAGACTCTCTGTCTCACCAAAGGGGGGATCATTCCCCAAAAAGGTCTTTCACCAAATATGGTGGAACTGCGAAGTGGTTAATAGCAAGAACTATCAATCATTAATCAATCATTACAATTGTTGTTTGCAATTATAAATGCCAAGACATAAATTAGGAAACACTGGGCCTCAGTTTAACAGGCACAGCCCTGCCCAAATTTCACTATGAAGTGCCATAAATAAAGTGATAGAACTTCAGAAATGACATCTTCTCTGAATAAATGCAAATAAATTGGGCATGAAGATGTTTGGGGTGGTGGAAGAGAGTACTTGGATTTTCAGCAGTGACAGAACTAGATGAAAGACCATTCTTAATGTACAACCACCCCTATAGCTTTAATGTACAACAGAAAAGAAGAAGTTTGTTTCAAATCTAAGTTTGAAAGAATCTTTTACATTGAGATTCTGCCAGTGGCTGAGTACTACAGAGACTGATTTTCCCCAGTCACAAGGGAAACAAACTACCTGTATGTAAATTCAGCACCTTTGATCAGGAAAAAAAAAAAAAAGCTTTGAATTATATTATATTTTCATTTTAACACTGAAATTTGTGTGTGCTTGGAAAGCTGAACAGCATGTCTGGCTTTAGCCTGTGCTCATTTGTAATGAGTAATTATCTAATGATGATGCTGTTCAGCATGCATGAGAGCTCCTGTAGCAAGATTGGGAATTTTAAGGAAATGCTGTAGATCAAATGATCATGTCTCATTTGTATTCTCTTAGTTGCCTAGTCACCACTGCATTTCATAAAGCAGCTACAGAAATGGACTGCAAATATGCATCATTTTTGTGTGAGATGAGAAAAGGCTCAGTGGTCCTTCGAGAGTGCAAACAATCCCTTTCCCACACCTTGCAGCATCAGCTGACGCTGTTCTGAGCAAATCACTCATTGCATGAAATGAGTTTTCAATCCAGTCAGGAAGTGCCCCACTCCTGAAGTCTTTAGGGATAAATAAATGTGTAATTGAAGGCAGGATTAGCTGTGTGTGAGTACCTGGATGTGTGGTGTAATTTCTCTGCCTGGTGATCTCTCTGCTGTGCTGCTGGTGTGTGGTGTGGGACCATGGGATGTGTGGGGTGTGTGTAGGAACTGTGACCTGAACAAAAGCCTCTATTTCCACTTGGGAATGGGAAGCTTGGTAATCCAGTTAAAACTTTTTTTTTTTTTTTTCCTGTTTGCAGCTGTTAATTAAACAGATAGGAATCTGTTTAGCAAAATAAAAATGGTTTATAACATTAAAAGAAAAGAATTAGAAATGTGAGTATTCTGTTCTAAAGAGATTTAGGAGTTTTCCATTGACAGCAACAGTAATTTGGCTTCTATTCTAATGTCAGTATTTTCCACTGTGGAGGAGATCTGCTGGTATATGTGCACATCTCTGCATATTTATCTGCCTTCATAATGTGAACAAATTGCTTGTGCATCTCAACATATGTATCTGCAGATGCATACATCTCCTCTCCCACTGACTGATGGCTCAGTTTTGCTTAATTCAACACTTTCTCAAAGACACTGTCAGGGAGCTTTGCTGGGGAAAGCCAGATCTGCCCACGGAAGGCAGCCTTGGAATGGGCAACATCAGAGGGCAAAATGCTGTAAAGCCCAGCCTGGACACAGCCCTGCAAAGCTGAGCTCAGCTTTTAACCTGCAGCAGCCTCTGTGCATTCTTCAGTTAAATTCCCTACTCCAAGCACTTCCAGTGAATTCAGTGGGTCTATCCTGAATGAGCACAGTTAAGTAGGTGCCTAAGTGTTTTCAGGCTTTAGGCTTTACAAGCTTTCATAATTAGTGCTCCAGACAACATTAATTAAAGAGTACTTTAGAAAGAATATAGCTGTTTAAACCTCTCCAGTGGTTTGCATCTTATTCAGGGATCCCAATCAATGCAGCACATGGGTAATCCACTCAGAAAGCCAGGCATGATTATAGTTTAATATAATCTGTATATACATCTTTGAAATTGTATATAGCAAACATATCTCTATATGAAGTCACTTCAGTTCAAGGACAATTAAAGAAGACAGTAATAATGAAAGAAACATATGTTTTCATTTTTGTTATAATTTCTTCAAGAATTGTGATCTATGGTACTCAGATATGATGAAGAGGAGGGTTTTCCTGAGGTTAGCAATATTTCCTTTATTTCCTTGTTTAGCCTTGGGACAGTTAGGATTTGTATCTTACCCATCCTCCTGTTATTGTACAATCAGGGATGAATTAAAAGTAAGCACTGACTGAGAGTTTTTATATTTTAAAAAAAAAAAAAGACATTGAAATGTTAAGCATGATGTTATATCTGATTTATTGTGCAAGGCTGGTTTGAATTCTTTTGTCCCACTGTACTTGGGATACGATGCAGTCAGCTGTCTTCACAAAACCATCTGAGTGTCATGTGGCAAATCTTTTGATGCATGATTGAGGATTGTGTTTGGCAATATAGGATCCCCTGCAGCAGCTCAACTTAAGGCTTAAACACAGTTTTAATTCTTGGCATTACTTTTCTTTTATGCTCTTTTCCTCCCATATTGAGATAATTTCCAAACGCTGATGAAGAAAATTACTGCATCTTGTACTGATATAGTTGTAAAGGCACAATAAAATTTGACATCTTCCATTTAGTGTGTCCTGATCAGAAATAGTTCTGTCACTCAGAACAAATTATTTTGAAGCCTAAAGCAGGAAGGATATAATAGTTAAGCACAAACTTACCTGATGGGTTTTTAATCACCCTGACAATTATAAAATAAAAGATCTCTGTCCATTATTGAGAGGAACAAAGACCAAGAGTAGAAAAAGAGGCAATGACAAAGTAAATGATTGAGAGGGTGGGAGCCTCCTGTACTATCTAAAACCTCTAGAGATGCTCAGCAGTGACTCAGACATTTCCTTGAGTACGCTGAGCTGCTTTTCATCTGGCTCTGTGTGTTAATTACTCCAACAGAAAGAAAATACTGAAAAGCACCTGGACAATTTGCTTGTCTGCTTGTTTTCCTGTCATGTTTCCCTGGAAAAAAAGTGGTGGACCCAGAATGCCTGCAGGGTTTGAGGTGTGGAAGCACATCCAAGGCACTGGCAAGGCTCCAGGCTGAGAGCAGGACTGCAGCAATTCTTTGGGGTAAGGGCTGGAGGTACCTAAACCCTCAGAAACTCCCACCTTCACAGTAGTGACAGGGTTCCCTTCCAAAGGGGTCAAAGATAAAGAATCTGTAGGTCTATAGATAATATTTCTCTGTTTTCTTTGAATGATTTTTTTTTTTCCCCCCTGTATGTGCTTTCCAGTCCCTCTCAGCACTGCTCCCAAAAGTTCCACTTAGGGAAATTAGGTAATGATCAGACAATAATTATTTACCAGGTAAGTTCGATTCATCATCTTTTCCTCTGGCCTCGACTCTGTGCCAGTGACTGCTGATTATAAACACCATTAGTGAAACACAAATCAGCAGAGTGTACTCAAGTTTCTTTTTCCAAACCAGGGGCTATTTTTCAGCATTCAGGTTCCCCATAGGCTTTTAATCAAGGTTATGGGAAAGTCCATAAACTTTCTGCTGAATATTTAACAAGCTGAAGGTCGTAGCAGACATGAGGTCCCAAGGACAGGGAAATGAGATTGCAATCGGAAGAGCAGAGGAGACCTGGTGATAAGCAAAGCTTTGTCTACAGATAATATCTGCCAGAACAAACACCACAGTCACGTTGGCCAGCTTCTTTTGTGAGATTTCATTTTCCCAGTATAAACAGCCATAAAAAGGGGGTAAACATGAATGGGTGTGGTTTGCAAGAGTGTTAGTCACTGAATTCCTATGAAATGATGATTGAAATCCAGTCAGAAAAGAAGTTTGAAAAATGGAAAATGTTTCAGTGTAGTTACATACTTTTCTTTTTTACTGACCTGAAATCTTAATTCCCCAACATTCTTTTAATAAATACTCTAAACAGCCTCTATTATACTGAATTGTAATGCCTGTTTATATGTGTAGCCAACAATTTTTCTTTGCTAGATCTTTTTAATTGAAGAATTTTTAACAGTCTAGTTGTGACAATATTTTCTTGTGTACAAATGGAAAAGCAATCTTGCAGAAACTCTTACCCATGCCTATCCAGCAGCTGTAAAAATATAATTAAAAACACTCTGCATAATGCATGGAGTGAATATTCAGAAAAGTTATCTGAAATGTCAGCCTGTAGAGGCTACACAGGGTGTCCACTGTGCTGTGGCTTTGGAGCAGCAGCAGTGCCCAGAGCTCTGTGGCCACAGCGGCTGCAGGAGCTCTGTGGTGGCACAGGATGCACTGAGTGTGTCTGAGATGGCAGCAACCCACAGCCTCTGCTTTTTAGGGCATCCTCACAACTGCCCGACAAAGTTCTCTCCCCAGTAATTAGTGCACTTTAACCTGTGTTTTTTCCTGAAGATGATATGCTGCTAATCCCTTATTTGTAGCAAGAAGTCAATGAAATATCTAATGCTTGGTGTCATAGCCTGTTCTGAATAGTACAGACGTAAATTCCTTTTGTAAAACCAAGTTGTCCTGTGACTTTTTATCTGATGAGGGTGGGCAGGCCCTGGCACAGGGTGCCCAGAGAAGCTGTGGCTGCCCCTGGATCCCTGGCAGTGCCCAAGGCCAGGTTGGACGGGGCTTGGAGCAGCCTGGGGTAGTGGGAGGTGTTCCTGATCATTACAGAGGAGGGGAAGTCAATGATCTTTAAGGTGCCTTCAAACCCAAACCATTCTATAATTCTGTGATTTTCCCCCTTGCTTTGTGTAAGAACCATTGAAATATTTACCATCAAAAATCCTGCTGAACTCGGAGTTGGTGATGTAACTCAAAAGCTGAAAACATCCCATTTCTGTTGATAGAATAACACACTGTTTTGCAGTAGATCTGGTTAAAATAGGTAGAATAGACTCATAATATTGTCTGTGCCTTAATTATTATGAGAGAAGAAAGGCTGCAGAGAAGAAGCCATGCTACAAGTTTTCCTTCCTTTTATTATAGCAGATACTGTTAAGGACCACAAATGTTAGCAACTCCATGACCATTCTAGGTCTGGGACGATTTCATTTATCAAATTGTTGATTTGGGGGTTAATTTCTTAGAACTGGATGAATTTTTCCAGTTATTCCTTTCATAATTTGTTCATTGTTGTTGAGAGGAAGGAGAGCCCAGAAGAGAACTGTAAGCAAGCTGCTATTTTTTATGATAAAACATTTGACAACTTTTCTGTTTCGAAGGTTCTGGTTTTTACAGCACATTCATAACCTCCATCATTCAGTGAGCAGATTCTTTAGTTCTTGTCAAGCACTTCCAACAAGGAAGGCTAAAGGTGACACAAGAATTTTTCATTGGAAACGGGAATCCCTTTTCTGTCCCGAATGCACGAGGACTGCCCACCCAGAGTGGCTGGCTCTCTGTCCCAGTGCAGTGCCAATCCTGGCATCCCTGTCCACACTCTGTAATGATGAAAAATTTGTGCACCTCAGGAGCAGAGGTTTTTGCATGACTCCTTTCCGAACAGGGAAGAAAACACCTGGCTGGATATTCTCCCTTGCCAGACCTAAACCCCCAAGTCTCACCTCATTTTGTGGGATGAAGATAAATTTTCCTGTGTGGGGCTGACAGGGCAGGATCCATCACCCCTTGGTTTTGATCATGCTGTCAAGCCACCTCTGCTGCCATATAAATAATTTCATCTGGAAAGAACCTCACTCTTGCTGCTGTATTTAAAAATACAAGAGAAAGATTTGAATTGCGGCATTTTTAATTCTGCCCATAAAAAAACAATCAAGCACTGCAACAATGAAACTTGTCTGATAAAAGGATTGAAAACCTGAAGCAGAAGTTGTTTAATAATAAATGGAATCTCAGTACTACACTTGTAAGACACTTGTGTTTCACTTGAGACTGTGCTGCTCTCAAGATAGAAGAGCTGAAAAGAAGTATATTGTAAACATCCATTATATATAGTTCATGCATATATCTTTTTCCTTTGCCACTCTGATCATGCAGAGTTATGCTTTCAGCATAAGACAAACAAGTTCTGATGCAAGCAACTGATGAAAAGATTAGATTGTGTTGAAGATAAATCTTTTAACCCCACTACATTTCATTTGTCCAGTGAACTTGCACAGAATGGAAATATCACAAAGTAGCAAGTGTAAAGCCACAAAAACCAAGTTTGCTTTGCTGGTTTAAATAGAGAATTTTGTTAAAAATGTAACAACTCTCCAATATTAATACCGGGAACAAAATTAAGATTAAAATATAAGGTTGCAATTTAAGTTTTGGTGGTTTTTTTCAATTTTTTCTCTATTCATAAACTCAGTTGCTCTTTTACCAGCTCAGTGTGGGATATTTCAGTGTGGACCTATTGAGTTTAGTTTTTCCCTCTAACAAATCTTAATACTCTTGTTATCCTTGATGAAGTACCCTTGGTGAAATACGCTTGTCAGCCAGAGAATAGCAGACATATTACAGGTAAGAAACCCGAAGCCTTTGCATCTCTTCTAACTGACCTCTATTCAACTTACTAAAGTACAGTAGTTTCTCAAAATGTTTCTCAACTTTCAACTTAATGGATTAAACTTAAATCTGTTTCTCTATACACACTTAAGCTTATGTATTTCTATTTTAAGGAGCACATGGAGGTTGAGTTGTCCTGAAAAAGCAGTATTTTGCAGAGCTGCATTATACAGCAAGACTTTTAAGATGTTTCATAGTACATATATTTTAAGAGCACTTAGCAGCAGTCAGACAGGTTCCAGGTGATGCACGAGAGCAGCTGTTTCCCTCAGCCTGGGGTCCCCAGAAGCACGGTGACAGTCTCAGCTCTCTTGTGCTTTTGGCAAACACGAGCTTGGAGTTGTCTGACTTTGAAAAGACCCAGCACAAATGTCCACGAAGAAAGATGATTTCCCAAGCCACCTTTTCTGCTTCTGTGAGATCCATGAAATTAGAAGGAGAGTGGAGAGTAAAGTTAGAGACCCTCAATGTGAAAAACTTCCACGGCACCTCTGCAGAATATTCTAAATTATGTGCTTATGAATAACACATCATCACTGCAGATGCTCCCTTTATTCATCTGGATTGTGCAGCCAGTGCAGCAGATCCCCTATGGATGTCTCAGACCTGCAGGTGAAAGGGATTTTTTTTTCCTATTCTTTGTGCTTCTTTGCATTTTCATTTTTTATCTCTGAAAATATAAAAAGCTTTTACAAAACAAATTATTGGAGGTATTTTTGGCTGACAGTTTTGTTTTTCCTTAGAGATAGGAAATACCAGTAAGCCAAATGAGGGAAGGTATTAAAAAACAGAGATAAAACTATTTCAGTGTGAAGCTGGTTGAATCACTATTGATCTTGAGAGAATTGGAAATTTAACCCTGTGTCTGTACAAACTTCAAGATAGTTATTAGATGTGGAGAATAATCTATATAAAAGGAAATGTTAATGTCTGAATAGATATGAGATATATTGATAAAATATTTCCATCCCACATTCAAAATAGTAAAAGGAAATATATATTATCTGATAATTGTCTGGCCTGACAGAGAAACAGCAACATTGATGCTAACAAGTGTTAAATGGTAAATGGGCCGCCCATGCTAAGTGAAGAACAGTATCTGCAAACCTGGCAGGACTGTGACAGGCCTTCCAGAGAGGTAAAAAGCAGCACTGAAAGAATGTGTGGTCCTGTCATATTAGAAATATTCATAAATCCTGCATAATTTGACAATGAAATAGTGCAAAATTATTTATTTTTTCCAGAAAATAAACTAGACTACAAAAATGAGCAGGATGACATCTTGTCAGCATCTCTGAGAACTTTATTTAGCCCACGTCCTTCACATCTGATCCATACCTGCAAATAAGGATATTCTAGGAGGATATAGGAAAGTTTTCCCCATTGCGTGAAATTCAGTGCTATTTTTACTTTATTATAAATTTAATATAAATTATTATAATGATTCAGCCACGTGTCTTCTGTAATACAGAGAGATGTGTTGGCTTTTATACTGGAAAATAGAGTGGGCACTTTCCTGCCTCCTCAGCCTCTGGGCAGGATGCACAGCCTGCCATGAGATATCCATCAATGTGAGTGATAACCTAAACCAAAATCTCTTTTTCAACACAGGGCAGGTGAGAAAAAATCGTGTTGTTGCTTTGTCCTTGGTGCTGTTTGAGGAAGCGTTGCTCAGGAAGTTGGAAAAGGTTTAATACATTTTCATTTGGGTTTATGAGATGCTAAAAAAATATCATAAAGTATAATCAAAGCTGATAATGCCAAGCCAAAGTCTGATTAAACTAAAGTACAGAAATGGTGTGGCATCAAGGGAAGATTGTCAGGTAATTATTTATTGGAGGGGTGTCAAGCTGTGGAAATGACAAGATTTTCAGAAATTAATTTGAGGGGTCAAGATGGATATTTTTCTCAATCTTGTCTTTGTGTTCATATTTTTAAATATTCATCAGAAATGTTTATTTATACAATTTCCTAACTGGCCAACTTTGAATGCTGCTTATATCAAGATAATATAAGAAAAAGTTATTGAATTTTAAGAAGCTTTATTAAATTTCTGTTGACATATTTAAGAGGTGGAATTTTCATAGCAGTTATGAAAAGCAAATATGTTTTTAAGGGAAATTTTATTTAGAAGCAAATATTAACTAATTCATTAATAAAAAACTCACCTTTCTGCCAGTGTGCACTCAATAATTGCATTTTCAAATGAAATTATGAAAGAGATGGAGATTTGAGGTAAGATTAAACATGAAATTCCAAGAGGAGAACATAAGAAAAAGCTAAGAGTAGTCCTAAAAATAGAAATGAAGAAAAAAATAATTCTTCACATGTATTTTTCAAAGCTATGCTGACATTTTTCATTTTGCCAATCTGTTGTTTGGCATCACTTATTGTCATTATTCTGAAACATTAATCCAGCAATGGCATCTCTGCCTTCAGAAACTTCCTGGTGTGATTGCTGTATGCAATCTCACCGATGTCTGAGACTAAAATAATTTTAAGAAAAAGTTATATATATAAGATTTATGGGTGGAAAAGATGCGTTTCATGAAAAGTCAGTAAAAAGGAATCAAGCCCACTCATCTGAAATGATTTGGAAAGTTTCTGGAAAAAGCCATGGAGGACATTTTCCTGGGGTTTGGCAACAGGCAATAGAGATGGACTGAACTTAGTGTCCAACAGCAAATGCTAGACAGACACAGCCACACTGCCAGCAGGATAAAATCATCTGCTGTGCAATCTGAGCAGTGAAGGTGACGGTGGGAATTGGAGTTGAGAGCTCCATGGCTCCACAGCCACTGATGTCCTATAAATCTCCGTTTGCTTGGTTTGGTTTGGGCGGGGTTCTATGGCAGCACTGAGAACCTTCTTGCTTGTGAAGGTACTGTGACATTTCCTCCAGCAGGCTCAGAGAGACGAGCATGCAATGCTGCTCCTTCTACTTGTAACTGAAATGCTCCAGAAATGTTGCAGACATCACAGATATTTATTCATGTCATTTGAGGAAATGATGTCAGTCATTCAGCATGGGTAATTAGCTGTAAGAAATTCTAGGTAAGGTCCCTGAATGGCAGCGAAGATGCAAGCCTCTTGTCTCTTTTAATGGGTTTTGTGGCCATGCAACAGTTGATGTGTTGGGTACATACATAAGGATTTAAATTAATCTGTGGTCATTACTTTGTGATTCATGATGAAAAACATGTAACCTGTTCTTTTGAAGTCTGCCTGTTGGATTTGTTAAAGTGCTATCTGTAATTTCAAGTCAGTCTTCCACACTTTCCGTAATATTCAGGCTGTGTGCCTGTTTTGTCAGAAAGAAAAAGGAGTCTGTGCCTGCACTCCTTGGAAAGGAAGATTTCCTGACTTTGTTGGTTAATGGTTTTCAGAGAAGCCATTGTCTTTTTCCCATAACAACAATTTTTTACATAACTTTTCTTTTTCACCCGAATGCTGTGAAATCTGCAGTTAGACATGTGTCCTGTGCCTTTGCTAATGATAGGAAATCATACTCTTCCCTCTGCAATTCCCCACGAGAAATTTCCTCTTTGTTAAATGTGAATAACGGATAATTGGTGATTGGTTATGTTTTTAGCTCCCTGGACTTGTTAAGTGAGGCTTCCTTTGGAGTTCAGGGTTGGTCTGCGAGTACAGTTTTCATAGCACAGACTATTATTTCATCAGCAGAACACAAACCTCACTAATTTGTTTTATGATGACAGTGCCTGGTAGCTGGCACTTAGACTTGTTTAAGCTATTGTATTACCATTTTCTTTGGTGTAGCTTTCTGCTTTCTGCAGTAAATGTCATCTGCAGACAAATTAATAATTTGTTATCGTTTGCTGAAGCAAGAAATAAGAGAGGTGGAAGTCAGCTAAACAGGCAGGGCCGCCATGGTGGCAGAAACCAAGAAAGCAGCACTGAGAGTCTGTCCTTGAAATGTACTGGCAGAATGCAGTAAAGCTGAAAGAGACTCTCGATTGTCTTCCACATCCAGTGCATTATGAAGAGATAAACACCGAGAGGTGTTACCAGGTCCTGTGTGTTCCGGCAGCATCACTGTTCTGGGACGGAGCATGCTGTAGTGTAGGCAAGGGTACCGTGCCTCATCTTGCAGCCAGAGTTTCATCATCTCTTTATGAAGAAGACTCTGTAGCCAGTCAGGTAAATAACACATATACACAAATGATCTCTTAACATGTGCTCCTGCCTGGGAGCTTCTGAGGACTCTGCAAGCATGAGGTAGTTCATGTCCATTGAATACTGGAGTGATTTCTCTCAGTGTCCTGTGGAAGTGTCGTTTTCCAGGTGATCTGCAGTGCATCATCCCTCCCAGAGGCCGTGGTGTCTCTCTTTAGGATGCTGAGTCCCTTCAGAGAGGTTCAGCACAGCCTTTGTTTCTGCCTGGCTTCAACAGGAGTTTGTCCAGTAAGGTACTAGCGAGAGGTGAAGGCTGCACTTGCCAGGAAAGACTTTCTGTTTGGCAGTTTGCAATGTTGCCCTGCACAAGGACTCGGGGGTAGAGGACACGGGAAGTCATTTGCTGAGCTGCAGCTGAACGTAGGGAGCTGCCTGGCTGCTTCTTTTAATTAAATCCACCACCAGCCCAACAACTTGGCTTGATTCCATGGCCTCGTTTCTTAGAGGATCCCCCCTGCCCCCAGTTTGTCCAAGGATAATCCGAGTGCTACAGTTTATTTGTGATGTTGACTAAACAGCACATTGCTTTTCTCTTGGTAGTTTGATTAATCTTTATTAAGCTCATGGCCAACCTGGACAGAGTCCCTTGATTTTGCTTTTATTTTTAGTATAGTCCTTAATAAACAAAATCACCTTCATCATTCTCAAAGGAAGGAGTAAAAGTTGCCTCATAGATAGGATATTTTTACTAAACAGGTGTGTTTGTTATAAAGAGTTGCAACATATCTGCAAAAAAAAAATCCCCGTGTAAGCTTGTTCAGTCAGTGGTTATTTGCTGGTACCTTGATGGAGCAACTTACAAATCATGGCACTCAGACACAGCCTATTATTTATACAATGGCGTTTTGAAGAAAGTTCATTTTTAAGGTAAGCAATCAAGTAATTCCTTATATGGAGATGGGGGAATACTTAACCTTGAGTACAGCAACATTAACTCCAGCGAGCTTAATGAATTATTCATGCTATTATCCACCTTGAGAGACATCAAATTGCTCTGCACTGTCTGCAAAGCGCAGTTAACAAAAAAATGATAGCTTGGTGAATTATATTTGTATATCTGAACACTAAAGACAGAGCTGTGGAAAGGCACTGGTGGATGTACCTCTACAACCCATGCAGAGGCAGGTCCTGTATGGCGTTTCCTAATCCACTTGCAGTCATAACTCAGTAATAATTTGTTTTCAAGGAATGGGCCAATAGACAAAAATCATTTAATATTCAGAGGTGCCTATAGCAGCACTAGAGGATGTAATCACTGTAGGCACTAACCTTTTTGCAAAGAAGCTGTTCATTATAGTCCCTGGAGGCTGCTACAACATACTGAAGTATATGAAGTTGCCTTTTACTCTATTGTATTTTGCTTTTTACAGACAGAAACAAAACTGCTATTTGCCTTTCAGTATGCAAAGTGACAATTTTAAAAGCTTGGCTGAGTCTGGTGCTGGCGTTTTCCTTGAGCAAAACAAAATTTCGTCTCTTCAAACTCTTTCTCTGAGGTCTTCAGACATGTGCTCTTCACAAATATTTCTTGTTCTCCCCATCCCTCATTCCAACTCTTTGTTTAGCAGCTTAGTTAAGTAAATATACATAATTATGAATATGCAGACAGTTATCAGTATCTGGGTTCCTCTCTGAGGTCACTCTTCCCACAGCTGTGCTTGCTGCTGCTCCTGCTGCTGCCCAGCAGTTTTGGAAAGACTTCCCTCCAGGAAGTCAGGCAAGAGACTGGGTCTTGTGGATTCCTTTCCTGAATTTGTTTCTTAATAGGAAGATGGAGAAGATTTTTGGGATTCTAACTGTATCAGCATTTACACGGCAGCTTGAGAGAGGGTAACAGACAAACACACACACATTCTTCATGTACAAGGGGAGATGAATGGAGTTCCTGCTTTTTCTGGTGACTTGCATTTACTGCGTTTTACTTCCCTCACATTGTGATTTAATAAATAAATTATCTCCATTTTTAATAGGAAATTGCCATCCTGCTGGAACTGCTGATTTCAGGAGATTGGCTGTAACAGCAGCTTTGCTGGCTCCCAAAATAGAAAAATGGCTCTAAACCACTTTTTCTGAATAGTTTAATGTTTTAAGAGAAAGCAGTTTTGAATAGAAAAATACATATTAGACATATATACATTTCTATTTTTAAAATACCATTAAGAATGTCATCAATTTTGAGGGAATATAGGAAAGCACAAGAACAAATATTACACTGTTTATCTTCTGTTCAGTAGAACTGACTGCTTTTTATAATCTACTAAGGCTACCTAGGTAGGCTTAACCTATGATGAGACAAGTTTTTAGCACAAAATTGCATCCCAGAACTCCTTCTCAATACCTTAAATAGATGTCCATGGACAAATATTTACAGTTTTCTGTGGCTGCTCGTTCTCTGGGCCTTAGCACAGCATTCATAAAATTTTCTGTCATTTTTATTATTGATGTTTTAAAAATTATCTTTCATAATCTTAGCAACTCTCCATAATGCTTAGAATGAAGGGGTGGGGGGTGTTTGGAGAGGACATAATTTTGCTGTCTGAGTACAGAGAGACGCAGAACTCCCGCAGAAAGGGATTTATCATTAACTAAAATTCAGAACATCAAAAAGATTCAAATTGAACCCCCTGGCATCTTCAGCTCCATATCAAGATGGTATTAGCAATTCCTGATTTTAGTCACTAATTGCTTTTGTCTGTGAGATGTCGTTTAACCCATTAAAACTGCTCAGGGCAAAACCTGTGTATTTTATGGATTTAGTTCCTAATACTTTGTAACTCACAAGATCTAATAACTCGGATAAATTTCTAAAGATTCCCATCCTCTGACTCTCATCTTTGCCTTGTGTACTATGCTTGTAGCATTAATTTTGATTTTTGCAGATACATAAGAATGCATTCACTAATTTTGAAAAAGTCAAGTGATTTCAAAGCGTGGTGCTCAGGAAAACTGTTTGTCATCCAAACATCCACACACACAGAACCTTTCCTGGCTATAGAAGTATCAAAATGAGTAGGATAGAGAGCATCAATCCCAACTTTTGCCAACAGATTTTTAATCAAAATATTTCAAAGTTCTTCAGTCAGTGTTTAGACTGTCAAGAGTGTTGGGACCACTGCAAATCCTGATTTCTCAAATTATTAGGTATAATAATGAGTAATTCTGAGTGATTTCAGAGCTTAATTAAATTCAAAATTCTATTTTCTGGAGTATTTAAGGCTTGGTATGATATTATGGACTGAGGTTTAAAGCACACTCAGCAGATGGACATACTCAGTCATGTACAGCTACGTGATATTTGGTTGTCAGAGACCTTGGACTGTGCTGCAAGCAGATATATTTACCTCTCCCATTTACAGATGGGTCAGGACTGAGGTCACAAACAGCACAGTGAAGGAAATCTCAGACTTTGCCTGCTAGCTCTGTATCGTGGGATGCAGCTCTGTTCTGCAGGAGTTCAATTTCTAATGCTCCCTGACCCTTACTCTGCTATAAATAATCAGAAATATTCATTACAGAAATGGCAATAGCTTTGGAGAAGTGATGGAGTGTATATTACAAAAGGAAAAATACATCCAATTCTCATAACTCCTTGCAAATTACATTGGAAAGCCTTCAGCTGAATATATTCATATCCTGCTTTAAGAAATGCTACAAATAATGTGATGAGTTGAATTATCCTCAAATAATTCAGCTCGTGTAGATGTGTGTGTACCTATTTCACTGTGCAGAGGCTTATCATTTTCTGTTTTCAGCCTGATACAGCATGTTGAAATATTGAAAAAAGTCCTTTAATTTAAGGTTGAGTGTCACTATTAAAGTCATAAGGTCCTATGGGTCGAGTAGTGCTAGCATGGTACTGCTTTGTGGTTTTTTCCATTTCTGTGCTTTTTATTTTGCCCTATAAGCTTGAATCCTTAGCATTAACAGCCTGGAAAGTTCTACTTTTCTAGGCATTAATGTAAAAATGATTCTTGGCTCTGATTGCACAACTTGGTCACTTGCAGTGGATGCAGAGGAAGGATGTGCTGTCAGCACTGTCATTCTCGTGTGCTCAAGTTTAGTGAAGGGCACTCTAGAAAGAATCATGAGGCTTTTTTAATATTAATATTGTATTTTGAGGAGGGCTGTCTTTGGAAAATTTTCCATTTGGTCATGTGAATCTTGCTGTCATTTCTGGCTTGGTATTTTTTCTCTGCAGCCATCAATGATAGAAGCACTGTTGGTTCTGGAACTCTCGCTGCTGCTTTGTTTTTTTTTCTCATCACAGGAAATGGAATTTCATAATGCATGTGCAAGCTTATGCTGTAATAAAAGAAATTGTAGAAGAGCGAGGAATGCAAAATTCAAAGACTCATCCAGGCTATAAAATGCCATACCTGAGGAAGTTCTGTTAGGAGCAATAAGAAAAAAATTCTCTTCTGTGCAGTGCAACAGAAGAAAAGCAGATATTAGTTTTTTGGGAATTAATTTTAATTTTTAACCAATTTCATTAACTTTATTAAATATCATCTCTGGGTTCATAGCTGGAGCTTTGGCTTTTAGATAAGACCACAGAAATCTTCTAAGTGGTAGCATTTGCAGATATTCAACTTGCTACTGGAAAGAAATAAAATTGTTAGTTGTAGGCTTCAAGCACCACTGGAACTTACAGAGTTTAGCAAAGCCTGCTCCATGGTTTGAAGCTAAAAGAAGGTTGGTTTTGATTAGATGTAAGGAAGATGATTTTTACAGTCATGGTGGTAAAACACTGGCAAAGGTTGCCCAGAGAGGTGATGGATGCCCCATCCCTGAAAACGTTCAAGGCCAGGTTGGATGGGGCTCTGACAACGTGGCCTGGTGGAAGACGTCCCTGCTCATTGCAGGGGGCTTGGACCAGATGGCCTTTGAAGGTCCCTTCTGACCCAAACTGTTCTGTGATTCTACAGCTGTGTACTCACAGAATCTCAGAATCATTAAGGTGGGAAAAGACCTCCAAGATCATCAAGTCCAACCTGTCACCGATCCCCACCTTGTCAAACAGACGAGAACAAAGCACAACCTCCAGTGATTGCTTGAACAGCTCCAGGGATAGGGACTCCACCAGCTCCCCAGGCAGCCCCTTCAATGCACGGCAACCCTTTCCATGAAGAAATTTTTCTTCGTGTCCAAACTGAAACTCCCTTGGCACACATGGGAACAATTTCCATGGAACAGTTTCCAGTAGAACTTCCCCTTCCATGCTTTACCTCTTGGACCATCTGTGAGTTCATCAGTCTCACGATCCGTATTCAGCCCAGGTCACGTACAAGGTTACTGGGAGTGGCACCACAGGTTGTACACAGCCTTTTCTGAAACGTGGAGCACAATATTTAACGTACCTCTGAGGGCAGGATTTTCTATTTGCTGTTGTTCCTGTGATTTATGGTTCAATTTGCTTTTTTGTTGGTTTGGTTCTCTAACAAGGAGGGACAGCTGTGATGTCTGTGGTAAAGTGAGGGCCAACTGTGGCACTAGCAGCAGTGGTAGAGGAGGATCCAGGTGTAGGAAACCTGAGAGCAGGTGAGGAGTGACTGCAGTGAGTGCTCAGGCACACAGAGGTGCAGTCCTGTTCTTTCTGTACAACATGTGTGTGTTTGCAGCGAGTAAATGTAGATGGGAAATTACATTTCCTTCAGTGATCCATCCTGATTCCTCACGGGGATCCTCTGTGCTCGGTGCCGTTCGCTTTTGAAAAAGGAGAGTGAACTTTGCAGAGGGTTCTTACGGCACATTAACAGTGTCCACAAGTGCAGCAAGTGCAGAGTCCCCTGCAAATTTACAGCCTTATTTACTGCATAATAAGTTCCCAAGGGAGACACAGGCTCAGGTGCACTGATCCGTAGAGGCTGAGAAGAAATTGGAGACAAGCAGAACTCACCGACATTCTTCAACTGATTACTCATAAACCTTGGAAAAATACCATTTTCAACTCTGAGACAGCCTGGTTTTATCCACACCGTGCTCTATTTTAACTTCATGTTAGCCTAGAAATCTTCCCATGTTGCCCTGGTAATTTATGTGATGTTCCTTTGCAGGAACAAAAATCTATCTTACACTTAACTCCTTTTGATAATTGATTCTCTCCCATCTGCTTACAGCTGGTGAGGTAGAAATGTGCTGGAGTTTCCTTATTTGCTCATGCCTTGGAGTCATCTTTTAATATAAATAGCTGTGAGTCTACCAGTAATTTTGAAATGAGCCTTTCTCAGTTTCTGACCAGCATATCCAAGTTGTACCCTTGATGCAATTTTTAGTGTGTTTTTAGGGGAATGCAGATGGATCTTTTTACACTATTTAATAGGAAGGTATAAACTTCATATGGGATCCATCCTGCACTTGAAATAAATTTTTAAGAGCAAGTGCGATCAGCTTCACATAAACAGAAACATCATGTCTTCGAGTTTGGCTGTTTTCTTCTCTCTGACAAACCTCACATTTAAAGTACTTTTTTTTGCAACCAGGCAATGTTTTTCACCTAATAAATAATTACAGAGTATTGCTGCTCTACCAGCTTAGTTTATTTAACACAAAATAAGGCACTCTGTGTTTCCCCTTGCCCTGGATAATGCATTGTGCTTTTATGTAGGGTCTTAAAAAAAAAAAAAAAAAAAAAAAAAATTCTTAAAAGAATTATCTTTTGACCCAGTTTTTAGGGTAAATGTATCCAACTTTTGTCTTGCATATCTTAGTTATTGTAAAAGCCTGCAAGAAGCCAGGAGAGAATTCCTCCAAAACAAAATAATACAGGAACAAAGAAGCTGGCTGCAAAGTAGGGTGTTCCTAAGACCTGGGCAAACGAGCTCTGTTGACTTTGGATTCCTTGCAGCTTTCCTGATGTGAGATAATCTCCAGTGTTGGTTTGCTTCTTATGCAGTGAAATAAGCACCGGATTTACAGTGGAGAAAGAGCTCTAAATACAGCTTTAATGAATAAAATGTGTGCATGCACCGTGTGGGTGCTTATGGTTGTCTGGGAGCATTCATTTGGTCTTTGCAATCAGAGCTTCCACTCACCAAGGTTCTACTTGGATTTTGCAGAAGACAAATAGGGTGATTCTTTGCAACTTGGCTGCGTTTAAGAAGGTTTAATTTACAAATTGGCTCTTATTCTAAAGTATTTTGTTGCTTTTTATTACTCTTAACTGATGGCAGACAAGTACTGAAGTGTTATTTCTATTTTTTACACGTTTGATACTTTTTAATATATTAAGCATGCATTTAAAATTATCCTCACCAAACCCAGTATTGAAAACTCCTGGAAGCCCTAGTTTTCAATTAATAATACAAACTGAAACATGCATCAGCCCTTATTCATGTGCTGTCAACTACTTTGATGAGCTGTTCATTTGCCAGATTAACTCATATTTTTCTATTTCAGTTAAGGCTTGCCAAAAAAATGATCTGAGGTGTTCAAATACGTCATAATGAATAAAAATTCTAAAATGCTCAAAAAAACACAGGATTTTTTTTTTTTTTTTTGGTCTGTAAAGTTAAATCAAAACATGTATTTCTGATAAAATCACATATTTTGTTGTACCATTTTCAAATTCAAATTTTAAATCAAAAAGCATAATGAAGATAAATTTAGAAATTATTTTGAGTAAATGCTTTGTTATATAAATGTCAAAGTATTCAATCTTTGCAGGGTACTTTGCTTTTCACAAACAACTGTGTACAATCAATGGAATGGCTGTCATTTTTCATAATTTGAGTAAATACAATTCCAGCTAAAAAATACCAAAGCTCTTCCAAAACCACTGGAAAAGAACAAGGATGGTTTTTGTTTAGAACAAATTGTCTGTTCTCAGAGAGGTCACCCAGCAGGGACCCAGCCCCGTGCCTGGCAGTGTCTGTGACTGCAGGAGAAAGCAGAAATTAAGCTTTGTTTCTGGTTGCTTTGACTGGTTCTGCTCACTCCTGAGGAAGGAGTTGGTCAGTTCCATCTGTGGCAGTAGAAATGTGGATTAAAGCCATCTATGGTTACTCTTAAAGCACAAAATCCACTTGACTATTTCGTATTTTGTTGTCCTCCATACACAAACATCTCAACCAGTCCTTTTTCTCTTCATATGATAATCAGTGACATTCTTTTAGTGTACTCTAAAGTTCCTTTCTGCAGCAGGATATAAGCTATGTATGACTGCAATAGCCATTGAGAATTTTGGCATATTTCACTGTTAATACACAGTATTTTTAGCACCAGGCTCCCTACGATGGACCTTATGGAATCTCTTCCTTCTCAGGGGTCTGGCTAAACAGAACTGACACTCTGAAAGCAGCTAATGAGATTTGGGGTCTGACTTCAAGCAGCTATGGGTCAGTACCTGCCCTTTGCTCTGGAATGTGTGGGGAAAGGTACTCAATTCCTTTCAGGAGTTTCTGTGGTGACTGCTGTAGGCCAAGTAAGTGTTCAAATGTCATCATCATCTCCTGAATTTGCTGCTCCATGTCCTGTCCACTGGTCACAAGGGCTGGGAAAACCTCTGCTCTTTGTTTATACAGCCTGAATTTTAGGTACACTTTTCTACAATTTCTAGATGAATGTATTTAATCTCTGTCTCTCAGAAGACAAATGTCCAGATTTCAGGCCACTGAACTAGTGAATTTTAGGAAGGCAGAAATATTTGTAATGTCATATTGGTGTGTTTTCTTCTACTAGCGCAGTGGTTCAAGTGTTAAAAAAATTCTTACCCAGAAAAGGCTTGGTGAGTTTTGTTCACAGCCAATTTCCCTACATCATCCAAGTACTTCATCAACATTATTCAGTTTTCACAGAGCTTTTTTGTCTGGGTTGTGATCATATTCGGTTTTAAAGCTGGAAACACAGAAGAGAACTTAGCAAAAAACTTTTGTCATCCAGAGGAAGATGTTGGTCAGGAATTTGGCCTTTCTGTATTCCCATTAGAATAAATTCCAAAACAAAGTACATGGACAAAAACTGAAAAAACACTTCTCTAATAGTTTATAGTTTTTGTTTTTTAATCCATTATTGAATAATATTTTAGATAAACTACATAAATTTCAATATTCTATTTGTGGCATTAAAATCTTAATGAGACCTAAACCATTATTTTATAACTTTTTTTTTTTGTTTGTTTACTTACAAAATGCAGTAGCAAAAAAGAGAAATAATTCAGGAAAAAAACTGATAATAAAAATAAACAGAAAACTGTGATAAATTATGAAAAATACAATGTTATTAATTAAGTTGTTTTTTTTTTTTTTTTTTTTTAATTAGCATTGTAGGTTTCTTGGGAAAACACACCTGGTGAGTAGGATCTTGTGCTTCATTAATTTGTATTACCAGGTTCCAGTTTCTTTTGAAGTCAATGCAGAGGTCGCCTAAGGAGGACTAAAGAGGACTTTGATTTGGCTGCTTGCTCAGTCATAGAGCAGGGAAAGGGTAGATTGAAGGTCTTGTTTGCACAGCTCTCTGCTCTCTGTGTTAATTTTTCTGAGCTGTGAATTGTCATGCAGTCCATAAATAATTTGACTCCTGACATTCCCGTGTAAGGAAATCTCTCAAAGTACAAGTTTTACTTTGCTGCTGCTGGTGATCCTGTCCAATACATTGAGTCAACAGCCCTCAGGTTTCGAGTGCCATTCTAATTAAAACCTAGAATTCGGATAGTCAAGTGCCAATTAGTTGATAATTCCCACTGAGCACATGGAAAATCTAATTCTCCTCCCTTTTTCCATACCCTTTAGATGGCAGCATAGCAGATGCAAAGCTTTGTGCTGCTGAAGCACCAGCTGCAAGGAATTCCTTCAGTGGGACATAAACTACCATTAAATCTATGTTTGGGGTTTTTTGGTTTTTTTTTTTTGTTGTTGTTGTTGTTTTCTATTTTTTTTTAATTAATTTTCTTTCTAAAATCTCTCTACAGAGAGATTGGCCCATCTTTATTTGTGCAATAGTGTAGGCAGCCAACAGAACTTGTGTGTGTGGAAAGTCAGCTTAAAGTGTTACCCTAGTCACAATTCTTTCTGGAACTAGCAAAGCAAAAGTTGTTGGTAATTATAATGAGCCTATTAGGCCTAGTCATGAGTTTAGTTCCATCAGGAAAAGTTTTAGATTATTTTCTCATCTCTTCTATTCCTTTGAGAATAATTAGCAGCATGATAATCTCCTTACTTTAAAAGAGGACTGATAATTATTTTCTAATCCCAGTGCAGTGTGTGATTTAAAACAAGGCCATTACACCTTTGAATGTTTGGTGCTCTTTTTTTTGTTTGTTTGTTTCTTATTAAATTAGAATTAGGATAGCCATAAGTGTAAAACAGGTGACACGGTCAGTTAAGTTGTTTTGGGCTGCTTTTCATGAGCACAGTGCCACTGAGCTGCCTGGGCCCTCTCTCATCTAATAAGGCTACAAAAAGTTCCAGAGGCTTCCATATATGACAGATTTGCAGCTGCAATTACAGGGATAAGTCCCCAGCAAGATGAGTATTCAGGTATGTGCTTAACACGGCATTACATCGTAATAAGTGGTGGTGGCCTTGCCCTTCTGGTTGTCATTGGGGCTCAGCTGCAGGGAGGAAAACATCAAGGACACCTTCAGGATCCCAAAGTGAATAATCTGCACATTAACAGCAGCATTCTGGGTTTGCTGAAGACACAGAGATACCTTGGAATGTTTATGGCAAGGAATGGCCGCTGTCTAATGCTTCAGCTGTTCCATGCCCAGTAAAATCAATAATGGTCTTAGACAGTTTCACAGTTTTAAATACTGCAGTTACCCATGTTGGTGCAGGAGCTGTTTTGTGGGTTTTTGTTTTTTTTTTTCCCTGAGGGAAGAAGGTGTGCTTTTGGAGTCCTCAAAAGCTGCATACACCGCCAGCTCTTATTTCCCTTAGAAGTAAAAAAGATATACGTGCAGAAAAATTATGTCACTATATACCCCTGACTAAAAAGAGAAACAAAATGGCCAATTCCTGAATTTGTCCTTACTGGTTTTTAAGGCAGAAACAGTGACAGCTCCTGGTGATTTGGAGGAGAGTAATTTCTGTGTTGTTCCAAAGGTGTTTGGGTTGGTTTGAATTGTTTTTTTGACTGAGGTAGTTACAGACAGGAAAAAGACCACGATCACTTCAAGATAGGAAAGTTTTTATGTTAATTTCTACTATTACTTACAAAAGGTTTTGAGGCAGTTCTGGCTACAGAGCTGGTGTGCACATTGAAGGCATTGGGAAAAAGGCAGCTTGGTCCCCAGATTGTGCCTGACATCTTTGTGCAATTTAAGTCCTATTTAATTTTGATGGAATCATGAGAGAAGGCTTTTACCTTTTCTGGGGCTCTAACCAATAGCTGTCTTAATTTTTCACATTCTTTGGCAGGGATTTGCTATTGATGATTACAATAGCAGAGTTTGAAGGGCACCCAGGGGGGCATTCTGTGTACACTAAAATCAAGCTCTCTATTACAACAAAGACCATGTTTTCATGTAGATCATAAAACAGAGAACTGGTACCACCCTGGTGATGTCTAAAGGAAACGTCGATTTCTTGCTCTAAATCCACCAAAAATAAAAGAGCTATGACTGGGTGATGTAGATTAGGAAAATAAAGCAGAAATTTCATCCAGGTTATATGTATAGCAGTCAGCATTAATTGTGCAAAAAGGTGCTGACAAAATTTCATGTGACTTTTAACACTTTTATTTCCCCAAAACAAGTAAATGTCAATGCTGTGAATAGTAAATACAATTTTTTGTGATAATACTAGAATGATGTTTCTTGTTATGGCTTAATGCCTCGTTTCTGCATCACCAAGGAAGCTGCTTAATATGTGCAGAACAACAGCAAAATTGTTAATAGAGGAGAAGCAGCTCACAGGGTTCTGCTTAAACAAGTCCTATTGATAGAACAAACAGCGATCTGCTCGTGTAAAGCACCAGCTTCTCACTGGAGCAGCTTGCTGGGTTTATGTAAATGTGCACAGAGAAGCAGACCATGAAATATGTTCTCTATAGAGTACTTCTGTAGAGGCTGGAGGATGTGTTTGCTGAGGAATGGATGTCTGAGGCTGCAGTGGAGGTTCCTGGTGCAGCTCTTGGTAGAGAACTTTGAAAAAGAGCGTTTTGTGCCACCCAGCTGTTACCTCAGGCTGCTTTGCCTAACTGCTTTCCAAGTGCTGTGTGTGTAGCAGTTTTAGGTTTTAGGCTGTTGACAAGTCAGACAATAAACCCATTTCTTTTAGTGCAGACTGTTGTTTTGTATTCAGTAACTTGTGTATCATATTTATGTCCTTGTTATTTTAACATCCCTACATGACTCAGAGAGATCAGGGGTTGTATTAAGGCAGTTTGTCTCCTGCAAAAGTTACAAAGCAAAAATGATTACAGACTGAAAAAACAGTTGTATCTAATTGCAAGAATAGTGTACTCTCAAAATCAATATCCTTGAAAGAAAAAAGAATTAAAAGCAATAATAAAATCTATTAGAAGTTATATTGCTATGATACATTAGGGTATGTTGGTAAAATGGTTTCCTATCTTTTCAATGGTGCATTGAGAAGTAAGGCAGGATGGATGGATGAGTCATAATATCCATTATTAAGAAATGGTTAGGGCTCACCAATATCCCAGGGTCATTAGGCAGCTTAATGGGAACTAATTCTGGTTCCAGAAAAGGACTCTCTTGCCCCATACCTTCTCATAACTGGGTGGAGTTAGACAGCAATCCCTGCTCATAGCCCAGTGTGAACACAGTGTGGCTCAGGTCAGGTATCTTCCTTCCTAACAGATCATCTGCAATTCTTTCCCAAAGGAAGAAAGATAGAAATTAGGCTTTTGAGATATGGGCAGAATGTCTGCCACACACGTGGAAATGCCGAAGTGAAGTATGTGATGAGAAAACCAAAACTGATCGAATGCCTGGCATCTCCTCTGGTGAACCTAAAGCCTGCCTGGGTGTAACCATGGTCTTCCACACCTTTTCTTGTAAGAGCTTAAGTGGGAAATACATTGTGCAAAGCAGATAACAGGAGTACATACTGATCACAATTGTCCTTTCCTTATTCTAATAATATTTGATTACCGACACTGCGCTGATTTTTCTTTTTGTTTAGAAGAGTTGGATTTTTATTTAGATAGGGATTTATATATGTTTATATGTTTCTCTATTGCTGAGTTTCTATTTTAACAACGTGGAGATTTTTCTGATGCACAGACTTAGACTGCAGTGTTGTGTTAGCAACTATGGACCATCAGTGGAAAGAAGGTGCGGACTGAACACTTCTCAAGTCGGATGAATAGCATTTGGGTATAAAGATGATTTAAGTCATCTTTTATAAGGGTGGATAGATAGCAGGTTGCAATTTTATTTTCCATTATATCTGTAATTAAACATGACACCCAGACCAGGTCTCATTACATCAGTGAAACAGTGTATTTCACAGTGTGTTACAATTTTTGTTAAATCAGTGCTTTCCAAACTGGAACTTTCATGCACAATTTTTCTGACAAGCTTTGTTGGGAAGTGCTGTGAACTGCTCTGAACTGCTGGGTCCTGATTGCCCAGACTGCTCATCAAACATTTGTGAGAACCCTCAATCTTAATTTCTCTCCAACTTAATTCCTTTAGTTCTTGCCCATCACATACTTCTCCTCAAAAGACTCGGTGAAAGTAGATTCATTATTATCAATGAAGAGTCAGATCCCCCAGTGAGGAGTTTACAAAGTGGTGGTAAAGAGATGAATAATCCTCCCATCAAGAGGTGAACAGGTCTGTCCTGATAGCTGAGTTTGAAGCAGGCAGTAAGAATTAAACAACTCACACACTAATGAAGACACACAAACCAAAAATTCACTATGTGTTAAATAAAAACTCTGCATCCAAGCTTTTGTCATGAAAAGCTGTCTCAAACTGCACACTTGCAGAGGCCTCAGGCTGCAAACACAAGGCACAATCGCACCTTGAGTACTTGACTTTCTCAGTTTTGACAGTGTTTTGTCTGGAATCAGTGGATGAGGGAATGGATGTATGCACACAGGATTGCTAAGGCCTGGTCAAAGCTTGCAGATTTCTACAGCATGTCAGAAACTCTGCATGCCATAATTCATAATTTTGAAGGGTTTTTTTTTTTAAACTCACAAGAAATAAAAATAATCAGAAGCGACGACAACAGCAATTAAAATCCATTCTGCCAGCATCACACCCTGTTGCAGTGTGTATTGATAACTCCAGCACTTTGTTTCCTGGATTTATTAGGGCTACTGATGTCTCTACAATTGGTTAGAGCATGGTGTTAATAACCACACCAAGGGTGTGGGTTCAATCCCCTTATGGGTCATTCACTTAAAAGTTGGACTTTATAACTCTTGTGGATCCCTTCCAACTCTGAATATTCTGTGATTCTGTGAAAGCTTGAAAACACTTTTAGATAAAAACCTGGACAAACCCCCAACAATGTCCCACTCTGCCAGTTTTAGGTACAAGCACGAAGAGAATGACACCACGTGGCCAGGAATGACAAAACTACTCAGCGCTTCTTTTCTCTTAGCGATCACCTTGGACTGAGAGTGTTTTCTTTTTACACCACAATAAATAAAACTGCATTTAAATAAGAAAGCAGAAATGAGATGAGAATGCATAAAAGAGTAAACCGTGTATGACCCAACCAATGAAGAGTGCAGACACTACATGTTCCGAATGAAAGTGGAGGCAGTTAGCTCCCTGTGAAAGCTAATGTGGTGCTGAGGGACAGCCCTGGAGGATGAACAATGGCAGATACGGGGTTGTTTCTGCCACTGCAGTTGAGATTCTTAACCCTCAAAAAAACCCGACAAATCGCATATAGGATTTTTAAAAGCCTTGATGGAATTATCCTCATGTTTCTCTTAATGTTCTTTGAGGTAATCATCAAACAACTCATTTTTAAATGGACAAAAAAATCACTGCTCTTTTTAGAAAGAGTTTGAGTGCAAGATATAGAAACCAAAGTCTTACGAGAACTTTTTCTTCCCTTTCTTTCTTTACTGAATTAGAGCTGAGTGTATTTAAAATGCTCCTCTTCTTCTGCATGCCATGGTATCAAAAAGTTTGGATCTGGTGAGGTGTGAGGAGCATTAGAGTGATGTAATTTATAGGATCGACGTGGAGCTGTAATTTGCATTCCTGGATGAGCAGTTCAGAACTCGGAACATCAAATAAGAACAAGTTCAACTCATGGCTATTTTTCACCTAAGTGGAAAGGACTGAAATTGAGATTTAGTTATCCTGTAAGAATTTTCTCTTCCTATGTTACTCCTAACTCAGCTTCCTGAATTATAGACCTGCAGGTTAAGGATTGTTTTGTGGTGCTCGCATAGTGGAATCTGAGTTCCTTGCATGCAGGAGAGAACCAACAGAGTGTAATTAGTGCTGAGTGTTATGATTATCGGTGAGTTTTGGGTGAATCTTACTGTGAATAAAGTTTGGGAAAAGATGAAAGGTAGGTTTCAGTCAGAATTATCATCCAACATGGAATTTAGGGCTGTGCCTGGTGACAGAGTTGTCTCTTAGCTGCACCACTGGAGTGTGCAGGTTGCACCATATCTTTAGTAGAGCTCCTGCTGGTTCACAGTCAGTGAATAGTTTGTCCAGAACTGAAGTTAGTTTTCAAATAAGCCATCAGAAATAAAGGAAGCAGTAGGAAAGCCACGTGACTTTCAAGAAGTACTTTACATTTCTAATAAATCTAAGGATGTAAAATGATATAACTTCTAGTAAGTGCAATTCAAAATGTTTCTTTTTTTTTTTTTTTTTTTTTGTCAGTGTTTGCATATATCTAGTGCATATGGAAATACCTTTCTGAGAAAGTTGGGATCAGTCACTTCAGAAAGCTCTAAACTCAAAGAGGCTGTTTGTTGTCTATTGAAAATTTTCAGAGAGACTCTTGTTACTGCCTTCAGTGGAAGATAAAAGGTTCTTACTACAAATGCGTTATTTAATGAGTTGACTTTTCCAATTTTTAAATAAGTTCACTTTAAAATATTTTAAGAAGTGTCAAAGAATTCACATTGGATAGTATGAACGAGGAGGGGTGAGGACATGAAAGGGAATGTGTTTGCACACAAAGAATGAGTGTCAGTTCAAAGCTACCTGTGACCTTCCTGTTTAATGAACACAAACCAGGCTTAGCTCTGGTTTATAATTGCAGTCAGACCAGCAGCAAGCTGGACTAATGTTGTTCTTTATTCTCTGAGTGCCCTGATTATGGGGAAAAGCAGCAAATAACTCTGCCAGAGCGGTGGGCTAAGATGAGGAAGGATTATGGTTGCACAAAATTACAAATCGTGCTGGCTAAAAGATGTGAAACACAGCAGAAAGAGCATCGAGTCTGATGAAGAGCTAAAGGAAAGCTTTACATTCTGAGTCGTTTTACAACTGTTTTAAGCCAGGGTCATCCATCTCCACTGTTTTTTACAAGTTCCTTCTTCAGTAAGAACTTTCCAGGCATTCTCTCATTTTTTTTGAGAACAAATGAGTGCTATGGTAAGCAGAGCAGCTCTCAAAATATTTGTTTTAACTAGCCCAGCAATAATAAAATACTTATTCAGCTGAACTATATCTTCTTAAATCTCTTTTAGGTTTATGTATCATAAACAATATAAAAACAGGTTGAAAACTGGAGAAACTGAAACTGTTTAGATACCTGAGGTCACACAAGACACCAGTTTAAGATTCAGAAACAGAAAATGCCTCTCCTGATTCCTGTTCCTTAGCTCTTATCTCCAGTATTACAGTGTTTTATATCCCTTCTTTATAATAGCATTCAGTAGGTTTTGTCCTTGCACAGGATAAAAGACAGTGAGAATTCCGTTCTGGAAGAGCATCTCTAAAGCATGTTTGTCACAACTTCTCTGCAGGAAGAATTAGTATAGCAAAAGCTTCATATTTAAAAAATGCAACTTTTAAATCAGTCTAACAGTCATACTAAATAAACAACTCATCTCTGTCAATTTATGTATCCATAATTAGTAAGATTCAGCCACTAGGCAGATAAAATGCAATTTGTAATCATTTTGTTGGTGAAAAGCCTCCTAATTACTGCACAGGGGTTCTGGGCACTCAGGGCACTGCTCCTTTCCTGGTGTTATTCAGTAAGCAAGATTTAATTTATCTATTGGATCATTATGAACTCTTGTTGTTTACACTGGAATATTTTGTCACACAACAAACATTCCAACAGTTCTCTCATGTGAATATGTTTTTGCTGCATTTCTCAGTTTTGATAAAGAAATGCAGTAAATTTTCACTGACAGCAATATCTTTAAAAGTATTATCTAGAGCTCTCTTTATTGCGGCTGTTAGGCAATTGTGCTTTTTGCCAATCACATGAGATAAACTGGCCATGACACTGGCTTCAGACTTGTTTCTAGCATTTTATTTAGAGTTACACCTTTAGATTTCATTAGAAGTCTGTTTTTCACCGTCTGTTTTCTGAATAACCTCAATAAACAGTCAGCATTCATCCAGCAGGAGTGCTGGAATTTTTTTTTAATCTTAGTTGTATGTTACAGGCTTGCAGGTTTTCTCACGGGTTTTATGCTCCCTGGCCTTTAAAGGGGCATCATAATCCCAGCATACATTGGGGTTGGTGAAAGATTTTGCTAATTTCTCCTGTCTTTAGGATGCTGTTATTTCAAAGGTGAAATATGTGTAAACCAGGATGTTTATATAACTTTCATTTACTCTGACCCACTTTTGGATACAATTGCATGAACAGGTTTATCTGCCGAAGGAATTTCTGCTTCTAAAGGATCTGAAAGCTTTACAAAGCTGGTGGATTTGTGTCTCCGTTAGTCTGGGTATTGTGCTCATCCCAAATGGTGGCATCATTAGGAGCTGTGTCTGGAAACCAGTCTTACAGTTCTGATGCATTATTGATAAGCTTAATGAAACTCAATGAGGTTTTAAGTTTTAGGATGTCGGTGTTTGTTTACACACGTGTACACAGGAAAATTAATGCAAATGAGTTCTGAAATTATCTTAATTCATTTTATCGTTAGTTTAGGAGCGAAATAACATAAACTAAATTAAGATCATTTTAATTTTAAATAAGAATAGCTACACAAGGACTTAGGATAATGTAATTAATCCACTTCAAAGTTCATACATTTTAGTTAATTCCAATTAACCTTCTTGAGTATCGTCATGTTGGTAAATTCCTGTGAGCAGCCTGTCTCTAATGCAGTCATGGAGAGGAGCAGAAGTGCTTCTGGCATCTCTCTCCAGAATTAGAGCTTCTTTCTTCTGGAATATGTTACTCTGCTTTTCTGACCAGACACCCTTTCTGAGGAGTATTACAGGATTCTTTTGCACTCTTAGGAAGAAGAAAATGCCCCAAACACTGCTATTTTTACATGGGCAGTACAAAGGACTGTAAGCATTATCCCAAAGATCAACAATCTTACGTTTTCTAGACTTTTGCTAGACTTCAAAGCATTTGTGTTCCTAAAATGTATACTTGAATGCATATGTTATGCTGTATATGTCACAGCATCATCCCTGGAGTCACACCCCTTAGCACATGCACAGATACATCCCATTAGGGGTTGGGTGTTGTGTTTATGTCTGTGTTTATTTTAAGAACAGGGAGGAGCTGTCTCTTCCTTTTCCAGCTCTTCTGTCCTTCGGGTGGGGCCATTACCTCTGGAAGACTTTCAGCCCTTGTGACTCCCCCTAATCCTCACTGCAAGGGGAGAGGGTTCTGATGGAAATGAGAGCAGGGCCTTTGCTCTAAATTGTAGAGGATTTGCAGCACTTCCAGTGAGGTTTTGAGATGGGTAAATTGTGACTCAGATCCCAGGTAACTCTACAGCACTTACATAATCTAAATGTGTGCATGTTTAGCAAAACACAGAAGCAGCCCTTTCTGGCTTCGTGCTCATACCCTGGATCAGAATTGTTTGGGTTTTTTCCAGCAAGTTTGCTCTCTTCACACAGCTTCCCTTCCCCAGAGTGGTGTTGCAAACAGCTTCTCTGCCCCATTCTCTCTCCAGCTTCCTGACATTTACTCCTCAATCAGCTCTTCCCATTATCAGCACCAGATTTCCACCTGGCTCTTTGTTTTCCTCCTTGCAATATCCTTCCCTTATTCTGGATGCTTCAGCTTACAGGCTAATGTCCAATTTCTTTTGAGCTGTGCATTTCCTTGTTCTCATTTTCATTTAATCTGCTGCCCTACTACAAAACTCCTCTGTACCAAAATAGCTTTTCTTTACTATTTTATTGAGCACTCTTCTTTTCAGGCATGCTGTTGTTTCTTTTTTCCACAGATCTCTTATTCAACGCTGCCATCAGCTTTTTCCTGCATGTGGCACCCAACATTTTTTGGACTTGTTTTAAAATTCTCTCAAATCTGGGCTTCCTTCTTATTCTTCCCTTGCTTCCATTTATTTTTATATCACTGCGTAATATCTTGTCGCTTTCTTCTGGGAAAAAACCTGACAAAATGAGGTGTTTATCTGTGCCTTCCTGTTGGTTTGACATTCTTTCCCCATCACAAAGATCCTTCATTACAAAGAAGCACAACTTTCTCATCTACTTCCTCATCTACCTGTTCTGCTTGTCCCATCACATTTCCTTATATGCCTTGCCCTGTTTTTCTCTTTCATTTCCCTTGACAATAAAAACATGATTAAGTCTTAAGCCTCTCAACCTTTAAAATCACCAAGCTCCTGAAAACTCTGCTTCTTTTCTTTGTTTTCTGTTGGTTTATGCAATATTCTAATTAAGGTTGTCTGGAGCTCTCTTAATCTTGCCCTACTCCAGCTTCTGAGCTCAGCTAAAACTATTGTTACCAAACTTTTGATCACACATTTTTTTAGTTTGAAGCCATTCTCATCTAACCTGAGCTATCAGATGCTTTTAACAGTCAGCCATGCTCAGACTTTTTTTGAGATCTTGTCATTTCTTGTGTCTTATTTCATCCTACTATGGAATGAACCTGCATCTGTCTTCCATTTCCCTTACTGCATTTTTTTGCATTTCTTTATGAGCAGACACATTTTTATCTCATAATTAGGGCCCCTATTTTTGTAATAACACAAATAAAATTGTATTGCTTCACCCAAAGAAGCCAGTAAGGTTGTGGTGAGGAAAGAAATTTGAGAACATCAACCAAAATACTTTCTAGAACGAGAGTGGTTCAAATTAAGCATGGCATTAGCATCAACACTTTTAGGACATTATCTAAAAGTGTAAAGATAAGTAACATTTCCAAGTTGTAAGTAGCCTATAGAGTACTGGGAATTAGGGGGAGGTGTAGGGTAATAATCACACCTACCTGGAGGCACTGGGAGTATTTTATCCAGTACTTACAGTGCTACATTATCTTCTTATTATGCCAATGATGTTTCACCACATAAGCAAAAATGGGAGAGAAAAATAAACCACAATATTTCATCTTGCACTGTATTCTACTGGAAGTAGTTCCAAGTAATTATGTTACATTTTCAGTGACTTCTTAAAAAAACAAACAAACAAACAAAAAAAAAACCAAAAAAAACCAAACCAAAACAAACACTTATGTCAAGGTCAATAAGCAGAAATCCAAGACATTCAAAACTTTGTGGAGTCTGTGGATATTTTCCAGCAATACTTTTGGGAATTGTTCACTGATACCCAGAGTACATCTTCACAAAGCTGCCTGGGAATATCAGACAATCTGTGCACAGCATCTCCCTGGACAAGCAAAATGTTCCTGCACCACTCCATGACATGAGAGGGATGGAATTGCTGCCAAACCATCAGCTTCTTCTGTGGAGGAGATTAATTTGTTTTAATGAGAGCAACACGCTGCAGTTCTATGGTTTTCAGTGAAATAGCTTTAGAGCAGAGTTGCAATTCGTAGCTAATCAATGCCAGAATCTGCTGGCGCTGCAGCCCCTGGAGTATTCCTCTCATCTTGTGCACTGGCACACGCAACTTTTAGGTGACCACAGTCTCAAAATGTTCAGGACAAGAGTGTGAAAGTAGCATTTCCTGAACCTACAGCTGGAAATTGGGTCTAGTCTTTAAAAGTTTTAATTAAAGCAGCCACCGTGAGTAGAAGAAGCTGTTGCATGGGAGTTTTGTAAGCAGAATGACCCAGAATGAACATCAAGAAAGACTGACTAATTTTGCACCAGACATTAGTGTAAAAATATTATTAAAATTAATGCTGTTTACAGGAAAAACAGATACTGGATCACTATGCCATTGCATATTCCAAATGTGCTGGGTTTTGTTTGGACTTTTACACATGATTTGGGCTTTGAGTACAGCAAACTTTGTTCTCGAACATTAAGAAAAAGTGTTCTGATGTTAGTCTGTAATAAATGAGGGTAAAACTTAGAAGTAAATTCAGGGCTCATCCGAGATTCTCTGCAGTGGGAATTAGCATATGAGACTTTTTATATAAAGTTAGAAAAGAAAAACAGCTATGCAATGCATATTCATAAAGCTATATCCATAAAGCTTACTCCAAACTGTAGGATTATTGCATTACAGTAGTCAACTTTTCAATGAAAATGCCCTTAAACATAAAATAATAATGTCTGCAATCTTGATTATTGTTGTTCATATATGATTCAATAATATCTTACTCAGAGTCTAAGATTAAACTCATGAATCTGTAATCTCAAACACAGCTTTTTCCGTGTGATCTTAGGTAGAAAATAGATAATAATTTACTTTTTGTTTAGGTTTTAATAGAAATGAGCCAGTTATCTTCTAATACTCAATTAGAAATGAAAACAGAAAATCCCTTCCTCCAGAAAAAGAAAAAAAAAGTGATCTACAAGAATAACAGGAACAATGAAGAAAAAAACTGTTGCAGGTGAAATCACACTAAGCAGACTTCTTTTACATTTTGTTGCTTCAGAATTATTCACTGAAGAAATGCTGAGTGGAACTGGTTTTGGGGCATAACAGAGAACATGAACATGTGCCAGATAGATTTTAAACATCTTATGGTGGAAAGGGTGTAGTGAGAAAACGATGCTCAGCCTTCACAGATCACACAGAGAAAGAACAGGGAGAATTGCAGGGCTGGGGTGGGGTTTGCTGTCCCACAGGTTGCTGCTGCAGTTCAGGAATCATTTGTGGAGTACAACTGTAAAGTGCCTTTCACTTGGTGGGTCCTTTTGTGCCTGTGGAGATTTGCCCTGTGAGCCCAAGCGTGGCCCCAGCCATTTCAGATCGCAGGGATCTCCCGGGGTCAGTGAGCTATGAGGGAACGGGGGTTACACAAGCTGCATGTTTGCACTGGGGTTCCAGATCTTTCCATCACACTGCAGCATTAAAACCCAAGCAGAGCTGCATCCCCTGCTGCTGTAAATTCCTCTGTCTGAAGGCTATGTCAGCTCAGGATCTGCCGCCCGAATTTTGTGTGGAGATTTACACACAGCCAGAAGGTTCGCACTGCAACAGCAGCTCAGGCTTTATTTTATGCTGCTACTTGGGAGAATATGTAAATTGTAGAGGCACCAGACTTTTTCTTCTTGCCTCCAGATGTACTGTTTCAATTTAGATATTGCCAGTTTTTCTAAGCAAGTTTAGATTAGGTCAATACTTCGTGTTATTCCTGCAGCATCCTAGTTTTCCTTAGAGTCTTTTCATTGAATAGATTGCACTTTAAGTCAATACTGAGCAAATCACTGTGTTCAGAGGCACTATTGCACACAATGTGTCAAACAAGTGTCTCTTTAATTTGAAACTTTTTATGGGCAAGAATCAGACAAAAAAAAAAAAAAAAAAAAAGGCACTGGAAAAAATGTGACCAAAGGAAATTTGTTCTTGAGCTTATGTCAATATGCAAAACCCTGCCGTGACTTGGAATATGTTCCAGATTCAGTACCTACCTACCAAAAACCCTACACAACCTGAAGTGGCAATTTTGGAGTGTTTAACAACTGTCACAGAAAAAGAGAAAATGTTAAGTTAAAAAAGAGAGTTTCTTTTTTTTTTTTTTTTTTTTTTTATTGTTACTGTTCTGTGTTATCAAACAATTTCTCTGTTTTTTATTCTTGTATGTTTGCCCTATTAGTCTGATAATGACATGAGGAAATTATCAATCCCTGCATTAAAAATTTGTTGTATGATGGAAAATAGTTTCATATCTATTTTGTGAGTCCATACAATAGTGCTGTCTCTGCTTTAACTTTGCCTAAAACTCTGGTTGTTATAAAACTTCCTTACATGATTGTAATTCTGGCAGACTTGGAACTCCCGTAACTAAGATCCAGCAGGCAAAGGCAACTGCTGGGAGTTTCTCCCAGAAATGTTCTTCAGGTCTTGTGTGATATTGTGAGAAAGGCTGTGCTTGGTAATACGAGAAATCTGGGCAAGAGGATGTTCTGTTCTGAAGCCTGAAAGGGAAGGAGTATGAGTCTTGTCATTGTCAGGAAACCACCTTGATGTTCTTTATTCAGACAAATTCTTGGTTGTTGAATTACATTTCAATTTGTTCGGTGTGATTGAATTTACCATAAGGCAAAAATTCAATGCAGAGCTGAGTCAGATACACCTGCTGTAAGCTGAGGCAGGAAATGGAGCTAAAAGATCACACAGTAAGAGTTAACACAGACCATCTGAAGGAGCAAAGGTAGGGGTAACTCCAGCCAAGAGATTAAAAGAGATCAGCTCTTGGAAGAATCCCTAACCCCATCTGTGATGTTGGGATTAGGAGTAAACTCAAATTTAAGACAAAGAAACGCGTTACTCTCAATCTGCGATGAGCAAGAGGCCACCGGTGATTTAAAGCCGAGCTGCTGTTCCCTTGGAAAGAGTCGGGGCTGAGACAAGTGCAGGATGCTGTTGCTGCAGAGCTGAGGCTGGCAGCTGCTGCAGAGCTGAGCTTTCACACTCGAGTCAGCGCTGGAGGTGGCCAAGGAATGGCAGGAAGATTCCCTGGCAGTGCTACCAGACACATGTCAGGGCACACTTCAGAGCTGACTGAGCAGCTATTTTAACACACTTTGGTAGGTTCCACTGGTGATGTTGTCACCCATGTCATATTTTAGTACATCAAACACTTATGTTATATAAAATAGACTTCTAATTCAGTAACAGGCCTCCAAGTTAACTGCTGTGCAAGGATTCATGCTTGTATCAAATCTGGCCTGTGCTGGCAGATATCTTTATAACATGGGGCTGTCGACCTGCAATAATCAGAATATACACAGAAGTTGTCCCTCAGCTTATGTGGTGCAGCAAAGTCAGTGTACAAGAAAATGTGATTACACTGTATATGGTGACAGGATTTTGAAGTTACGAGGTAAATAATTGTGAGCAATTATTTTCCTCTGAGAAGACGGAGGGGCCAAGGAGAGAGACTTTGAAGAAAGCTCAGTATTTGTTAAATATTTCCTCAGGTCTCAGTGGCTCAAGCAGAACTGGTTTTTTAGGTATTTCATAAAAACTGTCTCAAGGAAACTCATCTGTCAGAAGTTTACTCACTTTGCACAGCTAAACACTGAACACTTTCCAAACTGTAGCAATTCTTTCAAATAGCATCACCAGGTGCTTTATCCACAACCCCTTCAGGATGGGAGGGATTCTGTGAAATGATCAGAGCATCATGCCAGTGCCTTTACTACCTAATGATTTTTGTTTCTATTTTTAACAAACTCTTTGTACCTTCCTCCTAAAATAGCAATAGGACCCTTAATAAACGAAGTATTAAATCTCAGTAACAATGTAAGTGCTTTGCTGTTTCTGTAATCTGTGGCCTGTTATGCAAAAGAGGCTCAATAGTAAATCAAAAGACTCCCTGTGGGGTGCACCACTCTTTCCTCCCTGGGGAGAAAGTTCAAATTCTGCACAGGTGAAGGAGTCTCATTAAAAACATTTACCCCCTAATGCTCTGCCAGGTAAAACTGCCTCAGTGTCAAGGAGAAAGGACTTATTTAGACTGCAGACAATAAAGCACTGCCAAAATTATATTCGGTTCAGGAAAAGAAACAAGAAACAAAGAGTAAAAGAGGATGAAAAGTGCAGTTTATAGAAAATGCAATGACAAGTTGTTTCATTTCAGTCTTTTCCTTTTTTTTTTCCTAAATGTACTTTTTTTTTTTTTAATTCAAGGGTTCTGCATAATCTTTCATATGAGGTCTTATGACTTAATGTGGAGAAATAGGGAAAGCTGTGCAGCTCAAGAGCTCTGTGAGAGAGCTTAGAGGTGGATGGTTCAAGAGGGAATTTTGGCTTTCAGCACTCAATAGAAGCTGCAGTAGTTTTGGCACACTAAAGACAAAAAGTCTGGACCATGGAGTTAGGAAATAATGCAAGTAACAGTTCTCTTCTGTGCCTCAGTAGGTAAAGCCAAGTTTCTACTGAAGATCGTAAAAGTTTATGGTGGTGGTGTGGTTCCAATCCATCAACAGGAAAAAAAAAAAAAGAAGCTATTTGTCATCCCCTCTTGCTGTTATTGTTGGTTTTAAGCAGTTCTGGACTACAGTGTGTTCTGTGAAAAGTACATTGTCTATTTCTTGGTATCTGTATGAAACAGTTACACTTTGGTAATTACACTTTTATAAAAGCAATGAATAAGGGAATGGATTAGGACAGTGTGGTGAAGAAACAGAAGGGGAGGACTTACAACTTTGGGGGAAAAAATGCCAGTCAAAAACCAAACCAAACTCCTTCCAGGGAATAAATTTACTGACATTTTTGTGGGGAATATCTTAAAATCTATTCAGAGAGAATGTATTCTGATTTAGAAGTTGCTGCAAATTTTGCAAGCAGTGACCAGCTGTTCTTGCAGTTTGTGTTGGTGAATTTGAAGCACTACCAGAATAAAACTGAAGTCTGCTTTTACTTCTTTCATTCTTTTTTCCAGAGAGAGAGAGAAAGGAAACAGAAACTAAAGTATTCAAGTGGAGAAAGAATAAACACTTAAGATTCTAAGAAGGAACAATCTAAGCAAAGTATGGGATGTCTCAAAAACATCTGTCATAGGTCTATTTAACACAATTAAATTGTCCCATTCCTCCTATTCTAAAAACAAAGAAGAGTTAGAAAAACAATCTGAAAAGAAAGTTTAACAGGGAATATCAGCTTTGAACACAACAGGATGCCCTGTTAACAGCATGTATTTGCATTCCAACAAATCAATGTGCAGAAGTGGTAAAAATATATGGGAGTCGGTTTGTCACAAATTTGTATTTTGATAGGATAAATGCAGTGATAATATGGATAAATGCAGTGATAATATGGATAGTTAGAATGCTGGAGGTGTGAGAAACTGAGCCCCACCAAGGCATGGAAACTCTCCCTGCCCCGGTGCTCACTGTGCTTCCTGGATAATTTTACACCCCAGGTTGTACACAGGGAATGTTTCTTTGCACTTCTGGGGCTCCTTAGAATTCACTGGGAACCAGAGCATCTGCTAAACTGCGTATGAAAAAGAAAACATCCATAGATACATTCCACAAGAGCTTTGGCAATCAATTGGTAGAAATGAGTTCTTAATGGTAGGTGATTTTGTGGGATGGAAACTTGCGATATCATGACCTTGCTACAGCAGGTACACCGTTCATGCCTGGATGGAGTTTCTGACAAAATCAGCATGTAATCATGAGCACTTGATCAAAAGTTCAGGGGGAGAAGCTACAGTCACTCTGAGTTTGACAGGGTCACTTTGAAAATGCATTCAGCGTGCACTCTTGCATACCTGCTCTAGCAATGCAGTTCAATCAAAGGCATTTCGAAAAATGGCTCCATCACCGGATGCTTCATCTCTGGTAATATCTTTGGATCCCATTTCCTTGGAAAGTTAACAAGGCATATTCTAAGGATAGATGCCTTTGGCTAGGGTATATCCAATATTGTATATACAATTTTTCATGAATATGAATGAGTGACTTCAAAATTAACATGTAAGTGTGCATTTCTTCACTGGTGAGGGCCACTTTTACACATGTTTCTGAATGCAGAGTATACTGAAAAGCAATGGCTCTAAGGCTGAAGTTAATAAAAGATATTTTGGCTACTCTGGTAACTTGTCACATTCTTCAGCTGATCAGATACTAATGAATGAATGGATGACTAAAAGCTGAAATGAAATTAGGTTCTAATCCTGTCAAATTGCCAGTCTGCCTCCTCATGAACTGAGTGAAGAAAGCAGCAGGATCTTGCCAAAAGCATCCAGCCTGGGATCTACTTGTTCTGGCATCCCCCATAAGGCATTCAGGAATGAGTTGTAGCTTGTGGTTAGTATTTACTGCTGAAGGTGCCTCTGCTTCCAAAAATAAGTGAATTGATAATTATGTTCTTTTTCCTGAAAATGCACATTCTTGTGTGCACTGGTAGCTGAACTCTAATATTGAGCCAAAAGTTACAGGTGCCTCAGGGTAGTCTCTTTCTTCCCCCACTTAATTCGTGGTTAATGTGAAGGAATCCATGATTAATAATAAAACCCCAGAGGAAATTATATCTGCTGCTATTTGTAGTCTGCATTCCTGTGGTCCCTGCTCAGGGCTTGAAGGACTCGCCAAGACCCACCAGCCCAGCATCAGCTTTTCAGAGCAATTCACATTTCCCACGCAGACGAGTTGTGCATGCGAAGCAAAGCTGCTGTTGGACACACCAGGTTTATTGTGTTTACCCAGAGTGTTTGCATGTCACACACCCCCCAGCTCGAGCTGGGACATGCAGGCACCCAAACTGCATTCTGCCAAAACCACGATGACAGCTACGAGTTTGTATGCAGAAAACGTTTTAGAGCTGTGCCATGCTGACAGAACTAGAGACCAATACATATTTTAAGAGATTTTCCTCGCAGAGACAGAGAAAACAATGTTGGGAAGTTCTCACCGAGCAAAAGTGGAGTCTCAGGCACGAGCCAAGGAGAGTTGAGGTGCAGGCCCAAAGTGTGGTTGCTGCTGACAGTGGCTCCCTGATATGTTTATCACATCATCACTCTGTGATCCCAACAGGCAAAGGTATTGCAGAGTTAGAGAATCTTATTTTTTATAGGTTGATTTGGCTAAATAGCAACTTTCTGGACATTAATGTATGATTATTTAGTTATTTCAGTTATGCTACAATATAAATAAACCCTAAGGCACGAGTCAGCCTTTGATTTTAGGATGTGCCAGTAAAAGCAAGTGGTATGGACTAATGGCTTCCTTGAACACCCCTCAGAATACAAAAACTCATCTATGTATCTGTCACTGGATATGTGATAATAGCTACATATCTAACATTAAAATTTCATTTTCCCTCTTCTCCAAGACGACATGAATAAAAACCAGTCAGAGCTGTAGAAAATTCTTTTTACGATTTCATTTCTGCTTACACACTAACCAGCGAGCACCACTTTCCATAGCTCCACTCTCACATCAGTGTTTTATAGTTTATGACCGGCATGTTAAACTTCTCCCCTCCTGGAGGAAATATTGCAAATAAAACACTGGAACCACAGAAACACGGAGGTTGGAGAGAGCCTCTGAAGGTCACCTAGGCTGAAAATTGAAATGCCACTGGAAAAGCAGCACAAAACTCTTTGTAAGTAAATATTTTATTCTTGATCTTTATTTATATGGGAAAGCCAAGAGAAACCTTGTTCTTCTTCCCAGCAGAATGAGAAAAGTAATAAGTACTTTTGTGTGCCACAGGAAGGACTGTCGTCCCTACAAGCTGGAAAGGGCCGGGGATGTGAAGTGCTTTGTGCAGGTGCCAGAGCAGGGGATGTCCAGCAAAATCCTGTTGAAGCCAATGTCTCGAGGAGTGAAATAGGTCACTCCTTGCTCTTGGCTGCTCTCTTGTACCTGTAGGAAAGAGCCCTAGAAAGAATCCAGTTCTTAGATTAGCAATTATGTTTTCCTGCAGAAAGACTTTGAGAGGGGTGAAACTTTAATAAAATGTCATTCCCAGTAATGTTTTTTAATAAAAGGGTACTTGTGGTGAAGGTAGACCCATCACAGGAGTGTCAGGGAATGCTGGCATTGTGTGCTTAAAGAAGCAGCAGAATAAACATGTTTATATATTTCTGCTGCTTCCCTGTATGTGGTCAAAATAATTTAAAAAGTGCTTTCATTTCTTCAGCAGAAATTGAATAAATATTTCATTCTAGTGCTGCTCTCATGTTAATGATTTTGGCTGGTCACTTCTGAAGCAAAGATAATTTTTTAAGTGCTTCTATACTGGGCAGACACTGTGTTTTCTAATCTTATTATTGAGTTTAATTAGTTTAGGTTAAAGGTCATAAAATGCCAAATTTAAAGTAAATATAATATATAATTGCTTTTATAGTGTATTCTTCATAAGAATTGTACACTGCCGTTTCTATCCCTAGTCTTATTTACAAATTATTAATTCAATAGTAGCACTGCAGTATATACCATTCCCAGTGCTTGAACTTAATTAAGAATGCATCCCTGCTAATTGATTATGGTACTGCTTTCATAGGCATTTTTCCCTAATGGCTATCTCAGGATATTTCCTGCTAATTAGTTAGAAAATTTATTTTCTTTCCTACATTGTCACTAAAAATAAGAACAATCTGAGCTTCACCTTTGTACCATAACATCTATAAGTGTTTTCTTAAAGTTTCAGGGAAATTGCATACTCTTATGTTTTCTGCTCCTTTTCAAAATCAGGTTGGCCATATTTAATTTTCTTATTTTTCTTTTTCCCAATAAATCGGGTTCACAACGTGCATTTGTAAGAATTGTTTTTCTGCTCTATGGAAAAAAGTGCTGTGGTGGATCAAGGCATTTGATCTGCATTTGATTCTCAGCTACCACCAAGAAATAAAAAATGACTGCATTCAGTACTGCAGTAATTTTCTGTCAGGTGTGAGACATTCTCAGGACAAAAAGGAGGTGTGACAGCTCTGTGCAGAGGGGCAAGTCAATAAGGCACCAAAGGGTCAAATACTGGAATTTTGTGCAGATTAAAAGATTGTGGGAAACAAAAAGTTCAAATCTGGCATATAATGTCTGAATCCCTCATTAATTCACATCTAATGTAAATAAGAGAGTGTTCAGGTGAGTTGGTGTATTAAACCCTCTGATGTTGGTGTGTGATAACATTCAATGACACTTTCACCTTGTTTAGACTTGCAGATTTGGGAAGGGATCATGAAAGTTATTACAGCAGCCCCATTCATGCTGTCATGACCTCGAGTATAATGAAATAAAGACTGCAGGAGTAAACAATTGTTTAAGGGGTAGGCATGGTTCCATAACTATTTATTTCTCATTAATTTCTGTTTGTGGTTCTCCA